>NC_054412.1:2904760-3217974 GCF_017976425.1 Toxotes jaculatrix
TCATCAAGATGCCATCGGCTTCAATCGTTACTTACGTCTGCACACAGGTTGCCGGTGGAGACGGAGGTGATCTTGGTGCCAGGTCCTCCGGGGTACACCGCTTTGCCTGCAGGACTCTGGCCCTGATCTGAAGAAAGGTGGGGGTGGGGCGAGGGGGAGACATTTAAAAGCCTAATAAAATAAATCAAACAACGTGCTGATAACCAGTGAAGTGTAACAGGCACTGAAAGCAGCTGTTGAGATTATTAAATTTAAAGAATGGAGCATTCAAAACACTTCACACCTTCATTAACTTCGTCTAAACCCAGAAATATTGCCAAACAGTACCACGGCACCGCGTTTCCATATCAGGGTGGAGTAGTTAAAGAATAACAGCAGCAGCAGTTTTAGTTTTAGTTTTTTTTTCTATTTCCATTACCACACATGCCAAGTCAAATCACAATGACTTGTTTATCATGGACACTTTCCATTTTTTATATCTCATCCAGGCAACAGGAGTAATTTTCTGTATCTGCCTAATGTACTGTCTAAATTAGGTGGAAATGTTATAACCTGTAACTGGGTTTAAAGCTATTTCACACTGGTGCAGTGAACAGGATGTGATGAAAAATTTAAGACTTGAATGTGAATGTAAGCAGAGGACAGGCTGAACTAGTTCATGCAGTTTAAGTGTATGAGGATAAAATCTTAATGAGCAGCAGGGCTTACTGGCTACGTTGGGGCTGGAGCGGTGGTCGGCTCGGTTCTTGAGAAGCCGGTCTTCGCCGCTCATCTTCTTTGGTTCGGGGTAACAGTCCCAGCCAGCCTGCGGACTCTCCGGGGAGCCGTTCTGCACCGAGCTGTTGTACAACTCAAAGCCTTCACTCTTTGGTCGCATTTTCCCGTTCTTCTCACGGCCTCGGTCTGATGCTGTGAGAGAGTGTTTTAAAAAACTTATTGTTAATATCTAACTCTTTTTAAATTTCTTAATTTTGAATTCTTTTACCTTGATCTTTGGGTACTGAAGTTGGATTTTAAATGTAGGTTTATTTGAAACAAAACAGTCAACTAGAGCTGCAACTTACAAAGATTTTCATTCTTAATTATTTGGTCTATAACATGTCAGAAAATGGTGAAAAATGTATTTAAAACATCCCAGATGTCTTTAAAATGCTTGCTTTTGTCCGACCAATACTCTAAAACACAAAGATATTCAGTTTACTATCACATCACAGCACAAAGAGAAGCAGCAAATCTTCACAAATGAGATACACAAATGAAAAGTACTTAAACTATTATTTGTTTTTGTCGACTGAGAATCAGTTAATCAAATTATCATTTCAGCTCCTCTGTGCCCGGAGCCAGCGTACCAGTACCAGTTTCTGTCCCATCTGAGTATCTCGTGTTGCGTCCTCTGGTCACGCCCTCAGTCGGTGGGAATCTACACTCGTGTTCGCTTTTCCAGTTTCTGAACATTAAGCTCACTAAAAGAATGACCTTCGCTGCCTGGTGGTTAAACTTCACTGTCTGCACTGTCGGGAAAACACTGTGGTCGAGGGAATTTGGGAGAAACACCCCGTTAGCGTCATCCTGGACCACAGATCGGCTCCGGCCAGAAGGCTTCCTTAATGAATCCGGGGTCACATTCCAGCAGACAAAGATCAGCAGGCAGCCAGACAACCAGTAAACTCTGTGCCATGTATGTATGTGCAGCTTTTCATTCACGCACACACACACACACGCACACACACACACACACACATACACACACACAGCTGGCTCTGGCCACAAACACTCATTATATCCTTCAGTCTGCTCGCTCGGCTTTTTACTGCGCTACAGAGAAGACAACAAGGACACACTGTCTGGACAAGTCTGCTTCTCTTCCACCATTCACAACACAAAACTACTGACATCAACTAACAGTGGAACTAACAAAAGTCCATTCATTAAAACTTTAATGAACAAGAATCTTTTATGACCACGTGTGACCTTTTAAAATTACTTTTAATTTAAGATGTTAAAAAAGAGCTGAGATACGTATTTTACTCTTATTGAAGAAGCATCATGAACATAAAGTTTTTTTTTCCTTGTTAGTGATTCAAGGGAACCAGAAAAATAAGAAACATTAAGTTTAAAGGTATAAAAGAAACTGTAAAAATAATATACAGATGTGCTGGACTAAACTTTGTGTGTGTGTGTGTGTGTGTGTGTATATTTGCTCACCTCTTTGCATCATGGGGCTCGGCTGGTTGAGGAGGGTGGCCAGGCCGTGGTAAATGGCTCCCTGTTTGGCGACCTCCAGAGTCACGACTGAACCCGTCCTCGTCATCAGCTCTGCCGCCCTGAACACAGAGAGACGGAGAGGAAATCAAACCTGTAACAGAACCTCAGGCAGTGAGGAGTCAGAGCCAGACGCTGAACTGACAGCACTGAGTTTGTTTGCGTTTGTTGTGTTTACTATGCTGTTGTATTTTTTTTAGAACGTATCAGAGCAGTGAATATTTCATACCACGAATATTTCATACAACTTAATGTTATAACAGTTTGACATGAAATCAAACAATTACATAAATGTGTGTCCGGCACATCTGTTCATACACTGGATTCTCCTAAATATCAAACCGAAAGATGACAAACTCACAGCCTGTGATGAATTCTGTGTTTATCAGAACGGTTACAGATTAATTTGGGGCCCAAATAACCAGAAAGATAAAATAGAAGACCTTTATTATGAACCAGAGGAGGCAGGATTATATCTGTCACTGCCAGGGACACACTTCACTCTAATTTGACTACAATCCTGCTGTGTCACACACACACACACACACACACACACACACACACACACACACACACAGAGGGCAGATCACACGAGGTAATGAGCCACGTGTGTTTGATTGGATGGAACTCTGGGAATGTAACGTCAACTGTCTGATGGATCAAAATCCACATAATAAATATAAATATCACAGCGTTTAGCCTAAATCTTAAACCTGCTGGGTGGAACCTGTAGGAGCAGGAGAGGAGATGACCACAGGATCGTGCCGTTGCCAAAAAGTTACAAAATTCTCATGTAAAGTTACGAGATGATCCTGATATTGGATGCTACACCCGTCCCACCTGCTAGCTGCACGATAAAGCAATTACACAAATTATCTGTAAATCCAGTTTGACTCACACACACAGTAAACAATAACACTTAACATCAAGCCTGTACATGCTGAGCGAGAGGAATAACTGGATTAATGTGAGAGGGGCGTTAGCCACTGAGTACTTCACTGCAGTTTCCAAAACACACACACTCGCACACACACACTGTTCTGCTTGTGCTGTGTTGTTCCAGACATGTTGGAAGATCCGTCTGTTTTACAAATGGGACACAACTGCCTCAGCGCAAGAACCTCAAGATGTCTCAACCCTGAGGTTTCCAAGATGTGGTTATCTGATGTCCCGTCAGCATGATAATTTGCTTTTCCAATGTTTTCAATCCTCAAAATAGAATAAAAATCTGAGTTTCATCATCGTGTGACCATAAATATATCAATACTGTGCGGTAGGTGGTTGAAGATGTAAAAAAAAAAGAAAAGAAAAACACCATGTGCACCCACATTTCCTCCCTGGTGTTTCCGAGCTTGATCACTGGATTTTGCGATGGTTTAATTATAATCTTTATGTGTCAGCCGGGAATTTCCCATTTCCAATTTGCAAATGGATGTTTAGTTAGCATCACATTACATGATTTCTGGGAATTGAATTATTCTTAAGACAAACTGAGGTCGAGGCAAACGTTCAGAAAACCTCAAAATATCGGCACTAAGTGAAACACAGTTTTTACCTCTCCTGTGATAGGCCGACCAGACTGCGGCCGTCCACGCTTAACAGCTGGTCACCTGCAGCCAAGCGACCGTCCTGTGCAAACACAAACACACACACACACACCACAGAATGAGTCACTGCGTATGTTCTTCCTCTGTCATGGTTCCAGTTTTAGTGTTGGTACTAACCATGTCAGCTGCTCCTCCTTTGACAACAGACTTGATGTAGATGCCCAACTTCTCCTGACCAGCACCCTGCAGAGATAAAGGGAGGGAGAGAGACACAGAGGGATGTTCAGCGACTGTATGTGAAGAAGTGTGTAAACCAACAAACAATACAAGAAACACACACACACACACACACACTTCTCAATATAACAAAAAAATAAAACAAAAAATAATTCTACAAGGGACCAAAGACGCTGGACCGTAGCCAGTGCTGAATTAAACTGGATTAAACTGCTAATTAATAGGTGGGGAAAGTAAATGAATTAGCTTGCTTTTACTCTTGAGACTAAAGACGACTTTTTCTAAACTCTAGAACCTAAAGAAATCTAAACCTATATACGCACGTGTGACCAGAGTGCTGCAGTGCGCTTAAACGTCTTTTCCAATTTCCTGTGTGACGTGCTTTGTCTGAGTTTCCTGATTACTTTAGTGCATGTTGTTGGAAGAGGGGACGTATTTTAGCTTTGGTGGATGTTGGACGTAGGTAGCTAGCTCTGTAGGGAGATGATATCCTCATTCTTAATCCCACCCACAAAGCTCTAACTGGTCCAACTGGGGACACAGGCCTTGTCACGTACTCTGAAATTGTCTGTCATATCAAGTCTCTCTGTGGCCCGGGATACAAATTACAGTGTGACATGCACCATGAGCACCTAATCTGACATAGTGATCATTTAAAAAAAAGACATAAATGTTGTGAGGTCTCATCCCAGGGTTGTAAGATCCAGCGGCACCGGCTGAAGGCCCGGACCAGGAGGAATTTAAAGCTCACATTTAAACACAGCTATTCGAGAGTGCTGACACTGAAACGAGCAGAGCTGGATCACAAAACTCTTGTTTTCTGAACATCAGATCTCTTTTATCCGAGGTAACAAGTTCACCGACATGTCAAACTCAAAAATTTATAGATCAACAGCAGCAGGCAAACACATTCACGAGCGTTTTTGTTTTCTGTTTCCCTGCTTCTGTCCTGCTTTTCCTTCTTGTATCGCTGTTTGCTGCTGAAACAATAAAATCCCCCACTGGAAACGGCAGAGATTTATTTTATGTCATAATATTTTCCTTAAACCAAATCCTTTCTTTAGGGAGCAACAAAGAACTGAAATACAGATAAAAACCAGAGAACAAACACGTTGCAATGTCAACGTCAATACACGAGCACAAGCCAGAGCTTCTGTGTGTGTGTGTCCGCGCGCGTGTGGTTTTTCTATGAAGGGGGGGGGGGGCGGTTTACAGTGCTGCAAAGTGCTGGCACGTTATCAGACGTCATCACACGCTTTCTTTAACATCTTGACATGTTTGTCCTCACAGTTTGTGGAACCAGAAACCAGAAAAATATTTCAGAAATCTTTCTTTGCAGAGACACTTCAAAGCGCTAAATATGAAACTAGATTTTCTCTTCTTGCACCGAGACTTTAAAGTCGTTATTTGGTTTTAAGTGAAGATAACATGAGAAATTCTCGTAGTTTCACCAAACAAGAAGACAACCACCTTGATTATTCACAGACTTGCTTCAACCTTCAAAGCAGGTTCAAGGAAATAAAAAGTAAGACGTGCACCAAACTTTAAACTGAAAACACGACTGGAAAAGTTCAGATGCTAAATGCACTACCTAGACATTAAGAATCCCAGCATGTCTATAAAGTTGCTCTATAAAGTCCTAATTGCTGCCATTCCTCAGAACTGGCAACGAGTGTGTGTGTGTGTGTGTGTGAAGCCACATCTTGTAAAACACAGGTAGGGGTTACACACAGGTTAACAGCTTTTCCTGTTTGCAGGTCACATTTAATAACATTTAATAACTAGAAGATAAAGACGCCAGTGGAGGATTTTAATGTGCAGGTAATTAATTCTGTCTGACTTGGCTGAGAAGCTGCTAAATCTCAGGAAAGTCTCACAAACAAAACGGCCCATGATGATCCGGTCGATGTTTGACTGACAATATCTGCATCTGTGCAGCATTACCTTAATAAAATGGATCACAAAGAGTTTCATTTAATACCTTTATCTGTGATCATATTTGTCAAAGAATCCAGTATATTGATCATTTTCTTTTTTTTTTTTTGATGGAGCAGAATTCACTGACTGTGTTTAAAGACTTTCAGCATTTTTAATAATCATCTACTGGCTCTTTGCAGGAGGGTGTTGCTGATTGTAAATGGTGGCGATCAGAGTCTTCCTGCGGCAGGAAACAACTTTTCAATGAGCAGGAAAATATAAATATGGGTTCAAATAAGTTCAAACCAATCAGCTTTTTTTTTTATTTTTTTTTTTATAACATAACAATGGGCTTTGTGTTGCCTTCTCATCGAGATGGAACAAATACATTCCTGAGCTTTCACTTTGTGGCACATATTTTCACCAAATGTGTTTTGAGTCGGGGTGAAAGCACGTTACTGAAGGCCAGAGTTCAGACAGTTTAACTGATCACGCAATCACTACAATCAATAAACCATTTCAACAGTGCACCCATATATTTTCTGACTAAAGACCCATTCAGTTTTTTGAGAGGTTCTTCGTCCATTTATTTTCCATTTATTAACTATGTGAATGGAGTGAATGGAGATTCATTCTTCGCCCTCCATCATCCCCAGATCCGTTGTCCCAGTTTCTCCAGTACAAGAAGACAGCGGAAACATCAGGCCTTGAAACCATTTGACCCACAATGTCTCAGCTCTCTCTGTCTATACGTGTGTGTGTTTGTGTGTGTGTGTGTGTGCGCGCGCGCGTGGATATGTTATAATGAGGCTGGATTCATGCAGGCACGAATTTCCTGTGAGTGACATTAAGATGAGAGAAGAGCAGTGAATCATTCTGACTGTTTTATGTCTGTTGCACATTACAGAATGCATTAAAGAGCCTCTGTCTCAGATGGAGCCACAGCTTCATGCACTTATCCAGACCGGGGACCGGGGCGCCAAAACAAGCTCCAGAGACACTTGCGGGAACGTGGAGGGACTTTTAGCGAGTCAAAGCGGTCCCAGGAGGGGTTCAGAGGGGCCGCAACTTGCTGCTATGAGCATGTTCTTACTTAAGTTTGCAAATCTAAAATCAGTGCAACTCATATCGCTGGTGGTGTTGAGTAAGTTTCACAATGACAAAACTTCATCCAACAGATATATAGCAACAATGTGCAGGTCCATTATTTGCTCTCTTTTAAGCTCCGTTTTTAGTCTCCATCAGCTCCTGAGGGAAGCATCTGGCTCTTTTAGCTGTGAAATGCTCCACTATGTTCACCAGCTGACCTCTGACTGTGTCCCTCAGCTGCCCGGTGCTGATCAGGTATCAGGTACAGTGGGTTTTTAGGGCTTTTTACCTGTCAGTCGTTGTTGTCAATCAGGAATATTGCTGTTATTACCTTACGCTGGTAGCCCAGCCAGCCTGCTTCATTAGAAATGGGTGTGTAGCTCTTGGAAATCACACAGTACAACACACAAAATTTCTCTCTATATGCAGTCACCAGTGTTAAATATACAGTCCTTCTGTCTATGGGCGAACTCTGAAGAAGTGTACGGTAAAGACACGGGCACGTTGAAACGTGTGCTGATGCTGGGGTGTGGGTCAGAGTGAAACCAGATGTGTCACTTCTCACAAGCGTTGTCAACTGATCGACATGAAAACACACCTTTCTTTGGAGATCACACTCACTGAACCGCTGCGAAACATTGACGACGATACTTCCCCTGTTGATGCGTGCATGCCTGTTAAATTCGTTCGTTAAATCTCTACGAAGAGCTGGAATACCTCAGGCAGATTTACTGTTTGATTTACTGCATTTTAACGGACAGCTCTGGTTCCTTAAAGAGCCCTGACACAACAAATCAAGCGCACCTTAAAGCGGCCCTGCTTGTATTAGAGCGGAATGGCCTGAGGCTTTGTCAAACATGCTTCTAACGTACTATGGACTAGATGGAAACGCAATGCCTTTTAAAAATTCAAAACATCTCTGTTTTACTACCTGTCATGTCAGGAAACAATTACGATCACATACAAGATTAAAAACATAAAGATCTGCACAAATGAGCAGAATTAAGGATCAGTTAAATTAAATACAGTTGCATTTAGAAATGCAAATGTTTGCACATGTATCTGAACGTGGAAATCTGTAAATTACACGACATCCTTCAGTGTTTTCCTCGGGTCAACAGAGCCAGAGTGATGTGACATTTTTCTCAGAGTCTGACTCACGGTGAGAAACTAACATCTACAGCAGAGTCGAGAAGTCACGGCTGTCACGTGTGTCCGATACACAGCTGACAAAAAACAACTGCTAATGCAGGCTGGCAGCACACGGAGATTACAGCTTTCAAAGTTAGCACGTCAGCCTGCTTTCAGGAGCCTTCCTGAGGTTATAAACCACCTCTCCATAAGCCAGAGGCGTTCAAAGGCCCTGTGCACTCACACAGGTATTCTCTGTCATTTTGGTGGATTAAAGATTTTCTCAGGACTGTCTGGGCGTGTTTTGGATTCACATCTCTCATCTCCTCTATCCTCCCTTTTTTTTTTATTTTGCAGCATCTGTTAGGACAGAACGATTTTTAAGCCTTCGTGATTCTTTAGCAAATGAAATTTCATGACTTCAATAAAACTGCAGTGCAGAACCATGCCCCGACTTCAAGCTGAGAGAACGTCTGATCAGCTAAACATAACCGGTTCCTGCCGGACTAAAATTCGAATGGTGCACGTGTCCTTTAAACAGGCCGAGAATAGAAGACGGGGGACGGCGTTCAGAGAAAATGGATGCAAGCAGTAAAAGTCAAACTGTAGTTACATATTAGCCGGTGTGACAGTTGTTGGGATAAATTTACACACCACTAAGTACTACTTGTTGTTTTGCAGCTATTTCAGATGACATTGCAAGACGTATTGGTATTATTATGTTGGAGGATTTATGTAATTTTCATGTGAATGCAACAAACGAAAAGCATGAAATGAGGCGTATACTGGAAAATGAATGAAATGTTTTTCTCTGAACTTTGCGTTCCCAGCTCAGAGTGTTGCAGGTGTGGGAAACACGGGAAACAGACGATAAATAAGAAAAATAAAAACAAATACATAAAACCAAGTAAACAACTTAATTTTCCATCATGACAAAGTAACCACAGACATGATAAACTGGACTGTGCGTAAAGACAAGAATTGGTTCAGCTCCCAGGCTCCAGTCAGAAAACAATACGTACTTCTTCTTCCTGCATGTCCCTGTTTTTCCACACTAACCTGGCAAAATGTGATTCCACCACAGATACACTGTGGCTTTTATAATGAGCGCCAAGATGAGCGCCAAGATGTACAAATGTTCTCCTCCACACGCCTTGTAAACACCTCCTGTCCGCAGCTTTACAGGAAAGCGAGTGTATGTGTGCGCGCGCGCTACATCCTCCCATTGTTCCAGCCCTCACGGGGGGTGACCCTTTCATACTATTGTTCCACTTCTAGTTTGATCCTATTAGCTAACAAACAAACACAAACATGTACACAAGCAATACTTCAAACACACTGTTGGTAACACACGGAACAAATGCAGCTTTTTGAGTTTGGACTTCACTGCCTTCACCAACGAGGAGAACGTTCCCAAAACTAAGACTGTGATTCACATACTGTATACATGATCTGAGTTAAGGTGACGGAAAACTGCCAGATTTTTTAATGGAGTTTGGTGCGGAATTCTCTCCTCTGTGAAGGCAATGCTCCGCAAGATTCCAGTTATTTTAAACCTGCACAGAGGGAATGTTCTGTTCTTAACAGCAACAGATACACTGAGTGAGTAAACACACTAACACGGGAGAAGGGGGGAGAGGTGGAGGGTGAGGCAAAGAGTTTCCTCAGCTCCAGCTGGGAGCTGTCTGGAGGAAAGAAACACAATACGATGAAAAATACACACACACACACACACACGTTCGACTGGTTCAGAGTTCTTAAGAATACACAGAAAAATCTTCACCTCATTTGTTCCAGAGAGACAAAGAGTTTAAACCATATAAATGTGACACGAGGAACATTTGTCACGTATAATGCGACGCCACAGACCAATCACTGCAACTACTGTTCTGACCTTTAACTGGTTTTACTAAAGTGGGACATCACTGCTGTTTTTAAACTGACGTTCTCACCAAACAAGATTTGTTTGGCAAGTTTTTGTGCCTTAATTGTGACCAACATCAAATTCCAAATGAGCCTTAACACGTTTCTTCCTCCCTCTCCATTTACTCGGCTCTGAGCCCAGAATAAGGAGACGCTGCCCAAAGTTTATCTCTGTTTTTACCATCTGTGTTTCATGTGTGTACCTTAGTTTAACCATTAGCAGAACGGCCCCTAAAGCAAACAATGAAAAGTGACAAACCAGAAGGCCATCACACCAGAAGGCAAACCCTCACTGGGCTGCTATCACCCTGCTATCATGTGTTCAATACTCAACCAGCTGCTTGAAGTTCACCACGCATCCTCGGCAAGTGCTTTCGATTAAAGCAGCCACAGCAGGTGAACAGAGGACGACAATCACGATATGAAGAAGACACTGAGGAATCTGGTCTATCAAGGGACGAGTAAACAAAACACACACTCCCTAAATCTGACCTGCACGTGCATGAGAACCCACACACACCTTTCAGATCACTTCTTATATTTAGCTCAATTCAAAAGTAAAACCAAACAGTGGAGATCAAGAAGCATGCAGAGGTAACAAGGAAAAACATAATGAGACGTTTCTGTCCATCTTATAACACAGACACAGACACACACACACACACAGAGTTACCTGATCTTTCCTGCCCACCACAGAAAACCACATGTTGCAGCTGCTGACCAGTTCACACTGGGACGTCCAGACTGGGGCAAGTATACAACACACACACACACACAAACCAAACTGCACACTCTTGATCCCAGAGAGTGCTTCAACCTGCTAACATGCAGCAACAAGTCCACAACCTCCCAGTTACAACGGCAGGCAGTAATCCATTCAGCTGAACATCAGTGTCTGAAATCACTATTTACGGATGGAAAAAAAAAAAGCACCGTGTTCCTGTGTGTGTGGCAGAAAGCAGTGGAAATGCAGTGCAGGTCATTTTAAAAACGTCCAATGAAAAAAAATATATTTTATATGGGAAAAGTATTAAAAAGTCCTATAAATACATGTGGTTTAAAGTTAAAAAGCTGTGTAAATTCCAGTGTGTGTGGTTAAAAAGATGCTGTAAATTCCTCAAATGTTCCCGAGTGCGGCAAAATTCCTCCACGAGTTCCTAATTGCAGAGTGTTTGTTAAGAAACAGCGAATCCAGGCGCAGATCCAGAGGTGAAGTGACGGCTGGGACGCCGGCTGGTCAGACTGAGGTGGGAGTGCTGCTGCAGCTCCGCCGGGCAAATACCACACGCACAGACACACACCCACGGAGTTATATAACAGGACAGAGCTCAGCCCAGTTTACCGAGAACTCAAGCAGCTGTTTGACAAAATATTCTCTACCTGCCTTTCCCACCCCCCGCCCCCCAATCCCACACACACATTTCTCTGGCTGTTCTCCTCCTCAATCGTCCACACAGCTTTGAAAAATAAACAGAGCAAGAAGGTTTCCTCAGTGCGTCCTTCCTTCCCACTCTTCCTCTCCACACGCAGCCTTCAGCAGGAAGCTCACTCTACTCAAAAGTAAGAGAAAGACTCAACACACGATCTGCCTAAAACACTTTCTCATCAAAACAGTACAACACAACCGCTCAGTGCCTTCGCCACGTCCGATCTGACAGGTAATCAGTAGTGATGGTTGTGCATCATAACACAACCATCACTAAAACTTAACACCATCTGTTCAGCGATAATAAGCAGAGACGCTGCGCTGAAGACACATTTTCCATCAGACCTCCATCTGATAAGATCCAGCCCAGTGAGGAACCCCACTTCAGGGAAAATTTGTGGACGGAAAGGCCTTAACTCAGCGTTACGTAACCGTCTGGCCTGTGAGTGCAGGGTTTCCCCCCACAGGAAATTTATTAGTCCAAGTGAACATCCAACTGTGCTGCATTTTTCTTTGCCATTAAATGAAAATCTAAATGACACGGGGCATGGTGGGGGCCCTGAGGTGCACACACCATGTACCTGTTCTGGGCTTTGGGATTCCACACAGACGGCTAAAACACTCGCAAAAATATTTATTCCACAGGGGAAACAAACGGATGAATATATTTTTATTTTTAAACATTTAGAACATAAGAAAAGAGTGAAAAAAAACATTATTATTTCATAACACCAAACATGATCATTGCATCATTTGAAGAAATATTAAAGAAATATATTATTTTTATTTCTCACAAATAAAAAAACAAAACAAAAAGAAAATTAATAACATCAAGGGATTTGCCAGTTTTTCTGTTTTCAGTTTTGCCTATCTGAGTGCAACACTACTGATTTTGCCCAGCAGGTGCCACCACTGTGTAAATCTATCACCTTTTTAAACCGTACTGATCTTGATCTATTCTGCACCTTTGTGAGTGGAGTTCAGGGATTTGAGGAATCCTGACTTGGGCTGAGTGAAACCTCTTCTGGAGCAGATTCTCCAGCAGAATCTCATCTGTCTTTTTAACTCACCACAGCTGCCCCTTTGAAAACTCAGTGCACTTTAATATTTAGATGAATCATTCCTCCAGGTTTTGTCGATACATCAGAGGTGTGGGAACAAATAAACCCGAGGACAGACAATGATCCATAATCCCGGCCCATGCAAACCGGCCCACCCTCCACCGCGCTCACTCCCTCGCAACAGCAAACTAAACAGGCCGCGTTTTTGTCCAGGAAACGTCCAGAAGGTTCTTTCACTGTGTCACTGTTTAGTCTCTGCACTGCTGTCAGACTCAACAGTGAAATCAGTCTATTTAAAACAGCAGCCTTTTCTGTCAGCACTGTGCCGCTCAGCCTCGCGCACACACACACAAGATAAAAACATCCGAGTTATTTTTGGACTTCCTGTCAAAAATATGAGCCAATCCTTCACTGTCCTGATTTATAATTAAAAAAAAAACAAAAAAAAAAAACAAAAAAAAAAAACTTCTGCCCTTTTTTTTTGTTACTCAAATAAGTTTCTTGAAAAGCTCAGAGAAACAGATCTGTCATAGTTTGGATTTAACTCTTAACATGCACACAATCACACACACACTCACACACACACACAGACACACACACAGACAAACACACTTCCAGGTGGTGGTTCCTACCTTGGCGGCCACGATACTGAGGCCCATGCCGTTGTGCTTCTTCAGGGTTACCGTGACAACCTCTGGCTCTTTCCTCATTGGCTGAAAAGAGAGATGGACAGGAAAGACAAACTGTGAGTGAGGATGAAACCTCTTCGACGTGCCTTTAACAACCTCAGCGAAACTCCGCGATTGTTCTCCGGCGTGCTCCCTCAGTCTGCCTCTGAAACATTACGGGGGAAAACGAGACCGTGGAGTAAAAAAAAGAGGGAGGGATGAGAAAAGGGAGGGAAGGAATGAAGGAGGGATAAAGGGGAAAGGGGAAGACCACAGAGGAACCTGTGGTCGCTGGAATCAAGTCAAGAATGAAAACCACATCATGGCTACCCACACACACACACACACACAGAAACATATACACACACAGCAGAGCTCATTTGAGCAGGGCTGGGTGACTGGGTGGAGAAAGAGAGAGAGAGAGAGAGAGAGAGAGAGAGAGAGAGAGAGAGAGAGAGAGAGAGAGAGAGAGAGCTATCGAGGAGGTTTCCCACATCAGGAAAAAAGAAAACTCTGACAAAGGACACAAAATAAAATACGCTTGTGTCAGAATTTAACAAAAGTATGTCTCTGTCGTACTGTGTGTTTTAGCTGTTGTTGTGTGGCCGGACACCGCTCTTGCGTAAGTGCAGAAGTGAGATGAGTTTCATGTAATCTGCAGGAACACCCAGGACCAAACAACAACAACAACCACACAACTACAATGCAACTACTGCTACTACAACAACAGCACTGACTGCTCTGAATTTTGTCTGCAGTGACGTATGAACTAACCACAGTTTCATTGTTCTGGTTCACTCTCACAGCTCTCTTAGTATTGTTCTGTTTTTGCCTCCAAACAAGTTATGCTGTCAAAACATCATGTTCACACACGCACATCTTCAATTCAGAGTCAAAGTGAGCACAGAGAAACGGTCCTCCCTCCACAGATGAATGTGAAAACAGCCTTCTTATGACGAACTCTGCTCATACTGTGCATCGTCCTGCACAGGGAGGCTCAAACATCCAGCAGCAATAAGCAAAACCAATTTTTGAGAAGAGGGGGACTTCTGTTAAAGCTTTCTACAGGCCCACTTATGTAAGGCTTTTATCATAAAGCAAGTCCGGCTTTCTGCCTGCAGCAACAACTTTACTGACTTCCAACTTCCTGGTGCATTTAAAAAAAAAAGAAAAAGAAAAAAGATCTACCTGGAGATTTAGACATTTTTTTTTGTCAGCAGATCAACTTTAAATATTGCAGGGAGGGATGGTAAAAGAAGAGGCAGATGCAAAGGTACACGTGGCAGGCTTTTAGTCCAGTTTGGTCAAAGACGAAAACTCCAACACGTCACACGTGACCTCCAACATGCTAAAAACTGCCAGCATGAAAACTCCCCTCTATCATATCAGTAGATTACAAAGGAGGAGTAGGCAAAGAAAATACACTAAGGCATTTATACCTGCAGGCCGTTGTCTTTTGTGTGAATTTATCGTTGCTTGTTGTTTGTAAATTCAGTATTTAATAATCCAACAATGGTTGGAGTGAAAAGATGAAGTATGTCCTCACAAACGTGGCCGGGTGCCGTTAATCAAAAGGTTCACTTTCTTTTCCAAACAGAGCATTTGCTGAAGATAATTTATGATGTTAATATCATAATGTGCTGAGTGCAATATATATATATATATATATATCACACCTGAAATATGTAAACAGACGACATCATATCCGCCCTGCTGAAGTGGGTGCAGGGCAGAACTGTACTTATGACGGTAGCACAAGAGCCTCACCCCCTCCAGTCTGCCTGAACATGCACCATTAATCAAAGTGTGTGTGTGTGTGTGTGTGTGTGTGTGTGTTTGTGAGAGACGCCTGCCTTATGTCGAGACTACAGCCATGAAATAGTAGAGCAGGGATAAACAGACCAATTACAGAGGAAGTGGCTGTGTGTGTGTATGTGTGTGTGTGTAGTTGTGTGTTTTGATGAAAAGAGGTCTATCATTTACTGCTCCATGCTCGCTAACTAACTTCTGCAGTGTGATTGGTGTTGAATAAATTGTGTGTGTATGTGTGTTTGGTGTGTGTGTGAAGGTTGTTATGAAAAGTAAATTGCCCCCTTCTGAAGTCACTGTAATCACTGCCTTCCAATTGGGAGACCACACACACTCATACATACACACACACACTCACACACACATACAAACACACACTCTCTCTCTCACACACACACACACAGAAACACAAACCTCTGGATCCAAATCAAAGCAACTTCCAGGTTTAAACTTTTCTAAAAATAGTCAAACTATGTCAGTTGTGCCGTCAAATTGTCTGCAGCTCAGTTTCTGTTCAGGAATTTTACCTTTTTTAGTCTTAAACTCACCTGGAAACTGATCCACGTTTTCATTTTGTCATGTCTTGATTACTGTAACTCCAGTTCACTCTCACTCAAATCCTGTAAATCCAGTATAATTTATATCTGAATTATCCAGCACGGCTGGAAGATGAGCGGAGCCAGGAAAGCTCGACCACAGACACTGAAAGGAGCTTATACAATGTCGATGCACAACTTTTGCTAATGGAGCTCATGTTAGCTTTGAGCACACTGAGATATTTATTTTAGCTGGCTTGTTCACATTATTTTGTCTTTCTCTGTCCTGATTTTATGCTGGAGGTCAGGAGAGAATATCTGCTCCTAAAAACAAGAACTGAAATGCTGAAATAACAGACCAATGTTAGGAATGTAAAATCTTTTGTTTAGGGGAGACCGGTGTTTTAACTCAAAATAACAAATTTAGATGCAGAGGATTTCAGATTTGGAAGAGCAACACAGATGGTTTGGTAAACAACAGTGTGAGGCTAAGATTAAAAGCCTTATGAATCCAACTTAATTTAAAGTTACAATGGTCTTTCACTGCAAGCGTTCAAAGAATTAATCCAAAACAAAGTGGGATGAAAGAAATTTAGATCTGGTATGTGAGCATAAGCTTCAGTGTCCTGAAGTCACTCTGCTGCGATCAAAGACTCTGCAGACACTTCTGTGGCTCCGAGAATTTGTGTCCTCACTCTGTGCTGTCTTAGCTGTCAGAGCTACTGTACACTTTGGTCTCCACAGCTTCTATGAGTCAGCGTTACTAAACCTGCTCCAAGTCCTCTGTGGCACCAGCTTTACCCAGGGTGCCCTGACACAGAAAAACACCCACAAACACACACACAGTGATTTACAGAGAGAGAATGAATGTGTGTGTCTGTGTGTCTGTGTGTGTGTGTCCTACCATCTCAGAGTTGTCAGCTGTAGAGAAGTGGCTGTCACAGTCAGCTCCCTCAAAGTGGACGGTCCAGGTACCAGGCGAACGGGGATGGGGCGTTAACCGACAAAAACCTGGTAGAGAAAACACACGCGGATACGCACACAGTCAAAACTCAAGGAAATTCAGTTTAGTAGTTTAGTATTGACATAAAACACAGAAAAGCAGAAGAGTCGCACAACTGAGAAGGTGAAGTCAATGAATGTTCAGTATTTTTGCTAGAAAACGTTACTTAAATACCACTTATTTTTGTGTCAATCAACTAACCAATTTATAGTTTCTGCTCTTAAGAATATTAAACTATAAAACACTACACATATATGCACAGAAGCCACACTAAGATCAGCTAAAAATGTACTTTTCTGTTTGCAAAAAAAGTAAATATCAGTTGATTCATTCTCACCAGAATGTATTTCTACTTCTAAATTTTCGGTCTATGTCCCAGTAACTCTACCTCGCTGCAGCAGCGGCTCCAGGAAGTCCTGCAGGCCGTTGGGGAGGCTGCGCACCACGTCACAGGAGTAGCCGTCCTCAGGAAGGAGGAAGGGCAGCTGGAGGTCTGGATCCTCCTCCAGCTGAACCTCTCTCCCATCGCTCCTCGCCAGCTCATCCGCTGTGTTTTCCGCCACTGCCACCACGTGGTCTATCAGCTCCTACACACACACACACACCAGGAGAAACACACAACATCAGACAACTCAAAACAGCACAAATCTACTGTAAAGAAAAAGTCAAATGAGTAATGGTCATTGTTCGGGTTAGTTAATGACATCTGGGTTTAGAAAAACGTCTCCATTTGATTTGTGTTTGTGTGCATTTGTCTTACAGGCGGGATGTAAGGCTCATCTGGAGCACAGTGGTAGTTGGTCATGAGGGCGTGGAGCTGCAGGGAGTTGAGCTTGAAGCAGGTGTTGTGGATGTTCTGCACATCCTGCATGGAATATTTGTCCATGGTCAGCAGGGTGGTGGCCTGGAAGACGCACACGAAAAAAGAAAACTTTACAATGAGCAGCATATATTTTATATAATGCATATAATCTGTATATTTTCAGCCTTGTCTAATCTAGAATGCTTATTCTTTATATTTCTTTATTCTAATTCCTGTATTTCTCACTGGCCTTTTAAAGCCTTTCATTCATACACTGTTTGTATACGCAACAAATAAACTTTTGAATCCTCTAATCGTCTTTAATATGAAAATTATAGTTTGATTAAAACGCCCTGAAATCCTTTCTTCTCGTTAGGGTCCCAACGTGATCACACCAAACAGAGAGTGTTTTTCTCGCTTGTCTGATGTAGGCGAGGCTGCGCAGTGAAGTCACTTGTTTCCATGCACCACTTAGAATTTAACAATACAATAATCACAACCTGATGACAGCTGTTGGGTTGTTTGCTTATGTTGCCCGGGAGACGCCCCGTGTCAGTCAGATCTGATCAAACAAAACTCACGCAGCCCTGAAGAAGCAGATTGGCTGAGATTTTAAAAGGTTAAACTCTTATACATTGATACCTAGCACCCGTGAGAATCAGCTCGTGTCTGTGTCCCGTCCCCCCTACCTGTACTATTCGACTGAGGTGGCAGTCAGCAGCCAGCTCCAGACCCTGCTTCTCGGCCCAGGCCTCGATGTGGCTGAGCTGCTGTCGGAGGATGGCCCCCCAGTAGTGACAACACAGCCCTGACTCTGTGTCTGTCACCAGCTTGTTGAACAGCCACATGTTGATGAAGTGGAAGAGCTGCGAGAAGAGCTGGATGGTCAGGGCGGCGTTGACTCGACACCGCCGCAGTAACGACATCGCACCCGTCAGCGTGTGCAGGACATCCTCTGGAACAGAAAGACAGAGCACGTCAGGGCCATTACCACTTCAGGTGGTAAATGAAACCAATATGTTCATGTTTTCATATTACCTATCTTGGGTCTCTGTGGATTATGTTCCTCGGGGTCGTCCAGGAAGGCAGGCATGTAGTTATTCAGATCAGCCTGGAGACAGTGAACCAGGTACCTGCAATCAAACGTTAGAGTTTGTTAAAGACAAAAAAAAAAAAAGTTCACCATCAAACAACAGACAAAGCTTTCATCCACTCGTCTTCTGTCTGGAAACTTACTGACATAAAAATATCCTTCCTTCCTGCTTTGATAATGTTTATTTAAAGTGGTGAATAATCTTAAAACAAGCTTGTGCTGAAAGTAGTGGGCAAACGCTGTAATTGACTCAGGTTGAGTCGCTCTATTTTCTTTTCTCTACTTTAAATGTTTTATCTTATTTCACTTAAAAGACTGACTTGAAGGCCATCTGGACCAGATGGGCGAGGATGTCCTGGGCGTCCAGCGTGACGCGACTCAGGTCTCGGTCCTGCTTGATGAAGTTGAGCAGCTCGGAGGCGTTGGCCATCCAGAAAGCCAGCGCTCCTGCAATGTTCTTCTGCTTCTGTAACATGCCAATCACAGCCACACACAAAGAAAAAAACACATACGGAGGAGGTTGTTAGAGCAGCACGATGAAGGAGAGACTGGAGAGTTAAAAAAAAAAAGAAGGTAGGAAACAGAGGGGTTTCTGTTTGAGTGGCAGCCAGAAGGAGCAGTTGTTACTTCAGGGATAGACTCATGCCCTGCCCACCCTTTCCTCTAAGCCAACCCGATGTCGAGAGGAAGAGTGGTCATCACTGTCAGTTAAAAGAACAAGTCTTAATTTCGTTGCAAGGGTAGAGACAATAGTGACCAGTCCATTTCACTCCCAGACACAGCTCCGTTTACCAGGTCACCAGACACGAGCCTCCTCCACACACACACGCTGAGATGTCCCTTTACCTTTTGATAAAACTAAACTGCGTTTAGACTGTAGACTTACACTATGGACCACAGGCAGTCGCACTGCAAGCAACAGAATCAACAAGTCAAAGTTAATTCATACATAATTCATGGTGTCATACATACACTGGTGTCAATCTTCCCATCTAACTCAAGCAAACTAGTGTATTTCCCTAAGTGTCAAACTATTCCTTTAATCTTTATTGACAATACATCGTTAAAGGACAATTTAAAAGCAACTAAAAACATTCATTACGCCTGTAGCGGCGCATCAGCACAGGATCATGAGTAAGGAAGAAGCAACTTTATAAACCAGATAATTAATGACATAATTATCTCTAATGTCCAGCAGTGAGTGGATCATTTCAAATTTTTAATAACGCTCCATATGTCAGTCTACAGTCTAAAGGACAGTTGTCTGGTCTCGAGATCAACAGGGAGGAGAGAGCTCGGTGTCTAAGGAGCTGATAGGTTAATATCCCCGTCACTCACAGAGGCAGGGATGTGCGGCGCTCGCGCCCCTTGCACTCATCTATCCCCGCCTCAAAAAAACGTAACACAAATCGAACAACAGCCAGAGAATGAGAGATGGAGCCAGGTGCATCCAAAATGAAACGTGACATTAAAACATTTAAGGAGACATTTAAAACACGGACGGATGGCTGGACATATTAAAATGAATGTCCAAGTAGACACATGAAGCACAGGTGGTGGAGGAGATCAGAGGGACGTGACTTGTCTCTCATCCACACTGTTGAGCAGGAGAAGCAAGAAGTGAAGTCACACAAAATGGATGCCAGAATTAAAGATGGAGCAATGATGGAAAGGAGTGGTTGCTTTGGTTTCACTGTTTGTTTGTTTGTTTGTTTTAGTACCAGGCAGGTCCAGGAAGCTGAATGGAATTAGTTGGGTTGATGTTGCTGTTGTTGCTTAGTTTTCCAGCTGTGGGTAGGACGCATTATCATGGCTTTATTTTACATTTCTGTTAGAATGGAGAAAAAGAAGCAGCAGCAACAATGAAGGGCCGGTCGAAAAAAAAGCAGACAGAAAAGAAGAGAGAGAGACGGAGAGAGAGAAAAGCAGAGGAGCAGAGATTTTTAGAAGACAGCCGAGAGGCTGATGAGGTCGGGCGACATGACCTCATATTATCAATCGTTCAAATGTTTTGCTATTTTATTTCATCCCCCAAGTTTTAGACGTGTGGGAAACATTATTATTATTGTTAGTATCGTTTACAATGAAAGAGCCACACTCTCCTGCTTAAAAGCTATACTGCTGTAATTTAGAGTTATGAGTTACAAAGATTTACGTTTCCTTAGAGTAATTTGTAAAGTATAAATTATGAAATAAACTTTGCTAAAAATTAACTTTTAAATCATATATTTTTCTTACTGTTCATTTACTTTGTTAGCCTGAAATGGCACTTTTCAGTTGAACAACTTGTTTTATTTTATCCACGTCGCCCAAACCAAGAGAGAGAAAGAGGTAAAGAGACAAAGGAAGAGTGAGTGAGGGAGGTAGACGAGTCTGTAGCAGCCGTATCATGGTGTGCTATTGTGCTATCCTACCTGATCCCCTTCAGGAATCTCCTGGATGGAAGGAAGAGGAAGAGGAGGAGGAGGAGGAGGAGGAGGAGGACACGTTCACAGGACAGAGAGAAAACACGTCAACAGCTACAGTATGGACACAGCCAGGTAACACACACACAAACACACACCAACATACACTTTGACACGCACATGGTCATGGTTTACTATGTAAACTGAATAAGCTGAAAAACATAACTGATGGAGATCAGCTGAAAACTTACAGGGTGTCTGTGAAATTTAACAAGCTCAGTTTAAGGCTTTTTAATCTCTTTAATGGCAGTTACACCAGAAAAAATGCATTTTTAAATGCTTTAAAATGTTGTTTCTAAATATATTTAAGCCTGTTATTAATCTTGTGGTTCAACACTGCTGTTGATTTAGTCCTTTTTACAGTTTTACAGTCTGGGGGTTTTAGAAACTGGATTTTAAGCAAGACACTGCACTCAGTCACTGTAAGTGAGCTTGACAAAGGGACTGAACTCCCAAGGGCAAAAGTCGGCGAATGACTACACTCAGCAGCTCACAGTGTTAATGAGGGAAAGTGTATAAATATAAAGCAGGATGCCACTGAAAAATGCCAGTATCACCGCCATATTTCCATGAATGAGTTACGCTTACAGGTCAGTAACATTTTAACAGAACACACTCGAAAACAAATGAATTATTTCTACATTAAAAAAAACATAAACGAGAAGAAATGCAGCCTCTGCACACACGGTGCACAACAATGGTCGGGTTAGTCAGACATCTGCTGGAGTGCTTTAGGGCAAAATACAGAGAATACCATGCTCAGGTTTAACAGCAAATCTGGCTAAAGTTAGCAGTTTCTGAATAGCTGGCAAAGGAGGCATCCTATTTGTGAAAAGCAGCGACAAACTTTATGCAAAATATAGCCTCAGTGTGGAGAACCACAAGGAGCAAACAACGTAAAGGATGCGAGGTGGATGCTATCAGACGCGTTGACCTGACTCTTGCTCTGAGACCAACTTATTACACTTAATTTGACAATGATGTATAAATAGATCGATGGAGTTGGGACATATTGTAAGGTACAGGGTTCACTGAACAAAGTTAATCTCCAGAATCAATGTAAAACAGGTCACAGTCTCAGACGTTCAGGATCTCGTTTTCCAAGTTCTAAACATCCCTCTGAAAATATCCGGTTCTGTCGGATTAGCTGAGTTAATATGTGGTAATTAATCTCTTGATAATAAAAACAGAAAACGGCGACACACGACACAACCACACCGATGCAGATTATAAACCTGTGTGAAATAGGAGGCTTCAGCATTCCCACATTCCTCAGTAGCTAAAGATATTTCCCCGAAACTCTATAAAACTGAAATCCTTCTGCACACTGACTGAAACAGATTACGTCCCACAGTCCACTGTGTGTGTGTGTGTGAGTGTTTTCTTTCATAACTTCCCTACATACCAAGGGCAGTGAATAGCTGGCTGTGAGCTAAACAAATAAAAGTGAATGGCACTAATAAAAGCATTTGTGTTTTATTGAGGATTACTAAGGGAGGCTTTTAGATACACTTAGGGAGCGTGTGTTATTTTTTCCCCCCCCAATCCTCCTTACCCCTAATCTACCAAGATCCTGTGCTTCTTTTTTTTTTTTTACATACATGATGTTGACTCAATAATAAAGAATAATAAAGTTTATATTTTTATATGAAGGAAATTAAAGTATCTGAAAAGGATTGCTTTGGCACAGGATGATTTCTAGCCTTATTGATGAGTGATAACTCCACGCTGACTGATGTTTCATCCACACACTGTTGTGTCATAGCAGGCTTCACACCTCGAGCATTTAACACTGACGGGTGGACAAACGAAAGACAAACGCAGAGACTGGAACATAGGAGGTAACTGTGGAGAGAAAGCTGCAGGAAACAAACATGTGCAAACACATGTACAAACACATGTACACACCTTACAACAACTACAAATGTAGCTTGTAAGAATGCGGTTAATGGGGGGGGGTTAAGCCAAACATATGATAATACCCACATTTCAACACAAGCAGAAACAACATTATGGAGGAGAGAGGCCAAAACTAATGGTAGCAGAACACGCTGAGATAATGTTCAATATTAGAGCACACAACAGAAGATCTGAGGAGTAGTGGTACTGACCTGGATGACTCCCTCCATCATGCTCACCATCTTGTTGACGATGGCAATGACCTTGTGCGTCCTCTCAGACGGCGACATGTCCGGCCGGTAAGAAGGTGACAGGACGTAGCGGCAGGCCATGTACAGGACATATGTGGGCGAGAGCTTGAAGTGGACTGTGGAGCTGTTGGTGTAGTTGATGATGGCTGACAGGAAGGTGTCTTCGGCTGGACGGAAACACACAGAGTCGGACGATTAGATCATTACAAGAGTGAATCAGCCTTTCCTCAACGTCCAGATTCAGATTCAACGTGTTTATACGGGAGGAGGAGTTTGAGACAATTACTGATTATCACCTGAAATAAAGACAGTTCCTGCTGAGGTCAGGAAAACTTTGAGCTGTAACAAGTAGTTTGTTTAAGGCACTTTGGCAGCAGGTAGGTCATAGAACTTGGCTGCACACGTGTCATGTGGGACACGCCAATAAAACCACTCTGAGTCTAGCTGTGGTATCACGCTCCTCCAGTTTAGCTTGGGTGGTAAAGTATTTGATGTCAAACTGGTTGCAGCTGTTTTTCAGCAGCCCCGCGACAACCCTTCCTATGAAAACCTGAGGATGAAAGTGTAAAGCGTAAATATCCAGATTTCGGCGGTGCGTGTGCGTCATTGTCCCAGGCGCACTTTCAGACTCTTTGAGCGTGTGGTTTTTCCTGCTGCATTGTGGGTATGGCACCCTCCACCGGTCCATGACCAATCAAAACCCTGCTTTGGTTGGAAAAACGGATGATCTCACACTACGCCAAATATATATTCAGTGCACACACAGGCACACTAGGGCCCAGAGCACAAGGAAAGTCAATAAACATAAGCGTTACAAAGGCAGAGGAAACAGCTAGAAGAGCTTAGAGCAACAGAGAGGGGTGTGGGAAACGTCTGGTTTCAGAAAAACAAACTTATAAGTCTTTTCGAGACACTTTGATGCTACCTGGGACTAATTTATGACCATTTTAACGGCAAAAATCAACAGTTCAGACTGGATTCATGTAATGAAACATACAGAAAAACACTAAGGACTGAAATGTTTGTTTAAATGTGACCAACTCAATTCACTGGCTGCTCCTGTTTTACTGTAAACTCTGGAGTCTGCCTCCATCATGTCAGACAGAAGGAGAGGACATGTTCTTTCTTTTTATTGGGCATTATATTGAATGACTGACTGGCTGATCTGTGCTGAATGTAATTAGGCCATGACAGAGACTAAAATGATTTGGAATGTGGTGTTGTGTGTGGGAGAGTGAGGATTGTTATAATGGGCAGAAGAACAGCTGGCTGGACAGAACATCAATCCACTTAGTGAATTTTGATAGATCATGGCCTCAACACTAAATGTTCCGACATCCCACTTTTTTTTTTCCATTTTCAGCACAGTGGTGCGTCTTGGTTTGTTTCTCCCATTCTCTTTAATTTTGATTCCTAGCAGGGTGACAGGATTTAACTGCATTTTCCAGACTTTTACTTTTATTATGAGATAATTATTACGCAGCACTTCAGCAGCATCACTGGTCTCCTGCACTGTAAAGACAACTAAAAGTGTTCAATAGTTTCCAGCCATTGACGGGCAGTTAACACATGGAGGGGAACGGAAAAGGACACTGATACTTACAGTTGTCTCTGAACTCGATACTCGCGGGCAGAGTCAGCTCTGTCCTGTCTGCTGTGATGTCCTGAGACCTAATGAGACAAAAAAAACAACACCATGAGGAAAATAAATACACAAAGAAGGAGGATGAAGAATGAGAATGAGGATGAAGAAGAGGACAGGAAGGTGGAGGACGACGAGGGGAGTGTGTGTCTGACCTGCTGTCCTGCTGCTCTCCCCTGATCATGGGTTTGACCATTCCTCTCTCCATTTCCAGCTTTCCTGAGCTCTGCACACACACACACACACACACACACACACACAAAACACAGCGTGAAGCAGCTTCAACAAAATTAAATTTCACCGTAATTTAATTTACTGAAGATGAGCCTAATTCCAGGATGTACAGACGCAGATGAATGCTGTGCTACGAGGCTTCAGTCGCACTTTCATGTGTATGTATATGCAACGTAGACCGTTAACACAATTCAATACAATTCAATACTTAACGGACAACAACTGCACTAAATCCTGTTTAGGAGCAGGAGCATGATGCCTTGTGTTAGATTCACTGGCAGGACTTTCATTACACCAAACAAACGTTACAACATGCCGCTTTCGCTTTTAAACTACTTTCACATAAAACGTGCAGTCGCAAACACACTGCAGCTTCTAATGTATTCTAACAGGCACAGAAGCTACTGCTAATGTATATTTACTCAATGATTCATCAAACAGTTCAGTTTTACATGTACATGTCTACAGCTCATCAAATTAGTTTAAACACTGAAAATTAATTTGCAGCAATTTTGATAATCCGTTAATTATTCAAGTAATTCTTTAAAAAAAACTAAGTTAAACTAAATCCTTAGGTAAAAATGAGACCTTTCATGCATCATCATCTTCTTTTATTATATCTGGACCTAAGGCCAGACATCTAATTCAACACAACCCACTGATGTAAACTGTATTTAATGTAGATCAGGGACTTTTAGGTCCGTGTTCACACCAACACTGATACAGCAGATTACAATAAAACTCCCATTAAAACTGCTTTTGGTAAATAATACAGTGTTTTTACACCTATAAAAGCAGCATGCTCTTTAATCTTTAATGGAAAACAGAATATATACTAATAATTCAAATGCTGTGTGTGTGTGTGTGTTACCTTGCTGGTAGGAAGGGCAGCTCCACTGTGGACGTCTCCGTGAAGGTCGAAGGTGGTTTCTGGTACACTGCTGCAGCAGAGACACAGACATGCAGTGGTTTAGAAGAGGAACTGTGCTCTCCACAGCTGACTTTTCATTACTGACAGCGACAAGAGCTCAGACTTAATCCAGACACACACACATGCACGCATGCACACACACACACACACACTCAAACACACTTATCTAACTCATTGTCAGGGAGGAGAGAGCTGGATCAGAGATGTGGTAAATGAATGACTCACTAATGCATGCAGACAGATAGTTTGCTTTATAAATATGCACACACACACTTGCATAACAGCCTAATTAGTTATAGAGAAGCCATGGAAGGAGTCCTGACAGAACCAGCCTGTGTGTGTGTGTGAGTGAGTGTGTGTGTGTGTGTGTGAGTCTGACTGACAGTAATTGAGTGTGACAGAAGTCGGGTTTTAAAGGCAGACTTCTGCTTTTCACGCCCCATATGACAGGGGGGCATCAATGTCAAACAGAAAGCACAACACTGGCACAAACACACAAAGCATTTGTGCATTTGTGTCATCGACAGGGAGGTCTTTGTCACATACACAATAACCACCAGCAGCTGAGGTAGGTTAAACTATAAACACAGCGTGGCTACACTTCCACGGGAGAGAAATGAGAGATTTTCTATCTTAATTTTTTTAAATTTTTGATTTAATGTTTATCATAACTTTAACGCGCCACAGTCCTCTCAACCTTTGTTCACACTAATGCAGATAAAGTTCTCTCAAAATGGTGCAACATGTCTTTAGGATGATTTAGATTTCTTTGCCATCACTGGAGATATGTTTTAATCACATGGCGCACAATAAGTCCAGAAACGACCTCTGAAGTGAGTTACATGTGATTTATCTTCTTTCATGCTCCTCTCTCACTCACTAAGGCTAAAATATTGGTGACGGTCCTGAGTAAGTTGAGAAGCAGCAGATCAAAGTCGTGAACACTCATATGATACAAGCTCATCTGTTCAACTGCCAAAACCTGATCTTAAAAATCTGTTGTCATGCCAAAGTGTGGCTCTAATCGCCCTAAACGTCACGATGTGTCTCCAGCGTGACAGCACTAGGTATCCTTGTAAGTTTGTACAGCAGAACATTGGAAAGCTGCCCAGTAAACCACAGGGATCCACAAACATCAGGCTCGTATTCCAGACCGAGGTGACACCAAGCTGCACAAGATGACACCAGACATTACACACTTTTTTTTTTTAGAGAATTCTCCCAAAGAAAAAGGTTTTCCTTGCTGTAATCATTCCTGCTCTTCGTACTGTCCATCACAGGAAACCATCCTAATGTACATCCGATGTAAGAAATGGGACAAAGTATGTTTCCCTGCTTTCAAGAGTAGCTGATTATGAAATATTTGGAATAATCTTATAATCTAAACCCACTGAACGTACAAATGTACACACAGAGAACACGTCCACAGGACAAAGAGCCTGCAGGTTTTCATTCCAGCTCTCTCCGCTTGCTGACTGCTTCTTCCTCTCTGGTTGAAGGTGCTAATCAGAATCACCTGATGGAGTGAGTCTTTGGCTGCGATGCAAACCTGTAATAAAGACTCAAACTCTTTGCGGGACATGGTGTATTATCACCTTTGTGTCATTTCAATGGCTTGAAATGTAAATTTCACTTTACTGTTTGCTGCTTATTTATTTCCTCCAAATACTGGAATAAAAAGGTTTACTCCGCTCTGACGCAGACAAATTTTACACATCTCACTCCGCCATCAGTGTTTTTTTCAAAATATTCGATTCGACAGCAGAAAACACATCAGAAAGTTATATTACAGACCTTTAACATACTTAAAAAGTTCACAAGACAAGTTAAACCAGGCTTTGTTAACTCTACTCTTGGTCTTGAATCATCTGAAAGAACGAATTCATGCAGAAACACACGGCAGTGAGTTACAGCATTGATTACTTACACACCTCTTTCCTTTTTTTGCAGTTAGCCATCCATTAAGTCATTAAAGGGCCATTGAACTGAAATTCAAATGCTCTTGTCCTTCACTCATCCCTAACTTTCTCCCACACTCCCTTCTACTCTTATCTGCTGTGCTCTTTCTTTCTTTCTGCGAGTGAAACGACAACAAGCTGAAGGCCACACCCAGCACCATGTTGATCAGATTAGAGGGCAGCCTGCCTTCCATAACCCTAGACCTCCGCTCTTCCTCTCCTCTCATTTCCTCATTCTCTCAACCCCAGACTTCCCTCCTCCCCCTTTTCCTTGCCTTCATCTCTCGCTCTGCCTGCCAACCCCAAACCTCATCCTCTCCTCCCTTCATCTACAATAACCTTCTTCTTTTTTTTTCTGTTCACAACATTTGGAGATCAGTGTGTACAGAGGATGAGGAGGGAGGATAGTGGGAAGATTAAAAAGGAAAAAGAGGAGGAAGAAAGCAAAGAAAAGGAGACAGGAACAGGGAAGGACCAGAATCTCCACAGAGACACACACACAACCTTCTCCGTTCCCTCACCCAGACTTGTGTCGGCCCCTTATCATGGCCGGCGGTTCTCTCTTCCCTCCCTGGTCGAACATCGGGTCCACAAACTTAAAGACGTGAGCAGAACCAAACTGGAGGGTGGAACCCGGACGCAGCACCGTCGTCTCAGTAACACGTTGTCCGTCAACGAAGGTGTCGGCGTCAGGGCCGTGTGGCGTCACGGTGACCATACCTTCACTGTGCATCAAGTTGCAGTGATGAGGAAGAATCCCCGGACCTAGCAGCTGGAGACAAACAACAGCAGAGAAATCAGAACAATGAACGCATGTGCTATATTTTGGGGAAAGAAGCCCCAGGACATGAGAAACTGGGACATCCCAGACATACATGTTGTTTGGTGTTTTGTTCTTTTTAACTGGACTCTGTGACTTTCAAATGAGAAACATCAAAAGTAATTTCATTCAGAGGCTGTGGCCTCCAGATGATCTCTGACCCAGAAGGGCTATCCGGAAATCCATCCATGCCCCAGGACTGTGTGCTATGACAGTCTGGTCATTTTCCAATATCACAACTGGTGATATTGGCAGTTCACACTCGCTAATGTGAGGACGTGGAATAAAAACTGAACATTAAGATGGCTCCCAAATGTTTAATGTTGGAAATGGACAGGAGGCTACATGTTCTCACACAAACAGCGAGGAGTTTTCTAATTTCAGCTCGAGCGGCTTGTCTTTTCATGGTGTAGTTACCTGGATGGCTCCGTCCTCTGTGCAGTCCGAGCCAACCTCGGTGATGCTGTGCTGAAGCCGGTACAGCTTTGGTTTGTCCCGCGAGTCAGACCCGTCTGCACACACGGAAACACTCAGATTTAGCAGCAGGCCGGGCAGCGCTCACATCAGTCTTAGATTTTAAACAAGCAGTAGCTCATGTTCAACCTGTCACACTCATATTGACTGTCCAAGCACAGCATTTGAACATTAAAGAATCAATACAAACTGGTGTATGCTGGGATATTCACTGCTAATGTGGCAAAAAAATGTGGGTGACTGCAGTGCAGATATTGATTATTAGTAAACAGGAGTTTAGTAAAAGCAAAGCGGCACATTAGTTCACTGAACAGAAAAGGGGGCAAAAAAAAAAGGAAAATCTGGGGAAGAAAAATGCACGGGGATCAGAAAAACCTCAAACCACCTTTTAAAAATAAAAGTGAAATCAACAGGCAACTAATTTCACAAGGCTACCAGCAAAGCTTGGACTTTTACAGAAATATAAGGAGGGTTTAGAAGAAACTAGCAACTCTGTTGTCCTATGAGATCATGGATACAATGTACCTATGATAGATAACTGTCGAATTAAGTTTGATAATAATATGCTCCATGCTAACAATTATCTTCTAACATTCTCTAAAGGCATTACTTTCCTCTATCACATCTTGTGACTTGGTTTAAAGATGCAGTTCACTGTGTATTGGTCCTAAATCTTAAAGCATTTAATGTTAAGATCAGAAAATGAAAAGTTTTATGTTTTGGTTTTTGCTGCTTTCGCTACAGTGGAAAACACATTTCCCAGAGTTCACCTCTGCAGTTGGCACACTGAGAACACAATTATATAAGCTTTCGTCAGTCGCTTAATGGGCTGAATAAGTAATTTTACAAAAGCATATGAAGTTATGAAATGTTTCCAAAAACATCAGACTGCCTTTGAAACTTGAAAAGGCTTTTGTTTTTCCCTTTATTTCACAGATGTTTATTCTGAAACTGTGCCTGTTTTGTTTAAGGTCTTAAAATTTTTATTCCAGCTGGCAGTGAGCGATTTGAAGACTTAAATGTAAATTGTTCAAAGCTGAAATCAGTAACAGGATTTTGAATTGTCTTTATATTTTTTTTCTTTCTGGCCAGTATCCATGTTTGTTTGTAAGGGAACCTACATTATGAATAATAAAGGACTACAACAAACCGTACAACATTTAGCAAGAGGAATATGTTTGACCTTTGTCACCCAAAGGGGGGAGGCAGGGGTCACTGCACTTCCCCCAACAACCCCATCAGCCATTGCAACAGACACAGAGGAGGTGTGGTGGGTTTTTACCTTCATGGTGCCGATAGGCGTAGTAGGCATAGTGATTCCCTCGCCCTAGGCAGACAGGCAGGCAGGTGCAGAGGAAGTGGAAGGACACATGCACAAGGCCCCAAACACACACACACACACACACACACACACACACACACACACACAGACACACACACGCACACAGGCAGTCGCACACACAAACACACCATGCCATAAGAAGGTGGGAAAGAGAACAGACACATAGCAGAGGGTGAAAATGCGGCAAGGAGGAAAAATGCAGCATTACCTTGTTAACCCATTAATCGCATGGATAGCACACAAACACACTCACACACAAAATATTACTGTGGGCCTTTCACTGTCTGCATTCATTATATATTTTAATGCTTATTTCAGTGGACACCGCGTCCTAGTCCTAGACTACATAAACTTTAAAGGAATAATTTACCCAAGAAAAATGTCTATCTTATTTGTTTTCCTGAAAGAAATTTCTGTTTGGCTGTGTCCATTTAAAATCTTACTACTGGACACAAAGTCCTTTCCAACAGTTAGTATCATATATTAAACTGCAGGTAACTACAGCTGTTTGATGCTGTGTTACCAGATTATAGTAATAATAATAATAAGGATACAAGTACAGGAACAAACACACTCATACTCTCTCTCTCTCTCACACACACACACACACACACACACACACACAGACCCAGCGTCCAATATTTACAAAAGCCACCAAATCAATTTTCCATGTTGGCTGCTTTCCACAGACAGTGACCCGTCAACCTGACAGTGGATGAAGTAGATGTGTTAGTACATTTTTGGACCAGACCCACTGGTTGCCCAAAGCAGAGTCGCGCTGAGAGGTGTTTGGGCGACCATCAGGCCAGATAAGTTAATGGCGTGAGAGGGGCGACGGACAAAGAGGGTGATAAAGAGAAAAGGGGATCAGTAGCAAGAAACAAGCTGTTAGGGCTGGATAATGGGGTAAGGTTTGTAATTCCAAAATGCTCCTACAGGGTTGGGTGATTTTATCATAAATAATTATCCATTCTGGGAAGTTATACTGCATTCTAGGACATTATTGTTTATTGCAACCTACCTTTTGATGTACTCCTCCTTGTAGTCCTTCAACCTACCCCATATATTTCTATCTCAGTTAGTAATTTCCTCCATTTTTCACAAGGACTTCTAAAGGACTTCCATCATTTGAGGTTGCATGAGCATTTAATTAGTAAGTAGTTTGGTTGTATACCCTGCACCTTATAAACCTGGTAATGTTTAGATGACTGAAGCATTTTTTTATTCTTAAAATTTTGCCATCATGATCACATCACAGATAAAATTAACTTAAAATTGTCATACACATCAACATGTACTACAGCGTATTTATTTCCTCTGAAATAAGTCACACAAAAAGAAACTGCATTCATACTTGTAAAAGTCTTGTAAAACCTGCATCTAACCCCCATCCATATCTGCTTCCTGATATCATGTGACGTTAATCTTAAAAGCTGCCAAATGTTTTCCTCGTATTCCTCTCACAATTCACAATTCTCTCTAAGCTGATTCTGGCCTGACGGCACAATACTACAGCTAATACTGGCAGCGCTATAGTCAAAAGGCTTTAAACTGATGCTGTTTTAGAATGAAGCTAACAGCATCGTCCGCAGGTTAATGCAGATGCATTTCTAAGAACTGGGTCCTATTTGGATTTAATCAGTTCTTGACCTCCTGCAGTGTCTTTTATACACTGAGGAAATCGTGTGCTGGTAAGGAACAGAAACCACAGAGCAGCTGGGATCCATAATGGAGCCACGTGTGATTCACTCACCTTGGCATGGAAACAAAGACCGTCTCACCTCTGGTTAACCCCAGATGTTATTTACTGCAGCTGCACTGATGCCTGCTGGTCACTGGCTGTCATTACAGTAGTCCTCATCAGTGCAGCTGCTACTGGGACTCCTACTGTTTCTCATTTTGTTACAGGTGGTATTACTACTATCACTGCTACTGTTGCTGCTACTAAAACTATTTAAAGTTCCACTGGTGGATACTGACGGTCAGAAACCAGAGAGTGTTGTGTGTGTGCACATGTGAGCTGAGGTTTTACCTGGACTCAGCTCCACCAGATAAGGCAGCTTCTCAGGCGGCAGGGAGCTGCTGCCGTCCTTCCCTCGAACACCCTTGTCGTCCTTTCTCCCCTTCCTCCCCTGATAGTCAGGAGGTCTCTTCTTCAGCTGGAACACTAGTGCTCCTGACAAAGGATTTAATACGCTACTGTCAGAACAGTAAAAAGAAGAAAATACACTAAAAAAAAATTGTAATGACTGTAACACAGCAGGAGGGGGCGGTAGAGCCTAAGAAAAGAGGTACAGCGTGTAATAGTAGTAAATGTATTATTGTGCAGGATAGAGTAAGAAGTGTGTGTGTGTGTGTGTGTGTGTGTGTGTGTGTGTGTGTGTGTGTGTGTGTGTGTGTGTGTGTGTGTGTGTGTGTGTGTGTGTGTGTGTGTATGAGCACGTTTCTGTGTGTGTTACCTCTGTCAGCAGGCCAGTCCCTGAAGATCTGCAGTGGACACTCTGCATCGTCCAGAATCGCCTCCTTGCCCGACTTATCATCTTGCTGCAAAGAAAACGAGACAGAAAACAGTCAAACATACCAAACATACCAGTGACCAGAGCATAATTTACACAGGGGCTTTCTTAGAGAATGTGCCACTAATCACATGATTTACAGATATATTCTGAGATACCACGAGATGTTTAATTACCGTCATGTTATGAACCAGTACATGAATCATTTCTGCGAGCAGAGAAAAGCGCTGTTTTCCCACAGGTTTACTTTTCACAATGACGTTATGCTTATTTTACAGTCTTTCTGCATTTCTTTACAGAACTGAATGTAGTACAAAGCTGTCCTACATCTCTGCATCCTGCTCAGTCCAATCTCAGCTAACACCCCCCACCCCCCCCCCCCCCCCCCCCCCCCACCCCAACACTAGCTCACATGCTACCAGCTAGTATACTAGTGCTTATTTCTCATGCTCACTAACCTAATGGACTTCCCCAGTGCTTTAGTCTCATCAGCAAATTGCAGCTGACTATCAACAGAGTGAGTGTGTGTTTTTGTGTGTGTGTGTGTGTGTGTGACAGAGACAATGTGTGTGTTGCGTGTGGCCTCTAGAGAGTCTTCCACTGTATTGGCTGTGGGGGCAGCAGTTATTTCATTTGATTGGCCATAGCCGGAGTTCATCTGAGAGGATAGATATGGTTGAGAGAGGCTGTGAGGAGGGCAGCCAAGTTCACCATCATGAAAATACGCATGCACGCACACATACACCACACAGACATGGAGCATCTGCTGCTGCTATAGCACTCAGTCTGAAAGCAATTGAATTGCATTCCTCCCAAAGGTTTCTGTGCCAACTAGCATTCTGTTTCAATCTGCCAGTCCGGTGAAGGGTGTGTGTGCAATTATGTGTATGTGCGAGCGACCACGACCTTGGCCGTCCGCTACACGGCCCCTCAGAAGGATGATGGAGGTGTTTATCGATGAGATAGGAGGATCGAGGCTGTGGTTTGTGCAGAAATGGGAGGATGGAGGTGTTAAGCAGAGGGCAACGACCAGGAGTATACTCAAAAACAAAATCCGATGAGCATCAGATCTATTAAATTATGACAAATTGATGCTGTGATCAAATACCAGTGCATTTAGTGTGACTCTATATCTGTTTAATGGTATCCAAGTCAGCTGGAGATGATTAAAAGTCACAAAAGGAGAGGACAAAACTTTCATAACCATTGTTACCCGGGCGATGCAGTACTCTCTGGGGTTCTCCTTCTCCAGTCCGTACTTCTCCAGAGCCTCCACCACGGCAAAGTCAGCTGTGTCTCTTGTGGAGAGCAGGATTGTCTTGTAGGGGATGTTGGGTTTCAGACTGTCTGCATATATCCGCAAAGTACCTCCTGCACGACAACAGAATATTTGTTATTCACTACAATGAGCTAGTATATAAAAAGGTGACATTAGTAATTTTTACACCAGTTTTTACAACAGGAGAGCAAAACATAAAGAGGTCTAATAAAAATATTCTATAACTAAGAACTGACCTTTTGCCACATAAACTTCAAAAACACTCAAATGATTCAACATTTTCCTGCAGCATTTTTTGTACTTAAAGACAGGAAAAGCCTCTGAAACGACATGTGGACCAGGGGACACAGAACGTCGTCCAAACCCAAAGTAATGAAGTAACAAAAGGCAAAGTGAGAGGACTATTGTTGCCCTTTCAGAACGACAATTATCTTAAAAAAACATTCTTGGAAGTTGAAATTTCATTTATACAGTATAACTCGATTTACCAATTCACTGTGATCTGAACAAAATTCAGCTCTAGCAGATGCCATGACCATCAAAATAATAACACAAGTATATTTTAAATCTCATTATGATCAATCTGTTACCCTGACATACAATCGATCCTATCTTTTGTCTGCACAGGGATACTGAGCTGAGTGTGTGTACTACAAGTAAATAGATGACAAGTTAAGATGTGCTTTGGGAATCTGAAATACAGAATTACATTTTCCCTTGCAAGCAGAAAAAAAATCAGTAAATTAAAAGGGACTGGCAGTACTGCTCATAAAAGCTGTATAATGTACCACGCTTTCATCTGGAGGCACACGTAGCTGTGTGACCGTGATGTGTCAACTAGAAATGATCACCTTAGCAAATCCCACAGGGGAGTCTTCAGCAAAGCAAACAGGATTTTCAGAGGCATTACATAAAATGAGCCTTTTAAAATAGCACTCTCTGCTGGGAGAACGTCATTGTCTAACCACAAGCCATCCTGTCCCACTGAGAGTGTGTCTACTGTATGCGGACAGTGGTTGAAAGCCGTTTTTAGAGCCAGCTCACTGGTCCATCTGTCTGTCTGGCCTGGCAGAGTGATTAGGTAATGCCTGAGTCACTCACCAAACTGGTTAGCATGTTTGTTTCATTCATTCAACATGTAGGTTTTTGTCTTTCTCTCTGTGTGTGTGTGTGTGTGTGTGTGTGTGTGTGTGTGTGTGTGTGTACACGTCAGCACAAGACTTTCTCTGACAACATATGATCTTCAGTGGACCATGTTAACACGATGCAGAATCATCAGTGAGGTACAACCAAAGTGCATGTGACATTTTACAAATGTATTTATAGCAAAGAATGTAAATATCTCATTTCTATGTGGGTTCAGACCCTTTACTCAGTACTTTGTATGTGCAGCACTGGTATTGATTACAGCTGCAGATCACCTCCGCCAGCTGTTTCTTCCAGCCCTCCTTGCAGATTTCTCAATCCCTGTCACAGTGGATGAGGAGCGGCAGCGAACTGTGATGTACAGGTCACTGCAGATTTTCTCCGCGGTTCACATCAGGTTCGCCTTAAGCCACTCAAGGACACTCAGACATGTTGCGGAGCCAGTGCAGCTCTGTCTCTGTCTCTGGCTGTGTGATTTGGGGTTTTCTGGATCTAATGAATCTTTGCATGATGTCATTTTGAATCTAGGAGCAGGTTTTTATATTCAGGATAAACTTTAGGCTTGAAGTTCTACAGCTCACTTTGTTGTGTTATTTGAAAGGACATTTAATGATGCAACTCATGAGACAGAAATAAAAACGATCAGACTAATTAACAAACTAGAAAACAAAATATTCATGTGCTAACAGTTGAGGTACCTGAGTCGGGCCTCCCGTCACTGCTCATGAACTCCTGCATGCGTTTCTCCAGCTTCTGCTGGCGTCTCCTCTTCATCACCACCTCTGGGTTAGAGATTGTCCTGGTAAAGCTGGTCTCAGGCATGTCCTTGTAGACCTCTGCCGCCAGGCGACTGTTTTCCCTGAATCACAAACGAGAGAGATGAACGACCGGAGGGAAGACAGAATAAATGGGGGAAAAGAGAAGACAGATGGAGGAACAGAAAGGTTAAAGTTTAAATCACTACTCTTTCCTCTTCTGGAGCCTTCTCTACTTTTCTTGGCATTGAAAAAAAAACAAGATCCTCTCCAAGGACTGAGAGGATGTAAGAGCAGGACAATAAGATGGATAACTGTGAGCGTGTGTTACCCGTCCTCCCGGCTGAGCATCTGCTCGTCTCCATCAGGGATCCGGGCAAACTCCTTCTCCCTCTTCTTTTCCTTCTTCTTCTCCTTCTTGGACAAAGTCCTCTTGAAGTTCTGAATCACTCCATCCTTCTCCTTCTCTGGCCCGTTGCTCTGACTCTTCTGGTAGAGAAACAGAAGCGGGAACGAGTCCCTTTAAGAGACCGTGTGGAGCAGCTTGCTGCAGCGTGTAATGATACACTCATGTCTGATTGAATAAACTCAATGAGGAAAAGACTAGCGACAAATTTTCCTCAATCATCTTAGAAGGTTACAGTTAATCAAATCAAGTGTGATGAAGTGCTGCAATTTAGGTTAAAATCTTATTTATTTACTTTTACGTCTGTAAATGATACTTCACATTAAATATAGGGCTTTATGATGGACCCCAGATCAATATCAGAGAAAAATATGATCAAAATAACGACACTTCAGTCACTGAAACATAACCAGCCAATGTGCCTGGTATATATTCCCAGTTGATGGATGAATGGATGGATGAGTCAGCTCATGAGTAAACTGACTGGTTAGTAATCAAACAGGTTAACAGACAGAGCCACTCACCTTAGGCAGGATGTCGTTCTCGTTCTTCAGGACAAAGCGTCCTTCTCTGTCGTCTTTGTTCCAGTTCAGCTGAACAACAAGAGGCTTCTCATCCAGGTCCAGCTGACGCTCTTCTAACACGCACACACAGACACACCAGTTAATCAGAGTCAACCGTGTCAAATTATTATTATTCCTAAACTTTAAATATTTTTAAGATTACTTTGGTTTGACTGTGAAAGTCTAAGGGACTCACCACCACTGACGTGGACCTCGTACAGGGAGTATTTTGGCGAGGAGAGCATCCTCATGTCTGGTCTGAACTTTTCAGCTAGTGTCTCGATGACGTCCTGCGTTGTCGCTGTGCTGGACACTCTGATGCACTTGGTGGCAAAGTTACCGGCAACCCGGTCCTGGAAGTAGAACCGCATCACGCCATGGAACTCCAAGTCCTGGTCAAGACACAGAGAGAAAGAGAGAGTCAATCAGATGTTTAATTATTCTGAGTTCTGTGAATGTTAACATTAAAGAAGAGTATTTATTTCTTATGGCATAAAAAAAAACCTAAAAGCAGGGAAACATAGCAGCTCTGACTTGTTGATTATCTATGCAGGACTGTGCAGTCAGGTGACAGCTCAGCAGCTTTGACTGTCACAGGAGAGAAGCATCGCTGGCTGAGAGCCAGCAAAGTGAAGTGTGTCAACAGGTTGTGTGACGACAGGAAAAGGTTGTTCCGTCACCCGCTGACCCGGACTGTCAGCCCTCATACAACAACATCTGGGCACTGCAGCTGACTTCAGTCACGCTGTTTCTTAAAAAGAGGCAGGACATGAGGATCTGTGGAAGTGAGAGTGAAAGTGTTTCACTCTGTGTGACCCCAGTTTCACGTTGAGACTGACAGTATCATAAATATCTCAGCAACAGGATAGCCCTTCATTTTTATGGGTCTGTAATTTCAGAACGATTTTCAAATAATCTTCAAGAAGTTTCCCGGAAATAAGTATGTATTGGAAGTCTGTAATTGTGGTATTAATTGTAGTAAAAATACAGACAGGAAACTTCTATTTTCCTAATATAACACAATTCTTTCCAGGAAACTTCTTTACCTAGTAACTCATTAAATGAAGAATTATTTGCTTTGTTTTAGCTTTTCTTGTCTAGTTTACCTCCTCTCTCTTACACACACAATACGTAAGCTCAAACACAGCCGGTACCAGTGGTGGATGTGAAAACAGCACGCTGAATCAACACCCGAGGCGATCTACACTGCAAACGTTCTGTCTACATGTTGACATTTCCCTCTGTACAAAGCCTACCATAGAACAAGAATGTTGTAAACACATGCACATCCAGTCCTGATATGATCATATGTAACACGGTGCTGACACAGCAACTGTAGCTTGCAGGCCTGTGTGTGCATATACGCATATGTTAAGGTTCAAACTGGTCTCATATTTCACTGCAACTGCCTTTCAAAAGGTCTCAGAAAGCCTTAGATCTGTGTGGGACCACATGGACATTAGACAGCTAGTATGTGCTGTTCTTCTCAATTTTAAAGCAGGACATTAATAATCCTTGTACCACCTCAGGGAAGCTAAACGGGATGCTAAACGTTCACAGTAACATGGAAACAACCAAAACTGCTTTATGGGGAGTTTTCCTAAAAAAATAGTTCCTGTGCACTTTTTCCCTTTATGTTATCTAAGGTTTTATTTGGTTGTGTTGTGTCTTCAAAACCATCTGCGGGAAAACCCTGACCGTGGTTCTTCTGCAGCGTAGGTATCTTTCCTGTCAGGGTGCCAGCAAAGCAATTTTGAGTTTGAATTTTAAAGAGAAACCCTCGCCAGCATTTTTAAAGAGGAGTAGACAACCAACCAAACGACGTTCTGAGGTGACAGATCAAATGTGTGTGTCTGTCCGTGTGTAACCTACGGCCGAGACTGACGGAGTGTGAGTGCAGTGATTTGAGGCAAAGGTAGAAACGATTTAATTCTACACTATTAAAAACCGTCAGTGACCTCCCTATAACAAACATTCCCGACCATGTAACTAAGAGAACATGTAGTAACAGACACAGTAAGGAAAACTGGCATTAAGAAAGAAAAGGTGGGAGGCAGCTGTTGCTTAGATGTTGGAAAGGTTTAGATTTTTTTGCCATGACAGAAAAAAAACTTGGTCCTTTTCCACCTCTCTCTCACCCGTTACCTCCCCTTCTCCCTCTCCCCCTCCCTCTCCCTTCCCATGTTTGACAGAGACTCAGTCGGGCAGAGTGGAGACACTGAGCGTAGTTTCGATAGGCAAGGGTGGAGCCGGGAATGTGTGTGTGTGTTGTGATTTACTGCTGGAATGTGGGTCATCGAGGGTTGCCGTTGTCGAGCTTGCGTAACCGTTGGTAACTGTTACTGTGGAGACACCAGTCGACTCGGGTTCAAACAAAGCCCAGTTTAAAGCCAGCAGTGGATAATTAACACTCTGCCTCGTACAACCACAGTCGCCTTTCAGCCACTTGGGAATGAACAAGTACAACCACATGTAGTTCAAGTCCAGTACAAAAGCAAAACCCCTGCAGGACATGGTACAGTCCTACAGACTGCAGGTTATGATTCATTCTCGTACTCCTATATTCATGGCAATGGTCCAGTCCTACACGTGCATATTTCTAGACCATGGTCAAGGCCCGAAACTCCCAACATCAGCGTCATAGTTCAGTTCTACACCCCTATGCCTCCAGACATGGTCCGGTCCCACAACCTCCTTCCTCCAGGTCTCTGTGCTGTCCCAAACCTTCATACCTGAAGACCATGACTCTAAACACCTTTAAGATCACACAGTTTTGTAGCATGAACTAAAACACTGGACCTCTCATATAAAAAGTTCAATGAAAATTACAATGCATTTCTCATAAGATCTACATAGTAAAATTAGTCTAAAACTTATTTTAGACTAATTTTACAAACATAACCAGTGAAAAATTTTTGACTCAACAAAAGGATAAGAATGGAGACAAAGGACAAATTGATTTGGACCCAGGACTCAGGCGTGACCTCTGACATCATTTTTAGCAGCTTGTAATTTTGAATCCAACTCATGTGTCAGCTAAACGCTCAGAATGCAAAATGTAAAACGTGAGGGCAAAAAAAAAAGAGAACAAACTGTTCATTTTATCCTTTCTGCTGCTTTCAATCTAATAATCCCTAACAGCTTTTTTATTTCGCAAACAGCACCCGGGCTGACAGGAAATGCTAATGCAGCAGTATGTCTGCAAACAACTGCCTGGATAAGACCTGTAACACACTGTCACATATTTTCACACAAGTCAAAGCACAAATGAGTCAGGGGGGGTTTAGGGACGTCTTTGATGCTGGACGACTTCTGTCAGTGTGGGAATGTGTTTAAATAATTATGGGTCGACATTTGGTCTATGCACACATCTCTACCTCTAAGTCTGAGGCTTATTAACCACTCTGTTGTAATTACTGTCTGTACATACATGTACATATTACAGGCCTGTGTGTGTGTGTGTGTGTGTGTGTACTAATCCTGCTTCTACACCGTGCCAGGCAGAGGCATCAACTAAGAAATTCACTCACACACACACAATGAGAGAGAGGGAAAGCAAAGATATGTGACTGATACCTGTGACTAAACTTGTGAGACAGGACTATTTATCACACACACACACACACACACACACACACACACACACACACACACACACACACACACACACACACACACACAAAGTAGGCCAACACTGTAGCTAGGGTTATCAGGTAGATAAAAACCTGATGGAGAGGGAGACAGAAAGTATGTGTGCATGTGCGTGTGCTCAAGCTGGTGGCTGACACACTGAAGATATAAACTGTAGAGCAGTTATCTCTCTACCAATATTTATTGGTCAGTATTTACTCCTGCCAATAAAAGTTGCAGTGATTTCTCATTTTGTAAATTTCAATATGAACGCAAGAGTATCAGAAAACCAGTATCAGCTACAGCAGTTTTTGTTTTTCCTTGTGCTGTTTGAGTTTTCAGTTAATAAAATAATTCTTGAAGAAATTCAAAATAAAAGGTGTTCACTTCTTGCTAAATTAAAAAAAATCTCATTAACAGATACAGCAGCACAGGAATTTAAACTCTAAATAAATAACTGCTATCAGAAATCCCACAGCAGATCATTCTCAGCAGATAATTCCCACACTCCCTTTTATGGTCTTGAAAAACACTTTCATCTTGCATATCATTTTCTCTATTACACAAAACCAGACACACACACTCTCGCATGTCTGTCTTCCTCCAGTCCCTTTCACATCATTCTCCTCAGTTCGATGTCAATCCATTTATACGTTTATAAGTAATTTATAAGTAATCCTAAACACAAGCAGCTCGTCCACACAACGCATGTGAGACTCTTACTGAGACAGCGGAGGGTAAGTACGCTGCATGAGAGATAACCCTGACTTCTAAATCCACCCATCATGCTCCCTGACTAACACCTCAGGGTCAAAGGTCTTCCAGAGAAGAGGTCGAAGGTCACATCTGTGTTCGTATGAGAAAGTGAAACTTTTCACTCTTTGCCTGTAAAATGAAAACAGCCTCTCACTCGTGTGTATGTGTGTGTTTCGGGGAGGTGGGAGTGGTGGATTAAACTTTAAGCGGACTCTAGTTTTCCTGGTTGTAAACCAGCAAATCCACTTCAGACCTTCACTGAGCTTGAGGTGTGCTTCATTGCCCTGCGGGAATTTAAAATCTATCTGTAAACTGTTGCTGGTAAAATTACGAGCTGAAAACGTAAATCTCTTTGAATATTTGCTCTGTCATAATCACCTCTCAGGGTTTAAACTGAGTAACTTCACACCTCTTAGTGTGTACACACACACTAACACCTACCGTGCCATTAAGAAACTGTCACATAAATCACTCTGATGATAAGGTACATCCTGTATCACACTACTGGAATTACAGTGTTAGTGTTAATTACAGTATTCTTCCTTCTCATTGTCTGAATGGAGAAGAAAATGACTAAAACAATGAATTGATTATGATTAAATGGCTGCACATGGATTTTCTGTTGACTGACTGACAGATTTTAGAAGCTTGAACCATTGTTGCTGATTAATATTAGTTCAAATTGAACGACCATTGTTTCAGCACTTATGTGCATCAATGGTGACAAAATTCACCAAATATAAATGCCTGTTGCTGCCTGTGTGCAAAAAGGAAAACAGTCATTAAAGCTTCAGATGTGCACAGAGGACAAACATAACACCGCCTGAGGAAGAACATGGAGCTAAAAACATGCTGTCATCCTATCAGCATGCTACACCTTCTCCAATGTTTATCTCTTGCACTGTGTGCACTTTGGTTGATGCGTTCTCATCAGGAGCTTTAAGAAATAGGTTTTTGCTCTTTGCGAGCAAAGAGTTTACAGTTGTGTTTTTGTCCACTTGTTATTTATGATTGTTCCAAAGGGGCGAGAGGTACCTGCAGGCTTTGTTACTGAAATACCAAAACAACACAGACGCTGATAAAGTTCAGTGATAAACTTTCAACGGTTGACTGAAACGTCTCTTTTTGAACTAAACGACCACAAGCGGGAAAGGAAACAGCTTAGTTCTGCTGATTCACAAAATTAACTGAACCTTGATGTAATCGGTTTAAGGATGTTTATGTAAAGAGAACCCACGTGACTGAACAGAGCACTTCTTCACCTACAGTCATCACTTCACAGTTATCGCTCAACCATCTCCACACTCGGCGCTCTCCATCATGTCTCACTCACTCTTTTATCGGTCCCCCACATCTCCCTTTTCACTCTCCTTCTTACAAGTGAAAGCAGCAAGACATCCAAAGGCGTCTTTAAACTGATCCCACACACACACACACACACACACAGCTTGGGTATATTTATGTGTGTGAGAAAGTGGGGGGGTGGTGGGTAGGGGGTTATCAGGTGTTAAAGAAACTAACCAGAGCTCCATTTCCGAGCACGTAAACCACTTCTGGCCTCCAGGGTGACGCGTCTGTGTTGAGACTGGCACTGCTTCATGTCTGAGTGGATTCTGGTGCAAGCGTAACATCCTATTTTTAGGATAAAGTGTACACCATTTACAAATGAGCTACACAACTTTTTACTGTCTTACAACGATGAGATGAACCGAGAGATTAAAACAAAGGCACAGAGACAGACACAAAACGGGTTGTGACCTGGTTACAACCTGAAGGCCTCAACGTTTGATTCTGGCCATCACAGCTGCCAGTGTCACCAGCTGATCACAACATCTGTCTACCACTTTTTGCATGGAAGATAGAGTGGACTTCACGCCCGCTGTGGAAATGTTCTAACAGTAAGACAGGGCCTCAGCCGACGAGCTTGACTTAGATTGACTTTATTAAACATCTGCTCTAACAGTGAGCAGAGGTTTCAGCAGGCTTTGAGTGTTGATCTCAGTTTAGTGGGGATAACGCTCACTGGGATCTGATGGAAATGCAATATGAAAACAATTAAAGGCAATAAAATGTTTCCTATTACACAGTCATGGCCCAGTGGATAAACCACCAGTCTTGGGGCTAGGGGGTCACTCTCATGAATTTCTGAACGTAGTTTTAGCAAATACAAATATAACTATGCTTAAATGGGGCATTGCGGCCCCGCGGTCCCACTTGTTCTGGACAATATGTGGCCCAGTTTGGCTGGAGCAAAGCTAAGCTGCTGTTTTACCACTTAAGTGTTTTGTTTACCAAGAATCTATCAAGACTGATTTCTCCTGCACTGATACTGCAGCTCTGTGTTTAATTAAAGACAAATACTGGCAAACCAAAAAAAAAAAAAAAAAAAAAAAAAAAACGGATTAACCCTTGTTTCCATGGAGACACTGAACAGTTGATTTTTTTTTTGGCACCGAACAGATGAATTTAAAGAGAAGGGAGGAGAGGAGCTTTCTGGTTGATGGCTATTTGAAAATGAGAATAGATTCCAGCTGCTGTGCGTCATCTTAGTCTCCTCCACACGCACACAGACGAACATGAGCCTAATAAAATGAACTCAGTTCCTGAGTCAATATTTTTGCAGCCCCACCTGCAGTAACATGGGGGGATTCCTCCCTAAGCCTGTGTCTAAGGTCAGCTGGACCGAGGTTTTAACTCCAACGTGGGGAGGGGAAACTCATCCCACAGCAGATCCCAGCAGAGGCATTTCAAAGAGATCAGACGCACCGACGGACTAAGAGAAAGAAAGAAGAGGAGGAGCAGGGTGAAGACAAAGAATCCCATCGCATGAAGCAGGAGAATTACTTTTCTCTTGTTTTAAACAGCCAAAGGATGCAAGGCTTACAGCACATTATCAGCAATATCAAATTTCCTACTGCTACCTGCGGTTGGAGATTTATCATGAGAAGTGTCCACCCTCTCTCCGCCTTTTCAATGAAAATCCCAAAAGATTTTTTTAATGCAAAAAAGAAATTCATGACCTTTCTAGACCCATTTAAGACATAAAATGACATAAAACAAATTTAAGGCTGTTCAAATACTGTATCTATGGGATATTAGTGATCATGACGTACTAGTGTTTAGAAAATCAAAAAAGATTGAAGCCTGTGAAGAAAGAGGTAAAGTTATGAGGCCTCTATTCATTGGTTTCAAGACATTTTATGCAAATACTGACCTTAGACATGGCTTGAATTTTACAAGATTTTCAAATGTTCTAAAGGTCTGCATTTATTTTAGTGCAGCAGTTCAGTTTGCAGGGTTGGTATCAGTGCAGAGACTGACTTTAGCAGATCGAGTAATGGGTGGCAGATCCACAAGAAATACAGTTTCTTTGTGAATGTCCTTAAGTGTTTATTCACAAATACATGCAGTGAGAATGAAACCTACTACTGTACTATAGTCCCTCCAAGTCTACATAAACTTTCAGACGAAAGAAAGAAACTAAATATTGGAAAATTACAACAAACCAGTCATGTCCTGAAACTAAACCTTAAAGCTAGCACTGAATCAAAGTCAAAATTCCAGTACGGTGACAGCACTAATCTGGAATGAATGTTGTTGCAGAGCACAAACAACCTGAACCACCAGGAAAAACAAAGGGAGGCAGCAGAGGCCTGTTATCCTGAATGAATGAGAAGACTAAACGCACACATTTCCTCTGTGGCTGCGAAGAAAAGCCTCTTTGTTCCAGGTGAGTTTCTGCTTCGGTACTGAGCCGTCCAGCCACCACCCCCATCCATCCAGCGCACCCCGTCACTCTGACAGAGTGAGGCATTGTGGGAAGGTACGGTATAAATCGTCTGGACCCAGCGGTGACGCCTGGCCACAAATCAGACCTGCTCACTGCCTCAATGCCCCCATAAGCAACACACAAGGATCAAGGATGGCAGATAACAGCACAGACGGTGGAAGGAAATCACTGTGTACAAGTGCGTGTGTGGTAATCGCCACCACAGGGCCGTGATGAGTTCGTGTCCTGTCTTACGCTCCCATTCATTTGTACACAAACGCGGACACAAAGTAAATCCCGCAGGTGAAGTGAGACATGATGTATGGCTGACAGTTGTCAACATGACTAACAGTATCACTTAGGATGTTTCATTACCTAAACACTTGTCTCCTTACACACACCTTGTCTCCTTGATATTCATAACCTGGAAATGTGACCATTCTGAAGCCACAAAATATTCAAAATATTCAAAATATGCACCGTGTTTGGTTAGAAAATCAGAACATAAACTACCGTCAAAATAGTTTTTTGTTTTTTAGCTGTAAATCTAAGTATAATTCAAACTACTGATGGGAACGTGTCTATCTTTGGACACAAACACATATACACAGACAAAAACTCTGTTAATAAGTAGAGGCCTGGGCCGCTGACCATCACAGAGCAGCCATTGTTCTCCACTGAACATCAGTGGTTTAGCTCAAAGTTAAGACACAAAAACAGCACGGCATGGCTCTGGTATTCCAAAATGGATGTGAAAAAAATTACAGAATGTGCTGCTGCCTTCAAAGGTCTTGGTTCCCAAAATCAGAGGTGATGGGTTAGCAGAATCCATGATGGAACTAAAGACCGAGCTAATGGCTGACTACAAATGTGGCCAAGATTTGATATAAGGGCTATTAAAAATAGGAACAGAGCAACAGACTGATGAGCAGGACAGCGGCTCATGATCGTCATTATCAATCCCTATAAATCATTTTTTGATTAATCAGTTTTTGGTTAGAAGCAGAGACAGCGTTTAGAATTTCAGTCAAAAACCCAAACAAATTTAGTTTACTACAAAAAAAAGGATTAAGTACAAAAGTAAAAACTGTGAAAATTAGGAATAAAAGCATGTAATATAGGCTTCTACCACATGAACGCCTCTATCAAACTTACCCCAACTGGCTCAGCAGTTGGGGTAAACAAAGACCATTACCTGAGTATTTTCATTTCCTCTTGGTAAATTATTAGTGAAACCTAAAAATAACGTTGGCTATTAGCAGATGCGATCAAACAAACATCAGAATGGATGTTTGTATGAGCCGTGAAAAAGTCCTATCAGTCTAAGTCCAGTGGAAACCTTCAAAGCGAGAGTCAGAAACTAACTGGATAATGAGAGGAAGCATTCACTTCTGCTCCATTTACTGATATTTTCGCTCTCATTCTCAGTAACTATAAAAGAAGAGAGAAAGAGAGGGAGAGAGAACAGAGACTTTGGAAACAGCCAGAAAGGTCACACATGCTTCTGGGTGTGTCTGTGTGTGTGTGTGTATGTATGTACAAGAGAGATCAATAACAGTGCGCAGTGGTTTACATTGGGGGGCTGGTTAAACACGGCACCAACACACGGGTGCACACACAAACGTGAGCACGAGTGTGACCTTACCCGGCGTTTCTGAAGGTCCCCAACGTGCAGAGAATAGAGAAGCACTCGTAAGAATGCAGTGTGCACACGTGCACGCACACACACCCACAAACACACTCGGGATGAGGCGCTGAATTATGCAGGTCCGCCCACACCTCTCCCTCTCCCTCTCTCAGCCTTGGAGTGACTTTGGTGCAAAACACGGGGGTGGGTGGTAGTGACAAACCATCAGGCCGACCAACAGACCAAACAGTCTGTCGGCACAGGCCGAGTCAAACGGTAAAACCACCTGATCAACCAACCAAGGCAGAAGAATTGAAAACAATGGACTGATTAACCGACACAGACAGACTGTCTGAGCTCAGGATGTCGGCAGGTCCACAGGAAGTCTTAATAAGTTTCTCTTTTGATTACCTACTGCATATCCAAGGCCTCAACAGTAATTAACTGCTGTGTAATGTAGCCTTTAAAGCCCTATTCACATGGGACTGGTATTATCTAGGGTCCTCTTAAGATTTTAATAACCACAGAGGTCGTCTGTGAGCTTAATCCTGTGTGAATCTGCCACATTGGTAATCTGCAAAGTAAAAATTCCACCGCAAATTAGCTCAAATTCAGAGGTCATCCGATAATAATGGTCTCGTGTGAATGTGCATTTCTCTAAAATGGGTCATACCATTTTTTTCACAGGGTTTTTTTTTTTTTTTTCTTATTCAGTGAGGTTGAGGGTTATTAAGGCTGCAGTGAAAATTATTAATGAGAGATCTGATAGCATGTTGTGTGCAAATTATGGAGATTTATTTAGCCACTCAGCATGGAGACCAGATTTCCAAAACCCAAATATATCCAATTTAATGTCACATAAGACACAGAAATGAAGCAAAAGCACACACTTCAAAAGCAGGAACCAGTTCATTCTTTCGGCCTTTATTGCAGCGGGTATCTGTGGGAATGATTAAAAAAAATTAGTTTTGTTCATCTGTCCGATTGTAAAGACCATACTTATCTTACAGAATCTTTGGTAGATTAAAGTTCAGGAACTTTTTTCTAAATACCTCATAAACACGTGTGATAGTACATGTGTATCATGTACCTCACGAATTTCTGCCAGGCAGCAGTACATCCAAGACTATGGTACAAATCCTATGACAGCAGTGGGTGTTAGTCCCCTTCCACACAGCGCTGTCTCTGAAGACAACAGCTGACACTGCCGTGAATAGTAGCTGCCGATGTTACCCAACACCGACAAGCTACTGATTGCTTCCATGGCAACCAACCCAGCTGGGTGTCGGGTTGCCATGGCGCTGGTAGGCAGGCCATGTCCACGTCTCAGGTGTCAGGTGGACAAACAAAAGGAAAGGAGGGAGCAAAGTATGCTACTGAAGCAAAACTGGTCCAAGTGTAACAAATAGGTTCATTATAACTATTTAAATAAGAGCACACTTCAAATGTCTTTTTAGTTCCAGAAATTAAGACAGAAAACCCCCCACTGATACTGGACAATATTTCTAACTGCACATCAGGGAGAGACGAAAAAGCCTGGCAGACTGCAATGTCATGGCTTCCTCCACCTCCTCCACTTCCTCCTCCTCCTGACTGATCCTCCATGTGATCTTCCAGCTCCTCGACATCTTCCTATACAACATCACGGATATTTAGGATTATCAAGGTCACACTTCAGCACAGATGTTGCCTATTTAAACAACTTTGTGCTATACTTGACAGTTAGATGTTTGATTTCTGAAGAAACTGAATGTAACAGTGCTTTTTGTAACACGTTCAGGTTCTTTGCTGTGTCTGAAAATCTTCAGTTTTACCTAATTTAATTCAGGATTTTGAAGTGATGCCTGAACTCCCACACACTTTCAAACATGTCTGGCACAGAAAAATGCGCAGTGCAAAGGCCTCACATTTCATTCCAACTGGCGTTAAAACGCCTTGAAATGCCCTGATGAAACTTGCAGATATCCTGAAACTGATGCCACAAGAATCCAAATTAGCACATGACATCATCTGGCTTTCCCCAAAAAACCCAGTTCAAAGAAGAAGAAGAAGAAGAAGAAGCAGCAGCAGCACTGGTCTCAGCTTAATTTCCACATGTGCAGGATTTAGAGCACCAGGACATTCCAGCAGTCCATCACAGAAAAGTTTCAAATACTTTCCTCTGGTTGGCCAAATTGCTTGGTATCAACAGAGCTATGTGGTGAACCAGTGGATACTGCTGTGCATTTGCATCAGGCGCTGCCTCCTTAGACAAACAACTGACCAGGAACAGTAGCTTGGACTGCAGCCTCTCCCCTTCTACTCACACATATACACATGCACGCACGCACACACACACTCAGGTCACACATAATAACATCTAGGGAAAGTGACAGACCTGCTTGCCTCAAAGCACACACGAACACAAAACACAAACTGAGAAGCAAGTTACAGACAAATACAGTTTTTCCTCCTTCTCTTCCCAGAGAGATATCCACCCAAACCCTCAACTCCGAGGCACACACAGACACCAGAACACACACACGGACGCACACACACACACACACACAGACACACAGTCTGGGCTTGCGTCAGTGATGTCAGCCCCAGTCACACATCACCACTGTCCTACTGCACCGCTGTGTGTTTGTGAATGTAAATGTGTCTGCGTGAGAGCCGAAGCCATTCTTATGGAACAGGGTGGACAGCTAAGATCAACAAATATAAACGGGTGGAGCTGTGAGTAGGGAAGTCCCCAGCACACTGAGGTCACCCACACAGTATTATTGTTTTGTTTTTTTTTTCTGTTAAAATACTTCACCAGGCGGGTGGGGCTGAGCTTAGACACTGCGAAGACAGGGTGCAGCTGGGGGGGGGGGTGGTTGTAACAACCAGCAGATGAGAGGAGTGGCGTTAGGACAAACACAGGCCCCTCTGATCTGAAGTCGGTATGTAACTTTAGGCTGCAGCACCTGTTTCTGTTTGGAAGTCTGGCTGTTTAACTCTGCCTGTCTCAAAAATGTGCTGTTGTCTCCTTCACCACCTGCAGAAGAAGACTCTGCCATTTACTAGTACATCAGACATGTATGGGTGTCAGATAACAGTTTATTTTAACCAGCATTAACCAGCATTGGAAGCTAAACCTAAGGTGTTTGTTTATATTAAAGCTGCACTGAGAGATTTTTTTTTGGCCATTAGGGGGCAACGAATCAAGCTGAAAACACAACATCTGACACATTATGAACTTATAAAGTTGATATGGCAACCATATTGGCAAGCTCCCTGAAAACAGCTCCCTGCTTCAACTAGAAAATTAGAGCCACGGACTTAAGGAAAACTTCACTGTTGGATGACAACTGCATATGTGTGTATCACTACGAAAAACTCCTTTCACACTTTTCACCCGTCACTGACTCTGAGCCTTACTAAGCATCAGGGAAACATTTCGTGCATTGAATTTTTCACATAAGGGATTTAAAATCCGTGCTGTTTCTTTTATGTAAACAAGCCAGAAACATAAGCTAATGTTAAGGTGGACACAGTTCAGCTCTATCACACTCCCTTTTTCTAAGAAATCATAAAGAGTGAAGTCCAGCTGAGCCATCTGCACATCTGCAGTAATAAGTCTGTTGTGCTGATGCTTTTCACAGACCAACAACGCCAAACCAGCAAGCATTTCAACACACAGACTCAGCGCCAAAAAATTTGTGGTCCCAATCTTATGAGTTACAGAATGTCACTTGTGTTTTGTGTTGCTTATCACAGAACAGTGTGTGTGTGTGTTTGCAAAGGGCTTGTTTTGTTGGTAATTAAGTTTAACTAATCCAAAAAAAAAAAAAAAAAAAAAAAAGCTTCCCCAACCAAGCCTCTGAATGCATCCCAATGTTCCAGTGTCCCACGCTCCCACTGACCATTGGACCTGTCAAGACTTTTTCATTCTCACTTCACTTTGTGATTGCAGTTCCACCCTTTTGGTAAATTTATAAAATCCTGACAATACATTCGTGCCATGGGCAGATGAGAGATTATTCCTAAAAACTAAAGATGGAAATCACAATTATTTTCATTATCAGTGAATTTGCTGATTATTTACAGGACTAATCAATTAATTCTTTTTTCAACCAAATACTCAACTAAATACTAATTCTCTCTGTTCCAATATTACACTGTCAGATATAATCAGTTTCAGGTGCTCATTTCAATCCAGGACAATTTATGAAGTTTTTTTTCCCATTTATTTTTCAAAATGTTTTCTCAGCTTTTATTTCAGTTTCTTATTTTCTACTGCTCCCAGAATATCGTTTTACAAGAGAAGAAGCCTGTTCTTGTTACTTCTGGTCAAACTAAAGTATATGGACATATAAATGTGCTATATCCAGAAGGATTACAACATTTTCCATGTCTTTGATGACTGCCATGGCCCGTTCTCAAAACCAAACATGTCTTGGGGCTGCACTACATTCAAGTCCACTAAATCTACTGTCAAAGTAGAAATCTGTCCCTGGGTATCCTGTATGATGGATTCTTCCAGTTTGACTGTTGGACATGCTGCGAGATGTTTGGAAAGAAGCCCGGGCTCAAATTCTAAAGGGCCGACACCGAAACCCAGCAATCTGCTGTTGACATTTAAGATTGCTGCAGCACTTTGTTCTATCAAACTTTATAATTCCTTTCCTTTATTTAACCAGGTTAAAGTCTCAGTGAGATTAAGATCTCTTTCTCGAGAGGGGCCTGACAAAGAGGGCAACATAACGCAATTGTTACAACAATAAAAACAAAGAAAGACTGCCAAACACTGGAAGTATGTACACAATACTCCAGCTAAAATAGGATAGCAGTGCACAAAAATTTAGTTAAAAAAAATTAGCCAAATTAAGATCAGACACAGAACTAATAAGAAAATAGACCCACAAATAAAAAAAGATTTTAAAGTGGATTTCTATTTATCAGTCTCCCAGTTAAATACTGCGGCCACAGCCACCTGTCCCTGACCACATGTAAAGAGCCAACAATGGGTTTTACTCCTCATTACTCCCAGTGATTACACAGACTGTTCCTCCTTGTTTTTCCCTCCTTGTGGGCTACGACTTAGACATTGATCTGCTGCAAAGCACCATGGGAGCTGGTAGCAAGTGGTGCTAAACACTCACAGACATTGGTCCCTGATTGCTGTCTGATCCTGCGAGGTCAACCGGGGGGGGTTTACCTCCTAAGTGATTGGCCCGCGGGGAGGCGAGCGGGTTGTGACTGACAGGTGGGACAGCGTATCAGTTGGATGAGAGGGCAACACAAACCAATGGAGGCCAGAGGAGTAAAAAATAAAAGGGGGGGGCAAGCAAGGGAGGAGGTGAGCCAGGCCTCTGAGGGGATTAACACGGTCTGACAGGCTGGCTGGGACAAACACACACACATATATACACACACGCACACACAGCTCTGAGGGCGGGCTGCTCTGCTGAGCACACACAATACACTGCTTGTTTTAGAACAAGAGGAAAGAGAGAAAAGAAAAGATAGATAAGAGAGAGGCCAAATCACAGCGAAGGAATGTGTGTCTGACAGAGGGAGAGAGACAGTAAAGAGAGAGTGAGATTATGAACCACAGGTGCCTCCCAACCACTGTGCTTCCATGGGGAGAGAAACTCCTGCTGTGGCCTTAATGTAATTTCCATGACTCTTCCATGACTTTGCCAGATGTCCTTCTTTTCTAGTTAATTAGGAGTGAAAAGTCTGGGACTCCACCCGAGTTTCATTGTAAGCTCTCCACTGCAATAATTGTTTGAAACTAGCTGAAAAAGGCACTTAAAAATACATTCATTGCTGTTGGTAAAAAATTCCCTGACATTCCCCAATTTTCACAGAATCTCTCATGTTTCCTGACCTGCTGTGTCTGGAATCCACTGCTCAGAACTCCATTTGCATTCCAGGAATTCCAGGTCCGGCAGGGACCCTGAAAACTATGACACATTACCCAATTGGATCCTCAAACACACACACACACTCTCACACAGAAACCAAGCTGATGTGTTATTCTGGACTGCTTAGGGAGGCTTCTTTAAGGAGCGTTTTACATATATCGATCAGATTTCGGCGGCCCCCTCTAAGAAAATTAACTGCCTCCGAAGCAGAGCTGGGTTTCTGCAAGATTGACCAAGTTTAATTTAAGGCTTAAGGAGCCTGCAAATTAAAGTAACAATCAATTATCTGATAAGTTTTGCAACCTGAACAGATGTATAAATAAAAATCTGCGGAGTGCAGGTCTGTGTAACTAAGGCGAGTTCTCACTGGACTCTCTGCTCTGATAGCCCCTAACATTTTATCATGTTTTATAGGCTTAAACATAGATAATTTCAAGCATCTCAATCTTTGGTTATCCTTCATCTGCAAAGTAACTAAGGAGGCTAATGTTGGGCTTGATGGCACATGCAGAAAAATGAAAACTATGTGCAATTAGTTGTATATCTGACTCATGATATTCAGCTGCAGCTTGAAAACAAAACCTAGCCTCCTTGGTTTATACCCAGATGCAAAGACTTAAAGATACTTTACAAAGGACTGTGCTTATGAATCATTTTCATTTTTCATAAATTCTTAATTCACAAACAACAATTTAAGTCAAACAACGGTGAATACTTTTTCCCAACGATATTAACATATTTAGTCCACCAACAGATTACTGACAAATTATCCCCCTAACTATCCTTCATTCTGTAACTACATAAGATTTCTCAGATGTACATTAACATGCGATGACGTTAACTCATTCATCATAATCAAGACTCTGTCAGCATAAAGCCTCAGTCATTCCACAGGGGGCTGAAGTGGACTTCCAAACATGCAGGAAATAAACAGTGGTGATAAATATCCTGGCTGTCCAGTGTGACCCCATCCTTCTATTTAACAAGCAGAAGCCAATAGACCGAGGCCAGCTGCATCAATTACAGATGATACACTGACCGATGTGACTGGACAAAGATTAGATTCTGCCACAGTATGAAAAATGTTGATAAAATGAGTTCTGATTCATGACTTATCCAAATAACAAAAAAAAAAATCAAACAAACATTATAGTTTTTGCTGCAATATCAGGCACTGTAACTGTGGGAAAGGCCATCAAATTCAGAAAGGAATTTGTTGGCAAATTTGTGATTTACCAGCTATATAAATGAAACTAAGTGACTAAAAGGCACGCAAACAACTACAGTGTAATTGTGGGTTCATGAATTATCTGAGATGTCGGAAGAAAGAAAGAAATAGCAGCTCCTTTGCGTGCTGTCAAACAGGAGGAAACTGTCACACAGCCCCGAGTCAATATGACAACTTACAAGAAGGGAAACACAATGAACTTCATGTTTAAACCACAAAACCCCCAACCAGTGAGAAACACTGAAGAGTTTTTCATAGGACTGAATTCAAATACGAGTGAGCAGTGGTTGGTTGATGGAAATGAGCTGCAAGGTTACTGATCCAGTCATGTCCATCCATCTGTTAGTGTATTTGTGTGTGTGTGTGTGTGTGCGTGTGCGTGTGCGTGTGTGTGTGTGTGTGTGTGTGTGTGTGCGTGTGCGTGTGTGTGTGAGATGGGCCATAACTCTGCTGGACAGGCTATAAGACTTGTGGTTGTGATCTTTGGCCCTGCTTCGTAATGAACCGCTGTGGAGCGATTACTCTCACACATGCACACACTGCCACACCCACTGTTTGGCCATGAAATGTGACATTCAACACATTTACAGCTTCATCTGGGGTGGGGGGCTGATAGGCGGACGCTCGGCTTATGAGTACAGCAACGGGGACAGCATAGGTGGACATGGACTCTCAGACACATGCAGAGCTCAAATTATCTCAGAGTGTTTGGAGGAACAGGAGAAAACTGTACTGACTAAAGGAGTTTCCACACAAGAGTTAAGAATGAGAGAAATATTAAAGGCAGACATCTTGAATGAAACTGGAAAAAGTCCCATCACTGCTAATGATCTTTACACCTGCTATGTGTGTGTTTGCATTCATCCAGAGAGCTGATAAGGCTCCTGCTCCTTTCCATTAACATCCCACAAAGCCTTCAACCATTTTCACATCGTGAGTTACTCAGGCGCCTCCTCTGACCACAGTTATCAGTCAGTCCGGGAATTCTGCTCCATGCAGCCTTGTTTGAAAACAAACTCTACCAACAAACCAGGACACGTAAAACAACAACAACAAAAAAACACAAACGAGCAGGAGCAGACTAATCTCAGTGACTGCAGCCTCCACCAAGCAACATTTTAGGAGATTCGTGTCACAGCTAGTACCTCAGGAGGTGGTTTGAGACGTGTCCAGCCAGATGTCAAAAAGGTGTGAATACATCTGTCTCTCCGAGACTCCAACAGCTGCTAAAGTGATGCTGAAATTAGGCATCTTTCTCCATGTCTCACTAAAGGAACAGGAAAAAACAGCTCCGGTGATTTTAGAAGGTACAACCAGCTGTCGTACCATTTATCTGATGAAGGATCTCTATGGGTGAGAGAGAGACGTAAGTATTCCCTATAAACGCAAGTCATTCATGTGTTGCTGCTGGATGATGGATAGCCAGCAAAACTGTTATTGTTGTAACTAAAGTTTTTCTTTATCTGATATGCTTGGCAGCTTTCAAAGAACTTCAGGTGCATCACCACCACCTCCTGGACTGAAGAGGGGCAGGCCCTAACTTGCATCACACTTACATCACCTGGGAACACCAAGAGGGACTGCAATCAGATTTGTGATCTGGCCAATGCAGATGCATAAAAGTATAATGGCAAGTGTAAACAGCTCCTTAGATTATATTACACTACATTCATCTGGCAGGTGCTTTTATCCAAAGTGACTTACAATAAGTGCATTCAAACAAGTGTAAGAGCAAAACCTAGATAGCATCCAAAATTGTGAGTGTATCCCTTTCTTAAAAAATGACTACTGACATGTTTGGTGCTACACTACAAGTGCTTACAGCTTTTTTGTTCATTAACAAGACAGGAGTAAGTGCTAGCAAGGGTGGTTGAGATGTAGTCTGAGAGCTTCATCACATCTAGAAACTGCAGCCCCTCGACAAAGACGCATAATTTAGCCTTTAGCTGACACAGTCAACCCACCCACCTGCTACTCCGAGTGCAGCAAAGTGAGCGGATTACTGAATCCTGTTCACTTCGGGTCCAGAGCTGCGTCACAATAAAGCCTGATGACGGCCTCTTTAACATGCATTAAGAATACTTTCAATCACAACTTTTATCATCACTGCAGGCTAAAAAAAAAATCTCACACACACACACACTTCTTTTCAAGCCTATATGTATGTGTGCGTGTGTGTGCTGAGCTCCCATAGTCTGTGCTCATCACAGCTACAGCGTTACCATGGTGACACAGCCAGCCACATGACATGATGAGGGAGAGACAGAAAGAGGGAGGGGGTGCACGGCCAACGAACACACAGAGGGACAATGCAAACAGAGACAAATGCACAGAGCTGTCAGCTACTGTGTGTGTGTGTGTGTGTGCGTGTGTGTGTGCGAGACCTCTTGGTATTGTAGTTGTGGCTGAGGCCAGCAGATCTGTTAACCAGGCCTCCACTGTGCTGCTGCCAAACATGCTGCTACTATCACCAGCTGCTCCAAACAGGTACACACCAGGCTGACACTGACCTTTTAGTCGAAGCCAGACGACAATCCTTCTCCCTCTGGGGTGACACTGTTCTTTCTTTGTTGCACACAATTTCTGTTTGACCCCTCATGGTGGCCTAATGCCGTTTCACATGAGAGCAAAAGTCTCTGAGAGAGACTCGACAAGTCCCTCATTCTGAACATCAATTTACTGCACGATATGGTCAATCTTATTTCTCAGCATATCCAGTGAAAGGCAATCTTTGCACACCTATAAACAGGTGCACTGGAGAATAAGTGATAAGTAAAAATTGTTAGTTGCAGCCTTAATATATATCACCCCACTAAGTAAAGACGAAGTAAAAATATCACAGCCTTTGTCAGGCAGGTGAGTGACAACTGGCATAAAAAAATATATAAATATATGCTTCGAAACCATAACAATGCAATTAGACCTTAGGAAGTGACCATGCAATCAATTATCCACAGGAGCAGCACAGAGACTGAGACAAAGAATAAGATTTATATGGGTCTATGTAAATGAAGCACCCGATATTACACCCCAGTACAAGATGGACAATGTCAGTATACCAAAACAAGAAAAAAATATAATGATAAATATCTATAAATATCTAAGCACATGATAACTGTTGCACTGACAGAAGAGCTGGCGTCACTGGAATAACTGGTGAAATAAAAGAAAACCCTTTCACACATCACTCTAAAAGCAACAATCATTCCACCTAGACCACAGGAAACCCACTATCTCCACACAACACACACTTCCTGCCCTGTTTCCCGCTTCCTGCACAGCAGGGAAAAGGAGGGAGCAGTCGCTGATGTCACGGCGAGTCTGCTTAAATTCTGCTTTCACATCCTATGGGAAAGAAGGTGGATATGAGCTTCCTGCTAGTAAATACCTTTCACCTGAGATTCAGACGGCGACTGCTATGTGAAAACGATGCTTGCCCAAATTTACGCATGCTTAGAAAATACCTGGGTCATTTTGAGACAGAGATGATTGTTGTGGTTTTAGTTTCAACTTATTGTGACAACTGTGAAAAGGAGAAACTTAATTGCACATGAAACGTTGTTGTGTATGAAGACTGTCCATCGTCCTACTGTCTCACCACCAGCACCTCCACAGGGAGCACAAGCAATACAATACAGTTCTGCTGCACTACTGAGCAGTGAAAGTTTCGCTGTTCAGCAGTGAGGAAACCTTCGTATGGTCACTCCGGCCACTTCCATGACCATGTGCTTCAGTGAGGATGCTGTGAGGACACAGCCACTTCATGCAGCAATGAAATACATAGTGCAGCTGAGGAATATATTGGCAGAGATGTGCAGAAATTGTCCATTAAATGAAGAGCAAAGCGAGGTGGCTTTCAGAGTTATTACTATGTCATCGGCTGGTTTCAGATAGGAAATATTCAGGGCATTTTATGAGCAGACTTAAGCCATAAGCATTTAAGACTATTTCAACACCCAGAACCACCAGACCAAAGTAACAAAAACATGAACCAGGACATGTCTGACTACACAACAGCAAGGGAAGTTGACAGTCTATGTGAGCAAAATATGGACAAGAAGTGTGCATTTAAATCCAGGTTGTTGGGTCTGTTCAGCTGAGCAGACTTAAAAAGAAAATATCTGTCATACTGCATTAACCCTGTTAACTATGACCAACTGGAAGTATAAGTATGCAACATTTCCAGCTCTGCTGCAACTTAAAATATCTATAAAGTCTATTTAAAGATATTTATTTCTTTTAAAAGTTTTAAATTTAGATCTAATACTTCATCTGTCTTTTTAAGCTCCTGCAGACACCCAGCTATGGGATCCTCGAGTCAGTGATCTGTGGGCTGACACGCAGCCAAGCCTCAGTGTGAATGGAAGAAAAGTTTAAAACTTTATGTAGAACATATCCTGCTTATATTCAGCAGTCTACAGAGATTTTGAGAGGTCAGTGTCTGATGGGGTTGATTTGGTGGTGCAAGAAGGTCTTGTTCCAGGAAGGATCAATCGAGAACTGGGCGAGCAAAAAAAAAAAAAAAAAAGCTGCTGTTCCAGTTTTAAACCATAAGCCTCTCTTGAGTTTGTCAGGAAAAAAAAAGAGAATAAAAAATTCCTTGGGTCAGCACTCAGGACAAGTGGAGGAGCTTTAAAACTTACCTGCACCACAAAAATAAAAAGGCACAGTTCAACAAATTTGACTTTGCCTTGCCTCAAGCCTGATAAAAAGATACAACCTGATTTACATGATTCGGGGTTCATCTGAGGACAAGCACACCTATACAGGAAATAACATCATCATTTTAGCTACAGCTGCCCCTGCTGAGGAGTATGTCAACATAATAAACAAGTAATAAACATGTAACCTGCCTGATTAACAATGCAACATGAAATTACTGGCTTAAGTAGCACTACCTGCTAATTAGAAGACTCTCACAGCCACTTCCTAAGGCCTAATTGTATTGCTGAAAACATACTGCCTGAGTGCACAGTGACTAAATGCTGAAAGTACATTTGTAAAGTGATATGCATCATCTGCTCTCTATATTTTATCTTGCACTACCTATCTCACTGTATAACAGGTCTGCTTGTCCTTTACAATGTGTGTCAGTATATAAGTAATATTAATGTTTTAGATACGCACCTCCACCTCCATTTGTTTATAGGTTGGTTAGCTTCACGGTATGTACATGAGCTTGTAAATAAAAGGCCTACATCTGCAGTTAGGTATAGACACAGTTCATGAACTGGAACTGTTTCCAAATTCATAAAAATAAGACTTCCTTAAAAAAAACTTGTCTTAGGATGTTCTGCATTTGTTTATATATTGCAAGTTGTATTTAGGACAAATTTGACAACAACTTTTCCCTTTGCACAGATTTCCAAGTACAACTACATATACATAAAATCCTATGTGGACTCCTGCAGATGCGGCAGACTGTGCTCACAATCATAAAAAAAAAATTACAGTGTCTCTCTTCTAACAGGATGGAAAACATCATATTTAGGAGACATGGAGGCTGATCCGGACGAAGGAACTAAACCAGGAGTTACATTCACAAGTGCTAAAACACAAAAGGCAACAATGAGAATGCAATGTTGGTTAAGCTACCCAAAATGCATCTCAACTGTGCCACCCACCACAAAAATCTCACCCAAACCTCTGTCCAATAATCTCTGCATTACAAGCTCATGCTCACTTTTAATTGGGAAGCGTGAACCCAGAGCAAAAACACAAAAATGAAGCAAAGTACACTTTCCCACAATCTTTTTTATCCAAGTAAAACAAACTGTTGGTGCGATAGCATCCAAACTGAAATGAATCTATTGTGCTGCATCATTCAACCCCGGTGTTTACTGAATTCTACAAAAAAAAGCTCCACATCTCTGCCTGCTGTGTGTCCCCATGTGACACTAGTACCTGTTATGTTATAATGAGCACCACAATATGTCCACAGCAGGACTTCAATTTAGTTTGGGTTGCAAGATTAAAAAGTTTGAGAACCTTTGCTCCAGACTAATCAGCCATCCATTGCTAATCTAATCACACGAATGATCTCACCGCTCTCAGGGGCAGTTTGGTCTGAAATTAAAGATTCTTCAATTATCAGATAGGCTGATTCTGTGTGGTAAATCAAATCTAAAATCAGCATCAATCATAGATCATACTGTAAGATGTAATTTCAAGCACAATATATTTCATGCACAGCTACACTCGGGAGCAGTCTAGACAGTGTGAAGGACACTTGTGCAGCTTGGGGGCTCTACCAGCTGACATATGGGGAGGGTGTGGCGTGGCAAGGAGGGCCATGCATCTGCTTACATTTAATCACGTTCTACTGGACTGAACTGAACCGTCCTCAGCAGCATCGCTGGAGCAATGCCCCCTGTACAGTGAGAGCATTACAGCTTTGAGAACTTCTGGACTGGGTTAATCATTCCTCGCAGAATGGCGGGGTTGTGTGTGCACTTCACAACCCTGACCAACGGCTTCAATCCTGATAAATTAATCGGCTCAAGAAGAAGAGAGGGGACCCTGTGCCCCCCCCTAACCCTGCACCCTTATCCAAGGAGAGGTGGGGAGGGGGAGGCTGCCCGCCTAAAAACACCGCAACTGACACAATCACAGCCATAGCTATAAATCGGAACTACTTAGCCGTGAGATGCACCGGTTAGGGGGTAAGATTAGATGGATATTGACTAACTTGTTAAGGACTAGAAACATCACCAAGCCTTTGCTGTTCTTTGGTAGCTAGCTGTCTGAAAAGCCTGCAGGGAGGACTTTCTTATCCGGTCATGGAATTAGTAAACAACCACAACCTGAGTCCAGGAAGGCGATTTAATTACAGCACTGCTCCTCAATATGTTGCGGGGTCAAATTGTTGCTGGTCAACCAAGCAGCTCCCATCCAGCTAGCTAGTGTAAGGACAACGCAGGACGACATGACACGGACTGTGTATTGCACTGGCAGGGACATTGTGTTATGGCTTGTGAGCTACGAGCATGCTTTCTTTGTGTGCACTACCCGATGCAAGCATTCACACCCAGCTCGTTGCTAATACTTTAAGCTTTTATCTATTTGCCCTGCGTATCAAACAACCTCGCCGTGTTGCTGGGTTTGTCAGCCATTGCAGGCAGTGCTGCAAGCCCGCTACTCCACCAATACACACAGCTAAAACTGGCATAGCTACATACATTACAACTTTGGTTTCTCAGTCAAATGGCAATGGCGTGTGTTGTAAGGGGATGTCACCAATTAAACCAGCCAGTTTCTTCTGTTTAACACAACGCCAGGTTCATGATTGCTCTACAGGTAATGTGCTTGCTAACTAGCTAGCTAGCCCCGATACGTGCCGTTCCCTCTTGTGTTGGAGATAACAACACGCCAAACTCCATTCAAAATCTGGCAATTAGGAGTCTTATCACACACCTACTCCTTTCTGAGAATATACTTCAGGATGCTCAATAAAATCAATTATATTCACTTCAACTTCACTACGTATATTATGCACAAGTGTCTGTAAAGTGTCAACTTTGAGAATTATTCATGTTACTTGCCAAATGCACTGTTGTGGGCGGTAGCTAGTAGCTAGCTACGTTTGTCTGTATTGTTATTTACAAAAGAGAGATTTGACTTAAACCTGGTGCTGATTAGTGGGCACCCAATTAACTTGCCATGTTAGGCGCCATGAAAGGCCAACGAATTATTTAATGTTAAGGGCCTCATGTTGTATAATGTGTGTCTACTACGACATAGTAAATCGGAGGATTTTTCAATGGAGTTTGGCATTCATTCTCTCCAAGCACGTACCGGGACTTACCACCGAGTAAACCATGTAAACCACGCTGCCCACAACAGCTTGGCTTTCAACATTTCCAACCCAAGAGTCAGCCTGTGGTAGCGTTAGGGTGTCCCATTCACTCAGGAGAGGGCCTGCGGGTCCGCGGCCTCTCCTGCCACTCCGGGCTGGTCTCCTACCTCTGTGGGCCGGCTGATCTCGAACAGGTCGAGCCGGTTGGCGTTCCAGTGGTTGATGATGTCGGCCAGTTTCCTCCTCTCCTCCTCCCTACTCCCCGACATGGTGGACAGCGTTTCTGACCCTGTCCGTCCGTCTGCACTGTTGAATAAAACTTCCCGTAACGTTAGTCCACAAGAGAGAGAAAAACGCCGCCGCAGACAGGTCAGCTCAGTCAGGTCTGCCGTTTTATCGCCAGGACTTCGTGTGGTCCGTCTCTCCGTTCACCGACCGACCTGCTGTCTGATCTGTTTCTGCTTCGCGTTCCCGGTGAGGCTCTGCGCGCTCGCGCTGAACTCTGGATGCGCGTCTGTGAACGCGCAACACCATTAACTGTTTGAGGTCCAATAAACGTGATGGATGCCGCTGCTTTAATCAATGCACTCTGGCATATAGGGTTAACAGTAAGTACTTAGGGTTGTAAGGGGATTACGTCAACATGTGTTCATTAAGACCCTTTTTATTTAAGCTTGCAACTATTTTATTTTCATTACTAATGTTCATTATCTAGACATTTCAACTTTATTAATGTTCAGTAAACCACTTTTGCGGGAAAAAACTTAAAGTAGACAGGATTTACATATTTTTTTCGTTTTACTGCTGCCTGCACCCTTTCTTAATATTTAAAAGTGTAAAAATTCAGTGCTGTAAGGTACAAGCTAAATCTGGACTGTTTGAGCAATGACACAATAGAAACTGAAAAGACACCACAGATAAAATAAATAAATATACTAACAAGGAACACAAAGACTAAAACAAAATAAATAACTAGTTTTAAATGTACCTAATAACAATATTTATCTTTATTAGGCTTTTTAGGTTTACCCTAATTTTTAAAACTTAAAACTTAACAACACATAAGTTGCTGATTATATAAAATGTAATTTTTATTTTCATGGTGGTTGAGGTGGTTTTGGTTTTTTTTAAGATATTGCATGAACGTTTTAGAACTTTATGTATAACATTCCCCCAGTTTCCTCAAGAATAATTAACTTCTCGCAGTTATCCACATATGAGAAATGTTTATTTCTCAAACACTCCTATTCAGTCACAGCCAGCAGGTGCTGAATGCCACACAACGCTGCCAAGCCCCTCTGTCCAACACCACAACACACACACACACAAACAAACACACAGTTTGCACAGCTATCCTTGTTAGGATGTTCCACTGACTCCCATTCATTGTGGACAGCCTAAACCTGACCATAACCAATTCATGTCTAACCCTAACCCTAACCTTAACCTAACTTCCGACCTAACCTCAGACATTACGTTTTGCCTCATTAGGACCAGGCTTTGGTCCCCATGAGGACTACTGGTCTATGCCTGAAAAGGCATGATACACATGCAGTGGTCTTAACAAGGTATTTACTTTATTGTTTTAATTTATTTACATCAGGAATATTAATTTCTGGAAAATCATAAAACACAGATTACTCTGCTATGAGCAAGAGGAATTTTCTAAACCCAGTGGGGAATTTTCTTCCTCCTGTTTTATTTTTTAAGGACGTTAAGTCATGAACTACATTACTTTCTCATGATTTTTCAGGACAGTTTTTTCTTGACGTGACACACATCTTATCTGTATGTGTGGTATGGATGAGCCAGTATCTGCAGTCCTGCCTAACTGACAACTCCTGTCACTGCAGGATTTCTTCCTTTCTGTCGACATATTCTTCATAATATAATCAGGCTCATTTACTTTGTGTGTGTGTGTGCATGTGTTAGTAGATGTATATGTGTGGCAGAGTGCTCAATTATGTAAACAGTGGCTCTTTATTAGCACACAACTGTCAGTGACCCTGAAAGGCCACCAAATATCTGGTGGATACATGTGAAATTTCAGGAATAGAGTGGTGATCACATCTACAAAAATAGCAGTGATGCAGCAGAACAGTTAGTCGTGCAGGCCTCCCACCTACTCTCTCAGACAGGGTGTACTTAGCTCCAGCTTCTTATAAACACATTAGTCACTGCGCTTGAATTTGTGGGTGTTGGTGATGAGTGCTGAACTCACAGTGCGTGTGAGTAATGAATGAAAAAAGGCTTTTATCAGCTGATCTCACAGTACACAGTGGATTGGAGAAAAAGTAAACAGCAACAAACAAACTGAAATGATTCTAAATTTATCTTAATGTTAATCTCATATCTATGAAGTTTGTTACGCAAAGCCCTTAGGCTGGGAAACATTGGACTATCATGTACCATAATAAATCAGTCACAGGGACATTCTTTCTGCGGAGTGAGTACTTTGCACATTTTGCTTCCACTACTACACAACTTTTACTTTAGTAGGAGTTTGAATGCAGACATTTTACTTGGAGTATTTTTTTCATTGTTAAATTGTTAAAGAGAAAATACAGCGTGTGAATTGTTGCTGAACTCGTTTGAAATCAGCAGCAGAAGTGAGAAACCACAACAGGAAACCCACTGCACCAGATAACCCTGCCACTTCCTGTATCTGTGATGTTATTACTGTTTCAGTCACCACAGTCTCACACACACACACTCAGGTCACAGACAGAGGGCACAGACAGAAATCACACTGGTTGTCAAAAATGCAAACCAATATGGCTGCTGACGCTACCATTTTAAACATGTCCGCATTCACTGGACAGCACCAGTAACGGGAGGAGTCAGTTCCTCTCTCATGTTCTGATAAACCAGCGCTGAGATCATCAGGGTTTACACACCCAGAGATGAGTATCACTCGATGGTTTGATGTCCTCATCCTCCCAAACACTCATCAATTATTTTGTCTCCTACTCTGACCACAACAAACCTCTCTTTTCTGTTCGCTTTTAAAATTATCCATGATATCATTTGGTAATGCAATGAGTGTCACTCCTTATCTTACTTGTAGGAACAGTTTCAAGCAGACTGCTGAATCTTTCTGGTTGTTGAAAGCACAAAAGTTAGACTGAAGTTGATGCAAACAAAGACCAAAGACAAAACACTTAGAGCTGTCAAGCAAACATTTGATAATGGACACCAGCAGAGACTGTTCAGAACACTCAGCACTTAATCACAATGACAGTGTACGGCACACAACCACAGGCCTCAGTTTTATTAGCAAACTTACACGTAGCAAAACAATTCAGTTTGCAAAAGGGAAATGCTGCTGAGAGAACTAATCAAAATGAGGAAGCAGCAAGTGACCCAGAGCTTTTTGTTTGACTGGGAATATGTAGAGAGGAAAAGGATTTGCTCTGCAGAACTCAACAGACCCAAATGACAGAAAACTTAAAAATATTTTATCACTCAGCTTTTTGGTAACCAGTCATAGAGGCAGTTTTTAGCCATGTTAGGGGTGTGGCTCTACAGACACACTCATCTATATTAGTCTTGTTTTTTCTTCTTTATTTTCTTCCAGAACTTTACTTCTGGACTCCATAAATGGAGTTCCATTCACCTCCATTGTATTGGGGTGGAAGCAGAAACCCAAGAAGCGGATATCTTAAATTTAGTACGAAAACCTTTGCTCCTTAGTTGAAAGGATCCAACAATATTGAAGACAATAGTAAACCTCCAACTTTGTGGCAACCGTTTGGGTTTGGCCTTTCCTGTTTCAACAGGACAATGCCCCCGTGCGCAGTGGCAGGTCCATATGGAAATGGTTTTCCCAGTTTGGTGTGGTGGAACTTGACTGGGCTGCACAGAGCCCTGACCTAAAACCCATCCAATATGTTTGGGGATGAACTGGAACACCAAGTGCAAGCCAGACCTTTATCACCCAACATCAGTGATGGATATCAATGATGTTATTGTAGCTGAATGAGAGCAAATCCCTGCAGACAGGTTTTAAAATCTTGCAGAAGGTCTGGGGATGAGATATTTAGCAGTCATGGATGTCATTTTTGGGTGTCCTCATACTTAGATGTAGTGTCCACTTTAATCTTTCATGCATTTTTACAAAGAGACTTGACATTGAATTATTTATTTCATTGAACAGAGTAGATTGAGACCTGACCTCTTGCCTTTGTATTTTATCATGTGTTCAGGAGCAGGAGGGCTTCTCAGTCTGAGGCCACTCCCCTCCATCTATCATCATCTGTGTGTGCGTGCCTGCACGGTGGGGTCTGAAGGATGTTGAATTTATTGCAGTCATGGTAAATGGTCGCCTTTTTAATCATCAAATCTATTCTCTGGTGAGAGGAATACATACAGAGAGAGACCTGATGTGGAGGTGGTGAATAAGCACATGTTTGTGGGTGTGCCAGATAATAAAAATGGATGGATCAACATGGACAAAAAGCAAAGTGGAGATATAAAAAGCTTCATCAGAAAAGATTGAAACGTCAGGAAAAAAGGAGGTGGGGAGTGAAGATGTTATGTGGAGGGAGAGACTTTGGTAAAATACATCCTCAGATAGCATTTTCAGAAATGTCTTTCTGTGATGAGTTTACATTTGACCTGCAGCTTGAGGTCAGCCTTTGCCCTCTGTCTTGACTTTCTTTTGAGATTATATTCCCAATTTCAGACTGAGATTTCACTCTATCAGAACCTCCCTTTAACAACTAGCAACATAATCTTTATCCCTCTGATTTCTAAGGGAAGCGAGAATATCTTCAGCTTTAAATGAAATGAGCCAAGATTCTGATCAGTGGACTACGCCTCAAACTTTAATGTAAGAGCTCAGACATTTAATGCATGGGGAGAAGTAAGGCTCTGAATTGATTTGGAATTAACTTCCCTTCTAAGACAGCAGTGAAATCCTACACTAGACACTTGGGTAGCCGACCCAACATGATCACACAAAGGTGCTCCTTGGTACGAAGAACGGTATTTAAAACAATTCTACAACAACATAACTTTCAAGAAACAATGTCTTGGCCACCAACAGTTTTCAAAGTGACTATTTCTTCAGTAAAATATAGCAAACTGGGGGGAAAAAACATGCTCTGAAGCAAAAATATGTATTTCAAGATGGAACAGACAGATAAGAGGACTGACACTGCTGTCATTTCTCTATGGTAAATATGAGGCTTTGGCCAGCAGCCAGTTAGCTTAGTTTAGCATAAACACTGGAAGCAAGGAAAAATATCTAAGCGAAGCCAAGCTAACCTATGGCACCAGTTTCGTATTTAACAGACAAACATGAGAGTAGAATCAGTCCAAAATGTTGAACTACTCCTGTAAGTGACAGAGAAATTATTGAATTAACTTCACAAACAGTATGTCCATCATGGTAAGGAAACTATTCCTGATTGCTTTGTCAACTCAGTGATTCAGCTGATAACCTGCTTGTCATAGCTGTTCTTGGTATTTGGATTCTTGTTTTTCTTTCCTGAAAACAATCCTTCACCGCTCAGAAAGAAATGTATTTTTGCACACATAAACAGAAGAAGAAGAAGTGGGTGTCAGTGGCATTAGAAGTGGCAGTCACCATGGCAGAACAGACATTAACTGTAATGTAAAAGTTATCTTACCAATGAGTTAAGCTGCTTCTGCTGAGCCGTTCTTTGTGATATTCTTATATCACTGAGATTAAATTTCCATTTTCAGCTGAAATTGCTTAACCACTGAAATTTTTCAAAACGACTAAGCCTTGTGTACTAGTTGATTAATTCTTTTGTTTGAACTATCTGAGATTTAAGTGGAAAATAAGTCATTTAAAAGTAAGAGTAGTCACTGATTTACATTGAATATCTAAAGCGCTGGTAATATAAGCGGACAGATTTCTTTTTATTTTCAAACGGATATCGTCATGTTTGAGTATGATACAACAACATTTTATACATTTTATTATAATGCAAGATACTCAGGGCTCAACAAGGTAAATTATTTGCATTACATTAAATCAGCGAGTTACCACTGACATTGTTGTCTAATTTCTCATCACTACACTCCTCAGAGTAACTTCCCAAAGACTCACATTTACACTCAAAGTCTCCGCTCTGTGAAGTCTAATGTGTGAATCCTTTATCTGTTAAGTAACAAAGACATGTGATCAGACAGGCAGCTTAAAAAAAAATGCACCTCTCTCTGCACAGCAGCGTGATTCAGTGTGTTATCTATCAACACACCTTTCTTTCTTCCTGTCCTGTTCTCGCCATCTGTTGCTCATATTCCAAGAGAAACATTCATTTCTCCCACATAGCGCAACAGGAAACATCTGCTGTAGTGTGAAATGTGACCATACAGGATACACACAGAGGTGGAGAGAGGATTGTGCGAATTTAAAGGTGTGAACAAATCACTGTAAGCTCCTATTACAGAAATAACACAGCCACTGAGCATACAGTACCATGAATCATACCAGTACATAAATATCTCTCTTTCTGTTCCTGTGTATGTAAACTGCTCATTTATTTAAAATACCGTCACGTGACCAAAACACTCTGGTTTATTGCCAAGTCTGGTAAAGATGACATCATGTAACACTGTTGTCAGTATAAACAGTGATGGTTTATTCATCACTTGTTTGCGCTGAGAGCAAGCAACCTGTCCTCCTAATTGATAACATGCTAAATGTAAGATCAATGCAAAGCTGGTAGAAAGACAGGATCTGCTTTGTTTCAGTGCCTGAATTTACAAAGACAATATTAGACTATTCATATACAGTATGTGACCTAGATATCAGCCAGCAGGGATTAACCACAGAGAGTAAGTGTTACGCTAACAGGATTAAAATGAAGCAGCACAGGTGAATGGAGATTTTGGAACCTGTGGGACACACAAGATTTTACTCTTTTACTGTAAAAAAATGTAAAAAAAAATCACAAACCAGCTATAAAAGACCTGCAGCCTTCAAACGTATAGCACCTTTTAAGGTTAGAGGACCTCCGTTGTCATGGCTATAATAATAATAAACATAATTAAGGCTACAGAGCGATCAAGGTCATGAGTAAAACAAAGAAAGGTACAGCAGTCTCCTGTGTTGGAGTCTACATGCCATAGAACAATCCATCCACCCCTAACCTTGTGCAAAAGCAGCACAAACAGGCAGGCTGGCCGCCTCATACAGGCAGATATTCTACAGGCTATGAAACACATGCTCACACACACATGCATCTGCAAACACAAACATTCTGTACATGCACAGTGCTGTCCTCTGATTCCCCCTTATTCCTCAGGGACAGATATCCCGCACTGTTAACTATGACACATCACTGTCTTTTGTTCTTCAGACAAACTGGCCATTGTTGGCTCTACTGAGAAACTTAATCATATGTTGTTGAGCCGTGTTTCTGCTTCTAATGAACTGCTATATATGGAGCCCCTTCCAGTTCAGCTAACATTCATATCAAAGAGCACAGTGTAGTTCAGGGTCAAACTCCCTGATGGTGGCCAACGTGACAAATTGGTTTTAATGGATTTTTCAGGGTGGAATTTTACTGCTTTATTCATACACTGTTTCGTTGTCTTGTGGTGTTTGTTTTTTTTTTCTTTTGTTTAACAAAAATATGTACTAATGTGCATATCTACTAATCCAATGCTCTTCTTTTTATCTTTTAAATGTTCTCATTCTTGTTTCAGACTTCACAACACAAGACAAGGAGAGCTGGAGTAGGTGTTTAAGATCGTCCTTATCAGTTGAAAAACTGTACAAAAAACTGTGGGAAGAAGTTGAAATGAGGATCTTGCACTGTAAATGTTGCCTACATAACTGTGCACTGTATATAGTACAGACCCATCCTATACCTCTTCAGTTATTCATGTGTTGTGCATGGAGCAGTATGTAAGACGATGTGCTACAGGGGCCTTGCAGCATCTGCTGATCTGTCCTGTTGACTGAACATCTATTAGTCATGAAACATGGTGGAAGTCACTCCACCCACACACAGCTGACATGGTTTTCCCTTGTTAGTGTTTCATACTCGTGCAGCAAACTCTCGTAGCCATTGTTTTCTTCAGATTTTCATTCAAGCGTCTCTGCTTCAGATTCGTCCATTTACTCTGTTCTCAGGTTTTATCTGTGTTTGCAGCTACTGGTCCTGTTTCCACAAAAGTTTCAAACAAGTTTTATCCTCCTTCAGACACAGCAATGCAATCAGTTGTGCTTCCTCTCTGGTATTAGGTGGCTGGCTGCCTATTGTTATTGTGTGTGTTTTGTTTCCTCTCCTTTTCCTTCTGTTCTGACTAGTATCACCAAATCCAGCCTGGTTGCACACATCACGTGACGCACTCAAATATGCAGGTAAGTGACCAACGGGCTTCAACACAGAAACAACTACAAGTTCACAGTAACACTTGTAGTTGCCTTACAGTGCTGTATTTTTCAAAAATGATCTAAAAAGCTTTTCACCATCTACAAATGTTCCTGAGCTGAATGAAAATGTCTCAGTGTTCCTAAATAATGCATTAAAAATTCATTGTTAATTCTCACTTTTCATCTGTAGCTGAGTCATTGCTTCTTTCTTACCCCTCTTCCTTTCTTCCAGCCTTTCTTCCTTCCTTAATTCCAGGGTTTCTTTGTTTTCCTCTCTGGTCTATTCTATTGTATTCTAATCTATTGTGCATCAGACTCAATGAGGGAGTGTAACAGTGCAGAGTAACAAACAGATCCATTAGCTTCCACGCTGTTGAACAAGCAATTAAACAGCAACAGAGTGAAAGTGGAACATCTTTGTTTTGTCTCACTGCACCGACCATCTGCAATCCACCGAGACTTATTAAGTTTCTGTTGCGCTCCCTGCATCGATGCATAGCAGCAGGAACATGCTGGACATGAGGATTTGCAGTGTAGATAAAAACGGAAAGAAAAGTATGGGAGGAGAGGAAGCGAGGAGGTGACAAACCCACAGAGAGCGGAGAGTTTCACAGATGTTTGGGGAGCTGGTGTTGGGCAGAGCGGCCATTGACAGGCATCTGGAAAAGGCATCAGCGGCTGTGGTTGCGAGTAGGGAGAATTCTTCTCTCAACGTGGTTTCTTAAAACAGCTGCAGGGCTGTTCTGGGTTGACGCATGTTAACATTATAACTGGAATGGAATAATATGGTAAGCACATACTCAGTTTATGAAAAACAAACATGGTGAAGATGGCAGGTTACTGCAGCATAACAACATCCCATGGCTCTTCACACTGGGTTTTAAAGAGGAACCTATAATTCAGATGCCTGACTAATGTGGGAGACGAAGGTGCCAGTTTCGGGAACCTCTGTGAACAAACAACAGTGGTTTCCAACCTTCCAATGCATTCATTTCATCCAACTTTCACATTTTATATTAACTAAAATGTGAATGATTCCCCTACATCGTACCATTTCTTCTCATCCTACGTTCATCTCCATCTTGTGTTTGAAGAAGTGAAGTGGAACCTGATAAATGAAGTAAAATTTCAATCTCAAATGAAGCTCATGTTCAACAAATTATTAACTTTTGAAGATCATGAAATGGGGATAAAAGCTCCAGAACAGCTAGCTGTGGACCTTGAATTAAAACTATTAAAAGAGGAGACTATTATTTTATTAATTATACTTCCAGAAGGCAGTGTCTTAGATTTATTTATAAAGTATTTATATTTGTTGTATTTTATTTGATATATTTTACATGTTGTTGATGTAATCTAGTTAGCAGGAGTCAACTAGGAAATCTTTGCCAGTTTTCCAGCTTATTTCCATATATGAGTCAAAGGGAGAAGATAACATGCGGATGACTCCCACAGTGGCTGACAGCGCTCGCTTCATGACTCCACAGCAGCTGAGTACTTCACATTTTATATCATGTTCTCTGAGTTAAAAAGCAACGAGGAGAGTCAGAGAGTCAGACTCAGGCCACATCACATCCAGCCGAGATAAAAACTCATCCTCACTTTGGAGGATTTGTCCTCTGAAGTATGAAAAGAGGAACATATGCAAATACTAGACTCCCTCTGCCAGACAGATGGAGAGACAATCAGACTTCTCAGCCAGTTCTTTTTGTTTTTCACTAGAACAGCATCAGTCCCTGAACAGCAGCAATGTAGAAAGTCCTCATGTGAACCAGGTGCGGCCGTCATTCAGCGGCATGAAAAACTCCAGCTCCTCCTGCAATTCTCTGGCTCTGTGCCTACACGTTGTAGCTGTGGTGATGATGTCCAGACAGACTGAAGTCAAAATGGTTTTCTAAATAAATCTCTGTTTGTTTTACCTCAACTTGTTAACAGGAGCAAGGTCAGTGCATTCTTACTGAAATTGTGGCAAAAAGAAAATAATATTGTCTGAAAATCAAGTATTGCAAATCAAATGACGGACCACCCAGAGTGCAGAGCTCATTAAAATTTAAGGGGGAACCAGGGATTACACAGGTCACATCATTCAAAGGCTTTGTTTGTTTGTAAAGGTCATTTTACTGAATAGACGGTGGCAACAGTGACAGCGGCAGCAGTTCTCACAGTCATTAAAGGGATGTAACTTCAATACATGCTCACACACACGTGACCGTGCAGGTCTTCATAGATGTCTGAGATGAGCTAGGTGAGAATGTGTAAGGTGTAGAGTTAACTGCGTCTTGTGTGTGCATCTTCTTGATGGCTGTGGTGAAGTGACTCAGATTCACTCTGCAGCAGGACACTGAACCCAAACACAAAGCCAGAGTCGTAAAGAACTATCTTCAGGGACAATAGGAACAAGAGGTGGTGAAACAGATGGTCTGACCCCCCCCCCCACAGAGACCTGATCCCAGCATCACGGAGTCAGTCTGGGATCACATGAAGAGACAGAAGATACTGAGACAGACTAAACCCACTGAGAACTCAAGTTCTCCAGGATGCTCGGAATCAGCAAACGACCTCTGTTGTCAGACTGGTTGGAAAACTAGATTCAGATCATCACACAGAAATCAATCGGTGAGAGCTGCCATCGATGTGGCTCACACATATGAAAAAAGCCACAATACAGTTAAACACATAAGTACACAATAGGATCCTTATGGTTTGAAATACTGCGTCAGTGTCAGTGTCAATCAGTGTGAGTGTGTATGTGTGTATCAGCCTCCACCACTCAGCACCTCTGCATTAACTCAGCCTTTGTCACTGGCAGACTTCGATCGAAACACACACAAAGGCCCGTACAGAACCAGTGCTATTACAGCAGGGTCATCACACACACACACACACACACACACACACACACACACACACACACACACACACACACACACACACACACACACACACAGAGAAAAAGCCTTAATTGTGCTGATTCGTTCACACTAATGAGGTAACTACCAGCCAAGGATTTCAGTCATCAGCGTGATCTACAGTGTACATCCTTTAATTTCTGTTAGATATTTGTGGTGTGTATTTGTTGTGACCTATGTTTACATTGTTTATGTTGAACTGGCTGTTCCCTCCTTAGCTACTGCTACAACGGAGATTCACCACGGAAATTCTTGATTCTTTATTGCTGCAAGAGAAAAGCTCTCAAGATGAAGACTATCTGATGTGTTTGGTATAATTAACAGTCTCTCAGGTAAAGTTCGGTTGGAGTTGCTCGTTTGGAAACGTCCCCACTTCCAACAAAGAACAAAACACAGTCACTGACTTTAGCCTTAATTCTGATCTAATAGCATCTAGCATCAGAAATAGGACTTTTTTTTTCACAACTCCCTCTATAATAGACTCTCAATAGTTTAGTCAACAGTGAGCAGTAAGCAGAGATTTTTGGACTCTTACAAATCATCATTTTGTATCATCGGTGACAGCTGTGGAGTCGCTCGGTGGTCATTTTTACAACGGTTCACAACACTGATGCAACTTTTTTTGTTCCATCGTGGAATTTTTTAGGGAACTATGTAGTGGATAAATTCACACACTCAGAGTTTGACACTCAAAAAAAAAAAAAAAAGTCAGACAGTAAATAGTTCACCATGAACTAAACAGGGAGTGTTTTTTAGACACTGCCAATAGGTTATATTTTCTAAACTCTGCTCCCATGAAAACATGAACTCTTCTAATATTTTAAGGCCCGTTGAGAGCAGGAGGAAGCACCTGCAGGGATATAAGTGTTGAGCCCAGATGAGTGAGTCAAACACTGTGAACTGTGTTTGTGTATTAGAGACGAGATAAGAGGGACACAGAGGGCTGCACCGCCAGTTAGACCAGTTTCAAATATTCAAAACGACACACACTGTGAATCCTGCCAGTCCTGTATGCTCACCTGTGACTGTCTGCGTGAGTGTGTGTGTGTGTGTGTGTGTGTGTGTGTGTAAGCCTCAGCAGTTTGTGCAGTATCAGCTGCTCTGCTCGCTCCTGAGAACAATGGGAATAAGCGATTTGGCAGCCTGTTTGTTGAGGTGATTAACACTTGCTGTATTAAAATAGAGTTAAAGTAACACTGGGCTAAATCTCTGTTTGCTGACACAGTCTGAACGTCGATTTATAAGACATCTCGCTGATACAACCTGGAAGCAATGACACAGAAATTACCCACCTCACTGCTGTAATTACAGTTGGATGATGTGAACAATTTCAGTCTACAGCTTGTATTTACTCTGAATGTGACCTGACATGAAAGTAGCATCAGTGCATTCACCTCATTATTATCTCTACAAGGCAGGTTGTGTGTTTAACATGGATGGACTAATGCACAATTTTTCCAATCAACTTTTTTTTTTAGATGTCAGTGACATTTTTTGTAAAAACGCGGGACGTAGCTCAAAGAACAAGTGCCACCTCATGTTCAGTTAATCCAATCTTCACTGAACTTGATGTATTAAAAAAAAGACATTTTACTGAGACTGAAAGTTCACCTTTGACCTAAGAACTAGAAGTTGACACGTCCGTGTTCACTTAAACGTCGAGACTCAGGAAACTCCGCCTGCTGAGGAAGCACATGCAATAACTGAAAACTCCAGAAGAGCTGCTAATGGATGTGGTAAGATTTTTGTGTTAGGGAATTTTTTTTTCCTTCTTTGCCAAATTGTCTTCCTACCTCGGGTCTCTAAAGTTTCAAGGTTAACCACTGTTTTATAGTTTAAAATAAGTCTGAGGAAGGTGTGCATTCTCGAAACGCTTCCTAGCTTAAGAGTGAATCAGTGAGTAAAGGTTATTTGCTTTTTCATCTGTCTCTTTTTACCTGCTTTTGTTTTCTGTCTTTTATAAATCTCCCCCTCTGCGCCCACAGTGCCCGCTGTTTCTCTGGGTGCGTCGGCATAATTTTAAAAAAGCATTTAATGAGCATGTGTTCCCTCTGTAACCAACATTCGTGATGAACTTTGAATCCAGCGGCCCCGCCGATAATCACACTAACCCTGTCTCTTTTTTTTCCTCCGCCTTTAGAAATCCAAAAGCACTCCTGGTCCTCTGCCATCGCTGCAATAAAGGAAACACTTAAGCTGCCTACGTTTCCCACAGTCCTCAGCTGCAGGCAGGCACAGAGAACTGTAATTTGCCTGTCTAATTACCAGGCTATTTAAAGTGGCGTGAGTGTGTGTGTGTGTATGTGGTGGGGGGTGGACACAAGACACTATTGCACTATTACACAGCACTTACACAGTATACACACACACATCACAAACGCCCCGAGCTTTACACGAACACAAGAATAGAAACACACACACACACACACACACACTGAGTAGCTCCCAGAAGCTACAATAAAGCTGTCAGAGTCTGTAGCAGCTCAGGGAAGAGAGGAGAAAAAGAGAGGATTGAGAAATAAATGGAGAGCAGACAAAGGGAGAGTTGAATAATTCATGTAAGTTTTTTTTTGAAGGAGCTTTCTCTCGTCATCTCTTTCTCTCTCTCTTTCTGGATATCTCCACCTCACATACAGCACGGACCAAGGAAGCAAGGAGAGGATGTTCTTGAACTTTTTTTTTTTTTTTTTTTACTTTGATAACAGCTACAGTTTCTATTGACTTAACTCAGGATGAAAGAAAGTGTGATATGAGGCTGCTTGTTCTGCTTGTTCTGTGAGCTCATGTCATGCTTTTTACTATCAAAGGTTATGGAAACGTTCATGTGAATAAATATGTTCATTTATGATTTCTAAAAAAAAAACTGCAGTGAAATAAGGAACCACGTTTTGTAAACATACTTCTCTTGCTGTCAGTTTATCACAACATATTCTGTGTAGCAGTGACATGACATTTGTACCTGGCATAAATGAAGTGAGACAAACATAAATCACTTGAACAAAGCTCCTATTTAACATTTAGTGTAGTTATTCATGCTCCTCAGAAGAGGTTTACAAACGAAATGTCTTGGTTTGATTGCTGTGAAATTTACAATCATCATGTGTCAGCACATGAATGTACTTCATGTGCCGACACACAGAACACACACAGAATGTACTTCATGTACAAACTAAGCAAATAATCCTGTACGTTATCTCACATTATCAGTTGTTTGAACTAATGGCTTTGATTGTTGGTGTTGACAGACTTGAACAAACTTGGAGTCTGCTAACTAATCTTCAAACTGTTTTAAAAAGAAAAGCTGTCAGATCACAATTTTCAGATACTCACTCCTGTCTAAGAATATTAAATCATTGTTGTTGCCATGGCTGAATAAAACTATTACTTTAACTGTTCAGTGTTACATAAATGCGCATGTGTGTCTGTCTGTGTGTGTGTGTGTGTGTGTCTGTGTGTGTGTCATTCAGCTAAATAAAGCCGTGGAGTGTTGGACTCAGCATCTCTGCATTGCCTGTTCATTGTGCTGCTCGGAAAGCAACAGTAACAACCCCGCAGATGATGCACCGTGTCAGCAAACACATAACAATGGATTGTCTGGTGTCTCTCTCTCTCTCTCTCTCTCTCACACACACACAGATACACACACACACACACACACACACACACACTCACAGTCACAGTGGATGCCTGTCACTGGTGTAAAACACTAAGCCTGTTTGCAGTATGTAGCCCAGGACAAACAAGACGCACATGCACACGCAGATGCTGCCGGGGATGAAAAACCAAACACCAAAACATCCCACTGGAGCAGAATCAGGCTTTCTGCGATTCTTATTTATCTATTTATTTTATTTTCTTGGAGTACAGCCAAATAATCGAGTTATCTGAATGTGCTCACTACAGTAAACAAATACCTAAAAGTATGACCTAAATTCCTGCCTGTGAGACATGTCAGGCTACACCTATCCACCAATCATACCTCCAAACAGCCTGTGGTCTTTAATGACCAGCATGAGGTGATGGAGTTTGAGGAGTAACAACAGCTATGACATCCAGAGCATCTCAGACAGCAGGGATTAAGAGACAACGAGCCCGTGGACAGAGACAAGTGGACATACGAAGGCAAAAATTAATGATTTAAAAGAAAAAACACACAGAACCTGATCAGGTGCAGCTAATTCACTCACATTCCTGACATATCACACACACTGTAGAAACACATTTGTGTGTGTGTGTGTGTGTCAGTGAAGTGCACACAAGCTCCGAGCAGCAGCAGCAGCACAAGATGAGCTCATCTCTGGTGAAGCAGCAGAAAATACTGAAACCGCTAATGACGGCTAACTGCCGAAATACCCACACATGTCACCACGGCTGGCAGAGCCCGACACCTAAACACAGTGTGAGAGGCTGAGAGCTAAAAGTGGAGCTCGCCGCAGATAGCAGCTGCTGAGAGCAAAACGCTGGGGCTGCTGCCTGCTGTGGTCGTTGAGCCCGAGGCCGAGGCTGCGGGCAGCTGCCGCGTGGTTAGCACAGATCACATTCAGACGTGTTTCTCAACACGTGATGACATGTGTGAAAAGGTGATTGTTTACGCCAATATTCAAACTTAAAGGAGGTTGTTTGGTTTTCCACTTAATTTCCACATAATTTTTCATCCTTGTGAAAAATCATCTCCCTGCAGCTACTTGTCTACAACTATTCATAATCCTGATGTAACTCATGTAAACTTGTGTGGGCTTTTATCAGCGTCACACAGATTCCCAGCGTGTTATTGATCATGCCTAAAATAAGTATTTAATTAATCAAACTGGAGCATGAGATCAGAGGGGGGCGGCAGTGACTGGAGCTGATCCATACTTCCTGTTCAGCACACGGACACAAACAACACTCCGCCACAAAGACTCACACTGAGGCGACCCTCTCATTTTACAGCAGCTCGACCAGCAGCTTCCTATAGCTCCACACACACAACATGTCCAAAAAAAAAGAATCAATAGGTTGCTTTTTTAAAATAAATATTTTGTTTGTCGTTGTGAAAGGAAGGAAATCAGTGACGTCTGAGCTGTCTGTTCATCTGCTGGTTTCCTTCCCCCCCTCCCCTTCCCTACATGATAACCTGTCACCTTGGCCTTCACCTCAGGTCTCTCTTTATTCTTACCGTTGCAAGGAAAGCACATTTGAACATGAGAAGATAACACAGACTGTAAACAAGCTGTTTTATGTCTGCAGCATCGGTCAGACACGCTCAGCCATTTCTGTCTGTTTTACTGACTTAATGTGTCGATCGCATCCAGATGCGTCTTTGTCACTTGTGGCCGCTGGAATTTCAAGTCTTTTCAAACAGACAGATCTTTGTATTTACTGGGAATTTCAGTCCACAGCCAAATGTCACCCCCTGACGTACCCCACAGTCACTCCACTCCACAATCCCCCCCATAAAGGATCCCCAGACTGAAGAAGAGAAGAGTTTTCCTTCTCTTTGTGGTTGTTCTGAGTTTTTTTCTGGTTGTCTGATTGACTTTCCAACAAGAATAACAATGGTGTCATACAGAGGTTCTGGTTCAGGGACCCCAGACCTGTACCAAGGGGACCTGTTCTGTAATCCATCCCTGATGCTAACAAACCAACTACCTGTCACCATCTGACCCTGGGAGGAGGGTGACACAAGCCGGGGGGGGGTGGGCAATCAGATTCTGTCCGTGCCCCTGACCATCGTATTCTCCACCCAGAGACTCCACCGTCTAATTACTGATTACACAGATTATTACATTATTATTTACATTTTTCATTTCATTTATGGTTTGATATTTATTAAAAATCAAATGTGGTCTGGTCTGTGTGCGCTCCACCCCTCATATGATTCATTTGATGCGGTTTAATTGATTACATACTTTTAATGAATACTTTATCAGTTGTCTATGGGAAACCTGCAACCTCTGCTAAGTCTGATGAGAGACGGTTGCCAGATTTCACTTAGAAATATGTTGATTTTCTTATGATAAATACGAATATTGGTAACAGATATTTGTATAGATTTAACGTCTAGGATTTTTGTTCCAGAAGCAAATGCAGAGGGGAACACTGGATTCTTACACTTGTTTGTCATGAACACGGACAGATTTAAAGATATGGAGGCTGTCGGCATCTTCAATCCACGTGGATCAGCATCGGCCTCAGTCTTTAAAAACTCATATCAGTCAGACTGCAGTCTGGTTCACACACAGGTCTGAGATTCCAGGAGGGATTTGGGTGAGAGAGCCCGTGGACTGGGTGAGAAAAGAGAGTTCGGAGGAGGAAGAGTGTGTGTGTGCGTGTGTGTGTTTGCGTGTGTGTGTGAGTGCAAGTGAAAGATTTTTTTTCCCATGACTCTGTAGCAGTCAGACAGGTAGGGGTCTGGGATTAGTGAGTGTGACCCGGCTCGATCAGGAATAATGAATTCTTCCTTCACAGATCTCTGTGGCCTGCGTGAGGCATTAGTCCCACTTTACCTCAGAGACATCAAAAGAAAGACAAAGCTTCTCCTTATTCTCTAATTTCCACGCCTGGTTTTCGGCCGCCATGATACAGAAGAGATTTAACATGTATCCGGCTTATTTGCTGTTTCAGACACCCGGTGTGCGGTTACTCAGAATACACTAGAACGAACATGAGCAGCTATTACCAACATGACTCAGCAGACTGAGCTCCACCTACAGAAACACATTTCACACAAATCTGCGACTGACAGGTGAACTGCAGAAAACAGCACAGCTAAGATGCTGGCATCAGGCTATGTGGTTTGATTTAATGGCCTTTTGTAGCCATGGACCAGGGCTGCAAATAACCGTTAATAAGTAAATCTGCCAATTATTTTCAATTGTTTTGTCTGTAAAATGTCAAAAAAATCCCAAAGTGGCATCTTCATATTCAGTTTACTATCACATACAACAAATAAATGCTTTAACTGGTCACATCTGAGAAGCTGGAACCGGCAAATGTTTAGTGTTTTTGCCTAAAAACAATTATTCAATTATCTAAATAATTGGCCGTTTAGTTTTCTGTCACTTGACAAGCTGATTAATCTTAGCAGCTCTGGCCCCGTGACGCTTTTCTGCCCAGCAGTTGTGAAGAGTGTTTATCTGAGTTACCGCAGCCAGTCTGACCGTTCTCCTCTGACCTTCGGATGTTTGATGTGAGCATTAACCGAAGCTTCTGGCCCGTATCTGCAGGAGTTTATGTTTTACACTGCTGCCACATGATTGGCTGATTGGATTATCAAACTCCACCTAACAGAACAGTCAAGTGTATGAACGTCTGGTTCACAAACAGCTTAAAGAACTGTTCACATTAGCACGAACATGTTTTGGTTTTAGCTGCGACACAGTTAATGATTAATACTAACACACTTTTCTTTCCTCTGTGTGTAACAGAGTCCTCTAGTGGCTTACTCTCTCTCTCTCTCTCTCTCTCTCTCTCTCTCTTTCTCTCACACACACACTTGCAAAGAGGTGTATTATTAAAGCGCCCTAAGCCGGTCAGCTCACGGAGCTTTCAGCTCATATCTGAAGCACAGCAGACATACCTGTCTGTCTGCCATTCTAATACCTGTAATTCTCTACCTCAGGGCCCAGCAGTGTGTGTGTGTGTGTGTGTGTGTGTGTGTGTGTGTGTGTGTGTGTGTGTGTGTGTGTGTGTGTGTCTGTGTCTGTGTCTGTGTCTGTGTCTGTGTCTGTGTCTGCGTTTTCTTCAGCCAATAAACAGTCAGGGAGAATAAAGCACTGTATTAGTCATTTAAAAGCAGTGTCAGATATTCATCCGGTGGTATGTACGTAATCTCTGTGAACTGTGTCTGACCTGCACTTTCTGCACAGTGTATATAAATGTTTTATCAGTGACACATCATTAATTCCACTTGATGAATGAAAATAATTAGTCAGAGATATGTTTGATATATAGAGGATCTGAGATTAGTCTTTTCACTGAGTCGTGTCAGTTAAAACTTACACAGTTTGTATTAAAGGGGAACTTGGCTATTTTCCCACAGCAAGCTCGGTTTGCTGGTCATCTTTAGTGCTGCTTAGCTCATGAAGACATCTGGTTTGTGGAGTTTGAAACATGAGGGCGTTTACCGGGCAGGGAGAGGGAAGCATCAAGATGCATGATGGGAAATGTGGTTTTTGGAGCTTCACCCATAGACGGGGTTTCTTGTTTACAAACAAGCAAGGATGCACATGTAAGACAGCACCAGGGTAGAAAACATGTTTCCCCACCGTGTCATGTCATAGCAGCTTCTATATGGACTATTATAGTTTAAAATAAGAATTTAATGACATTCACAAGCTGCCCAGGATTAATTAAGAAGCACAAGTTGGCTCCACCTTCACAAGCTGCAGCAACACTAAAGCATCAATCTGATGTTTTTCTTCAAATCTACCACAGCTGAGGTTCAGAAGCTCATGTTGATCACCAGCTTCTGGTGATCATCTTCTACCATCTAACTTTTTTTTTTCCTGTTGTTACTTGTTTGTGGAGAAATTTCCACCAAACTGGAAAAACTGTTTAATGTGTGCTGGCATCAGGGAGTGGTTCCACAAGGCAGAGAAGACAGAAAAATACAGAGAGAAAAGACAGAGTCGACGTTGTGGGACACACAGATAGAGGCAAAAAAAAAAAAAAAAAAAAAAAATGAGGGAGTGAGCTGCAGAGCGCTGTGACGAAAGGCAGATGGTGAAAAACAGAAATAAAGGATGCAGGCTGGCTGCCTCTTTGGCGGGTTCATGAAAGGCAGGGTGGGATTTGAAGCTGGAAATCACTCCCGGTAAGGTGAGGTGTGTGTGTGTGTGTGTGTGTGTGTGTGTGTGTGTAGAGCTGAATTGGAGTCTTGGTGGGGCAAAGATATTACTCTTTATGTGAGACAGACAAATCTAAATCCTCTGCTGAGTGTGTGGGAGCAGCTTTGTGCTCTGGAACATGGCATTTATTCGCCTTATGGCAGAATATTTCTAAACAACAAATATTGATAGGGATTCTTGCAGGATGATGTTGGGAAAGCTGCAGAGTTTCAACATTTCAAGTACTTTAAAAGAGAATCACAACTTTGAACAGCTCTGTTATCCAAAGTTTTTTGGCTTCGTGTGTTTTTAAGTTATCTCACTTTTTTACATTAGCTTACATTTGACAGTGGTGGAAGAAGCACTCACATCCATTTCTTTAGCTAAAGTTAAAACAACCTGCAAATACTTCATTACAAGTAGAAGGCAAATCAAAGTTTACCTTTGAAAAAAAAATCAGGAAGCTAAACTAACTTTTGTTCAGTCAGCTGAGCTTGGTGCAGATATTTATTTCATTACATGCTTGTATAATACATGTTTATTTCCAGGTGAGGTTGCAGGGGACAGGTAGAATGAGGTGCAGGATACAGTCTCACTGTGTCTGTCCAGCCTTAAAGTGTGGACCCTGACTCCCTCTGCTGGTTAAATAAATTCACCAATAAAAACAAAGCTGAGTAAAAGTCAAATGTAAATCAGGTGCACAGCAGCTGTATACATGAATCCTTACTGAGCAATGTGAACACACTGAACCATCAGGCCAAGCAAACAGATGGAACACTAACTCTTACAGAAAAGGATGATATCAGCTGCATGCATGAAAAAAAAAACTGATAAAACAAAGCAAGACATGCAGCCACACCAAACTGTGTCTTAACAACAGGGTGGAGGAGTCTATAAGAAGTCTATAAAAATAAACATCAGTTAAAAACCACAGCCCAACACTGGTATCACGCTGGAATGAACACGTTCATTCACTTCAGTCTCTGTGAGTCTATGTGAGCAGGTGTGAAACCACGTCAGGTCTCCTCTGGTTTGTTTATAATCCAAACCATGGTGCAGTTCATTTAACATCATTTATATAAACAATTATTATGTTTTCCGATGTAAACCGTTCCAAAGTCAAAATGTTGTCGGGGTAATCACCAAGTCATCGTCATAGCTACTATCACTTTATGACAGTTGCAGTTCATGACTTCCAGTGATTCAGTGTTACCTCAATTTATTGATCTGGTCATTTGGATTACTCAATGAAGTCTGTCGCCACTTTACTGCCATGTTAGCGGTGTTCAGGAGCACGTCTGACATTTAGCTGTCAACTTCACACTCATGTAACTACATGTGGAAAATGATGGTGAGGAAACAATGTGATCAGTCAGTCCAAAATCGAAATAGCCCCGATTGATCATTATCAAATGTGTCACAGATTTTCCCTTACTGCCGTAAACCTGACACTCGGCAGTCTTTCCTGTGGACAGTGTCTTTGGCTGTGAGGAACAGCTGGAGGTACAAGGAGCATCGTGCTCACGGTCCAACGTCCACTTTGAACAAGTTTGACCTGATGCCCAGAGTCTGAGCACAGCTCTCAGTGTCAGTGTCAGGAGACCGAGAGGACGGAGCGATCTCTTCTGAAGGTAACGGGCGACCTCTTCATCTCTGTACACTCTGAAATCTTCCTGCATGTTTCCATCCATACTCACACATAATGCCAGTGATGGAGGTGGGATTCAGGCTAAGGGCCTGGTCATACATGAAAAGAAGTGGATTCTACGACATATTCTCTGAAAACTTTGGCTATCAGAGGCGTCGACCGTCCGACGGGCTGTTCTGATGAAGCATACTGCTGCTGTCAGACCATCTCAGGCCTGCGGTCAGGATTCGGGGTGAGGGGTTCAGCAATCGATGATTCATGGTGACCTATCTGGCTTCTCTGTGCTGATATGGACAGTTTCACATAACTGACAGATCAGGATTAGTCTTGTCCCAACCTGTTTTCCTAATCAGTGATAGACGGCTGACTGTTTATCTCTATTAGATAATGCAGACAGAACTGACATGTTTCACACTGACATGTTAAACTCAGTCACATGTTCATGTGAATGTCATGAACATTACAAAGCCTCTGAAGCAGCATTTAGAGCACAAAAACTAACAAACGAACGAACACGGCACTGCATCAGTCTGGAGCTGGTTTGTTGCTTTTTGAGAACAGCTGTGAAAACAGAGGGGACTCCAGTGTCCCTGTGTTTCTGTCTCATTCGTCAAACGACAACAAGCTATCGCATTGTAAAAACAAAACACTGAAACAACACGCTATAAACCTTTGCTCTGTGTCTCTGCTCCTGTACGTATGGGCAGTAACGCTAATGTATACATGGCGACTGTCGACGGCTGCTGAGCCCAGCACAGAGAAAAACAAGACTTCAGCCTAAATGTGAACTACACAGAGGAGGAAGAAGGAAAAAAAGATGGACTGAAAGAGAAAAGGGTGGAGAGATGGTTACAGTCACAACGTCCAATGATTCAAAGAAGGGAGGGACTGAGAGAAGGGAGGTCTACAACAAAACCTGACATGTGGGAGGTAATTCAGAGGCCCAGTGATACGGGTAATACTCTACGCAATGCTCTGCAAAAACTCAGCTTTCCAGTCTGTTTCTGTGTGTGTGTGTGTGTGTGTGTGTGTGTGTGGGCTGGACTTTGTTCTCAGCTATTTTCATTGCATGAGTTTATCACCGACAGTCATTTTCAGTAAAGAGATCCTCCTGTGACTTTACTCCGGAGCTGTTCAGGTGCTGTGTGAAATCATTAATCCTAAAGTAAACAGCACTTAAAAAAACAAATTTTTCTTATACATACATACATACGCATATGTGTGTGTGTGTGTGTGTGTTTTTTAAAGGTAAAAGGCCAGTGGAGGTTTTACTTGTGAAAAGCAGCCATGATCAGCCGTAACTTCAAGAATGTGTTGGTGGTCTCCATCGGGTTCCTGTCTCTGTTCACGGCTTATGGAGGCCTGCAGAGTTTACAGGTAAGTGGAAGATCTGTGTTTCTTGTCTGTTATTGATCATTAAACACACTGAAATATAAAATGTGTTGTTGTCATAGGGATTTAATGGATTTATCATGCATCATAAAGGGATTTTAAAGAAGTGAAGGTTTATAGTGTTATTGGTTGTTTGTGTTTGTGTGTTTTGGATAAAGTATTTTTCTTTCATTTTAAACACTAAGCGTTTTCCTCTGCCTTTAAAATGCTAAAAAGAAAAAGGATGATATTTAAGCTTGATTTGTGGAGGGTCCAGGTTACTGGATTCAAGATCCAGAGCTGGTAAACGGGCTGCATTTGTTCTATTTGTATTTAAAGCTTTATTTGTCCTATGGTCACACAGTACGTGCCCTGAAATGCAGTGACATACTCCCTTAAATTAAAATAAAGCTGTCAAATCCATTTTAATTTATGTACACTGTTCAAATGAATGCACTGTATCGAACTGACAGCGTAACACAACTTACAGGCCCCTTAACTGCACCTCGCCTTAACCGACACTGTCCCCTAATGGAGTCCTGTCTGTGTGCAGAGCAGTCTGAATGCAGAGCAGGGGATGGGCGTGGCGTCTCTGAGCGTCATCTACGCCTCCATCATCATCTCCTCCATGTTCCTGCCTCCAATCATGATCAAGAATCTGGGCTGTAAATGGACCATTGTCGTGGGCATGGCCTGCTACGTCTCCTACTCCTTCGGAAACCTCTACCCAGGATGGTAATGAACCAGCTGACTGGATACTTTAATAGATGTAAAAATAAAGAACTAGTTCCTGCACCATGTGAGCAAAGTTTGAATGCCAAAGTTTGGAAAACAGCATCTTAAAAAAAGGTTTTTTAAAACATAAAATCAAAACTACCCATGACTGACAGTGTCGCCATCCACCCAGCTGCTGTCGCTGGCAGCAGTCAGACCATAACTATGGTTTAAAAACAAAATGCATGTTCTCTCCTGCAGGTACACCCTCATCCCCACCTCAGTGATCCTGGGTCTGGGCGGCTCTCCTCTGTGGTCGGCTAAATGCACCTACCTGACCATCTCCGGTAACGCGCAGGCCTCCAAGGAGGGCAAAAAGGGCTCCGATGTCATCAACCAATACTTCGGGATCTTCTTCTTCATCTTTCAGTCCTCGGCCGTTTGGGGAAACCTCATGTCATCGCTCATCTTTGGACAAGACACCAACATAGGTAGGAAAAGAGCTGAAAGTGAATCGTGTAGAGGATTTGTTAGTGGCAGCTCTGAAAGCTCTGAAAATTGCAGCATAAATCTCACCACTATGGAAGTGCCAGAAAACCTAAACTGAATGCGTGTGGTGTTATATTGTCACGGCAGATTCATGCTGTTCAGATCATGTCTGATTTCCAGTTTGTTTCTGGACTTTTGCGTTTGAGTTTCTGGATTTACTGCACTTCGGTCTCGAGTCTGCCCCTTTATGACATCTCCGATCCACGGTTGGACAAAGTCTAACTGGTGACTCGCAGCTTATTTACGGGTTCAGTCCAGAGGAAAGTGAGACAGGGGGCGTGAGCTGAGAGCGGGTGATGCTGCCAACTATGCATTATATCATTTTATTGATGTTAATGGTCTCCAGCTTATCAGCCGAAATGATAACGGGCACCTGTTAAAGTGCATTTCGTGGAAGGAAAACGTTTTTATTTCCGTACTGGCTAGGGACACTGTTTATTTGGAAATCTGAATTATCTTCATTTGTTTAATTAGATTTCTTAAATAATCAAAGTCTTTAGTGCTCGGGTTCAAAACTGGTCTTTGACTTCACCCTATCTTTGATATTTTTCATTGATTATCTGTATTATTTTTTATTTGAAAATCACCTCTAATGACCAAATGAAAAATTTCACTGCAACATTCAGTCTGAAAACATTTGCGGAAGCAAAAAACAGAAGCAAAATGAAAAGCAACAAATTTTAAAGAAAACAGAACAAAGAACAACAAAGATGTTGTGCACTACACTATAAAAGTCGTACTATTGTTTCTTTCTTTACAAAACAAATGTTTTCATTCTGATCCAGACATCACATCTGTGGAAAATACTCATTTTCAAAGGGCAATCAGATCACGTACATGGAGACAAAAATCATAACACCACAAATGATCTGGCAAAGGTACCTTTCTTCCTGTAGCTCCTTGGTAAAAAGGCATATTTATCAAATTTAAACAAGTTTTTTTCTTCTTTTTTTCCTGACAGCTAACATCCCAGAGGAGCAGCTACAGTCCTGCGGAGCAGCTGACTGTGGCCTTAACATCTCAGCGAACAGCACGACCACCAAACCTGCACAGAAACTGGTGTGGACGCTCGTCGGATGCTACATTGGTAAAACCAGAATCTGTTCTGCATCACAACGAAGTGTCAAACACTGAATGAGGTTGAGCTTCCATAAGAAGCCGGTTCTGATGAGAACTGGTTCCAAACTGGGAAAATGACTCGCATAATGACCAGCATTAAAAAAAAAAACTTGAGCTGGCCTTAAACACATCCTCAAAACCAACTGTACATTCTCAGACCCTCCCTCTATCAGTATATGTTTGCACATACGTGTCGTGTGTTGTTTTGTGCGGCAGGTGTGGGTCTGCTGGCCATGCTCATCATCGCAGTGTTTCTGGACAACATCGACCGGGAGCAGGCCAGTCAGTTCCGTGGGAACCGGGAGCCGTTCTGCCACACCTTCCTGGCCACGTTCAGGCTGCTGAAGGACTGGAGGCTGTTGACCCTCATCCCTCTCACCATGTACAGCGGCTTTGAGCAAAGCTTCCTCTCTGGGGAGTACACCAAGGTGAGGAGATCTCCAGTAGGGTTTTACATGGATGAGCCCAGTATTCAATCCCCTGTTTTGGCCAAAGTATCTGGGTCTTTAGGTGCTGCACGATCCAGTTTATTTGCTTTAAAAGAATCTGTGCTGTGTTTCCCTGCAGAACTACGTAACGTGTGCTTTGGGCATCCACTTTGTTGGCTTTGTGATGATGTGCTTTGGAGCCTCCAATTCTCTCTGCTCATTTCTCTTTGGGAGACTCGCTCGGTACACCGGGAGAGCTGCGCTCTTCTTCCTGGGTAAAATCTCTCGTACACTTACACTGACACGGGCTGCTGGACGAGTGATGACTTTAAAATAAAAATGAGGAATTTGATTGTTGTTGTCTATTTTCAGCTGCATTGACCAACTTTGCCTGCATCATCGCGCTCTTATTCTGGAGGCCTCATCCTGACCAGCTGCCTGTGTTTTTTGTGTTTCCTGCTCTGTGGGGTATGGCCGACGCCATCTGGCAAACTCAAACCAATGGTAAGAAACTCCGTATGGCAGTATGGTGATGAAACTAGATGAAAAGTCAGGGGGTCAGAAAAGTTATTACAGTTCATCCTAGAGTTTGTAAACACTTGAACTTAATTTCTTAATTTCTCTTGGTGCTTTGTCCACTTACTGTCTTGCAGCTCTGTATGGCGTCCTCTTCCCACGGGACAAAGAGGCAGCGTTTGCCAACTACCGGATGTGGGAGTCTCTTGGATTCGTCATCGCCTTCGCCTACAGCACCTTCTTGTGTCTGGAGTATAAACTGTACATCCTGCTGGCTGTTCTGCTGCTCACTGTTGTCACCTACCCCATCGTGGAGTACCACGAACACAAGAATCCCACACCACCTGTTGCAGAAGGAACCTACCTCAGTCACAAGGAAACCACAAGAGAAGAGAGCAAGATTATTTGCCAGACACAAATGTAGAGATTCAATTTCAATTAAAGTTTAAACTCAAGAATATGTGATGCAAATGAAGGAGAGGTTTTAAAGGGGCGATATGAAACCTGTGTTGATCTTTACCGGCAACTGGTCAACACTGTAAACCCTGAATTCGCCTGTCACCGGTACTTCCCCCAAACCCTCTTTTCTCCTTGTGGCACAGCACCACAAACGATAATGTCCCATTTTTGGAACAATAATACTGCACACTCTGACTGGATGACTCTTTGTTGCTTTCTCTGGATAATATCTTGTATTGTATGCAGTGTTCTTCATCTGTGAGACTGGACATGAAGGAACGAATGAGGAAGAATATGACTGTGTCGAAACTCCGGTGGGTAAAGACTGTTTGATCCAACGGGGTATGTGCAGAAAAAAAACACAAACAGTTTGAACTATTTGTCATGATCAACAATCTCAACCACTCCAATTAGATTTTGGAAAGAAAAAGGGCCAATGTATGTGCGTGTGACTAGTTATCAAACCAACAGAATCGAATCAGAATTGATTTTTTTCTCAGAATCTTATTCCCTGTCCTAGTTCCATAATTTTTTGTTTTTGTTTTACCTGAAATGGCCCTAGATGTCGTCATACAAAGGTCAAAATAAACAATACCATCATCTGCAAACATGTTGATGTCAACAAAACCTGTTTTTCTTTTTTAAACTTTAGGGTAATAAAGAACATCCAGGGACGACATGCTGCATTTCAAATGGTGCTTTTATTGCAATGTGTTGCATTCCCACATTCATAGATGTTATAGATTTGTTAGTCAAAGCATCATTTCCTCAAGGTTGGCATCCTCACCTTGGAAAAAAAAAAAGCAGAGGGATCAAATGCACGAGGTGTTTGTGTTTTGAGTGTAGTAGAGAAGTGTGTGTGTAAACTTGAGCAGCCACGAACATATGAATGAACAAACCTCCAAATTTAGACTTCCAGTAGATGCAAATAAAGAGAGTTTTTAATTGTCAAACAAAAAGAGTTTTGTTTGTCTATCAGCCTACAGGGCTCTCACTCCCTGCAGGGACTGGACCCGGCCTGAGACTGATTGTCTACAACATTCCAAAGAAAAGGTAGATTTCTTTATATTCACGTTACACACCTGAACAGGGGGGTTGGGGGGTATTAAAAGAGACAGAGAGAGAAAAAGAGAAAATATAACATGCATAAAATTCTCCCAGATGAACATTGTCACTCATATTGTCTTGTAATAGCTGCTCCGATGCCTCGTTAAAAACAAACTTTACATGAGTGTAATATACAAAACTGGACAAAAATGGGTAAAATGTATAATATATATTTATATATATATTTATTTATATTAATTTGTACAAGGGAGAAAGTGGAACCTTGGCCTTTTTTTTTTTTCTTTTCTCAAATTCTCCAGAGAAAGCATTACCGCCCCCAAAACAAGACAAAGTGGTGAGTTAATAATAAAAACCTTCTTTCCAAACCTCCGAACCATATCCAACCTCAGTCCCAATAAGGCAGCACTTAACAACACTTGACAACTGATACTGTGGTAACGTTCACATAGATCAGAGATCTGAACACCTGCATTAGGAATGAGTGGGAGTAATGATTTAAAGGACTATGGAGAATCTTAGCGGTGCACAAATACCATTCTGGACCAATGACAAGTGACAATACTTAATATTTCTGACTAAGCTTTAGAGAAAAACAAACATCTAAGCTGATCAGACTGTATCCTCCTTTAGTTTGTGGAAAATACTTGGTGTGTTAGTTGTTTTGTTTATATTTTGCTGTGAATTACACTGACATCAAACACGATTCACCTTCACCAGGCATCTGCCCGATCCTGGTATCAGCACCTCGCTAAATACTCAAACATTAGGCAGCACAAAAGTGTGACAAGACAAGCAAAACAGAGAAGACAAGCAACACAGTTAGTGTGTTGTCATTCATGTCAGTGCACAATTGTTGCTAGATAGCAGAGGTTAAGTCTCACACAACCAAACTCCTGACTTTTACTAATAAAGAGTGAGTGTCAAACCTTGGTTTGAGGACAAACACGTTCACAGCTGCGGGAGAGGAAAGCGAACGCCGGGCGGCTTCGGTGACGGCGACGGCGGCGGCGGCAGCTACAGAGCAAAGTGTTGACGGTTGCTGAAACTGTGTTGTGAGCAGGAATGTTCTGAGATTCAAGCTAGAGGAGGTTTTTAACAGTACGCCTGGCGTCAGCTGACAGCGCAGAGAGGAGGGCAGGGACGTCACCTGAAGAAGATTGGCATAGTATTTATACAGAGGAACAGTTGGTGTAGACAGAGATAGAGAGACAGAGAGAGAGAGAGAGAGACAGAGAGAGAACTACATTACAAAGAAGGTAAAGTGTGTACAATTTTTAGTCGTTATCTGGATAATGGGTATCCACTACGGTCGAGTTCTTCATAAAGAACCTGAGCAATTCATTAATTTCAAATTAAACTACTCAAACTAAGATTTTCTTGGTACATTCAGGGGACATTATTTATTCTATCTCCAAATACTGATCTGATTGAGACAGTTTCTGATGGCCTTTTCACTCCAAGTAAATCCGATATAAAGTGCAAAATTAGATTGTATTTGCAAATTCCTGGAATAATTTGATTAATCTTCTACGTGTGTAAAAAAGTCATTTAAAATACAGTAAACTTTTTTTTTGTATTTTTTATAAAGGTGAAAAAAGGTTTAAAAAAAACCCTGGTTAACAAGGTTATTACTGTTAAACAGCAAAGGAGCAAACTTCACTGCAGAAAATATATACACGAGGCACCTCAAGTTTGGTATAAAGTATTTAGTTAATGGAAAAAAAGACGTGTTGTTTTTTTTTTTTCTTCCAAGAATGAGATTATAAGCTGAGAAAGGTCATCAGATATCAACTAAAGTCACCAGACTAAATTCACTGACTGACTGAGGGAGGCTCCCGTCTTGTGTGAACTAACGGTAAATACCTTGCCTATGATGTGAATGACTCCGAGTTGCTCCAGTGTTAAGTTAACGGGAGGAAATGCTCGTTTCAGTAAGGTGCATAGCTAACGGTTGCAATGTTTTCTTTTTTTTTCTTTTTTTTTCCTGTAAACGAATGGTAGCACTTCAGGCTCGAAAGACCTCACTGGCAAAGCGGAGACGTCTCTAAACTGACCTGACTTTGGGACATCGCGCAGGTTGCTGCTGATAGGCCACGTTAAAGGACAGATCGTGTCTATAAAGTAACGAGCGAGGAAGGGACGAACATGCAAAACCACGCTGCTGTGTGAGAGGGAGAGAAATCCGAATGAACACAGGGCCGCTACATTATGTCTTGTCCAGTGATGATGAGGTTTGCATATGATATCCATCAAACATCTTGAAGCTTTGGTCATTTTCTATTGACAAATGCAAAAAAAAAAAAGGCTACATCAGTCAGACAATTAGAGAAGAAGAAGAAAAAAAAAAAGCCCACTCATAAACAACAACAACCAGGCAATGCTTCTCCGTAAAAACCAAGGCTCCACTCTCCCAGATCTGCTTAAACTTTTGACAACAGAGAAAATTAAATAATATGGCCTTTTTTTTTTTTTTTTTTAAATTAACCCGTACAAAAAGCCAGTCCACACTGCTTCTCTCTCAGTAAAATCACATTCAGCAGTCGCTAAACCATTCTCTGGCATAGTTATCTGAAACACCCACAGGTACTGTGCAGGGTCTAAAGAGTAAAAGAAGAAAAGAATCAAACCAGGACATCTTCGACTTTTCCATCTTAGAGAACACCAGATATACAGTATTAATCACTTACACACATACATACGCACTCACTGATAGTCATATACATACATACATCATCAGAAAAATTAAAAAAAGTAGAAAATCAAAACATAAAATAAAAACATGACGGAGGCGAGTAGTTATTTACCACAAACTCGGAGCACTACTTTTTTTGTTTGATTCTGAACAAATACATATTCACATTTCTCTGTTATATACATTATGTTAACATCTTGAAAACCAATGTTATAAAAGAACCTAACCTTGTACCTGTTAACTGTAGTGAGTAGGGAGGGACTGTCGGTTCCATTGAATGGCTGTTGCATAAAAAAAAAAAAAAGATTACAGATGCATTGGTTGTATTTGGCATGTTTGTTTGTTTGTTGTTGTTGTTGTTGTTGCAGGATAAGCTGACAGTTGCTGCATTTAACAGGGTTGTAGAGGAAACCATTTCCATAGGAATGCCTATTCCACGTAGAAAAGTGAAAGGGGTTGGGGGGGTGGAGGTGGGGCGGGGTATCAATACTGTCTGATGAAATCATCAGGGCAGATAAACTAGAGGAGGCTGACACTGACGGAAACCTTCCAAAAATACATTCTTCCCACTTTGTGCAGCTTCTGAGTAGTTTCTACCGACCAAACAGTGGCACAGGATCGTCTGACATTCACACTGTGAGAAACGTGATCTCATTCACAGGAAATCAGCAAATTTTCCATCAAACGGAGCAACTGTGGAAACATGAGCGAAGTCTGGTCACTAAGCACCAACTGCGCGTCGGACTTTTCCGCTTCCTCGCTCAATGACCGAAGTGCTTCTCTTTCTTTCAAGTGCCAAAGTGGAGCGTTTAAGTGCAGGTTGTCCCAGTTCTCTCCTTTAACCCTGCGTTTGCTTTGGGTGTCATCTTACTGCTCCTGAAAGGGAGCAGCGAGGGTTAAAACAACTCCACTGTGGAGCAGGGTGACGGGCTCATGACTCGTACGAAACATCAGAGGCTGAAAGTGGAATGGAAACCACGTCTAAGAACTGAAAAACACAACGTGGAGGGCTAATTCATGAGGAAATTACACCCAGTTTACTTCTGTGTTACTGCCCTTTACTGTTCTTTTTATTTGAAGTGTCCAGAATTTCAATTATAGTAGTGAAAGGTCTCAGTTTGGAGGTAGAGGGAAGTTTAGAAACTGAGAAACCATAACATGCTTAATAAAGTTGAGGTATGTGGTAAAGGGCGAAGCAAAGAAATGGGACGCAGCACAAGTCTTTAAAATGAGAAACTGATGGTAAACTTACCAACTATTCTGATAACTGATTATTTGTCATTTAATAAGCAAAAAGGTCTAAAATTTGCTTGTTGCAGCTTCTGCAATTTGAGGATTTGCTGCTTTTCTCATAGTCAAACTCTCCTCCGCTCTTCTCATAAGCAAAGAAGTGCTTGATAGCCAGCAATATTAAATTAAAATTCTGTAACATTAAGCAGGTAAAGCAGAAAAATGCACGGTATTCCTTCAACAGGTTGCAGAAGACTAAACTGACGAGGTCTTTACAGCTGCTCACAGTGTGAAAACATGGTCAAAAGGAAAGATCATGAGGTAATAAAAAGGTGCTTAATAAAAGCCTATTGATGATTTATCCACATGCTTTTATAATAAATATACACACAGAAAAATAGAAGAAATAAAACCCATCTCAGAAAGTCTTTGTAAATCTGTATCTGTTTGAGTCCGGAACGAGGTTTTTCTGCATCTAGGACTCAAATAAATAGGAAAGGATGAAGATGCTGACTGTTCCTGGGCAACTGTTTGGGTACGAAGTGAATGGATCTGCACATAAACACGTCTAAATCCACACACGGGGAATTCCAGCTGTACACAAAGTGGTTCTCACATCATACAACATTGGAGGGTGGAATGTCGACCTTGCATACTATCCCTCTGTGTCCGGGTAATGTTGCATATGGTGAAGTATCTCTGTAAAAACTGTACACAGGAAAGCCCTATTCCACTGAAGTAGCATCAGACTGCATGTCGTTGACCTAATGCGAGTGAGGAATTAGACAGATAAAATAAAAACTCATTTTCGGGGGGCGAAGAAAGGTCCTAATATCTGAATGTGAGGTCTGCGCTGTACGAAAACTAAAAACTCTCTCCACGGATTCCACTCCAAATTTTTCATGACAGGAGGACGATTAAAAAAATAAAGGAACAATGACCTGAAAACAAAGATTCGCACAGGATTAGTTCAATTAGGGAATGTCTGACTTTGTGCTGGAGAACAGACGTGGCAGATCTGACTGGAGGAAAATCGCTGAGGACCTCGACGGTCGTTACAAATCACTGGATGATCCCTGAAAAAATTTGTCCTGTGTAAAAAAAAAAAAACAACAACAAAGGGCGGCTTATGAGAAAATTCAGATGAAGTCTAAAATCCGACACTTGAAACCTTTGGGTACAGTGTGTCAGACTGAGCCCTAAACAATTTTTGATATATGCATTAAAACGTGCCTGATATAAAGATCACATGTGTATCGTCACATTAATTTAACCACGTAATTGAATGAATATTGAGGCGACGTCTCTGCAGGCTTTTCCTTACTCTAAATTCCTGGTATGGTGTGTTACTGTGAGCAGCACATCATCCTCTGTGTGTGAAAAAAGTGGATTTCTTTTTTTTTTTTTTTTTTTTGTATAGTTAACAGAGGTCTGTTATCGCTGAGAGAGACAGTGTCTGACTGAGCAACAGTAGTCAACAGAAAACTGTATGTGTGTGTAGCCAGTGGAGTGAAGTCTTCATCAGGGAACCAGAGGTGGAGGGAGGAGAGGGTTGAATCCAAAAAAACACACGATCCTCGACGGGAACAACACTGATGAAACAGGTTTTGCAGGAGGTGAGGAGAAAATTAAAAAAAATAAAATAAAATAAAGTAATTGGATTTTTTTGACTCAACCCCATCCTGTTTTGATTCAATTTCATGACAGCTTTAAATTAATTATCCATCACATCTTTGTTAGGAACTCCTATTACTAAAGCCTCTACTTAAATGTCATTATATAGGAACAATATCCAAAAGCGCATTGTTTGCTGTGACCACGGGCACGGCGTTGATGTGGCTCTGTACCGTTAGCATCACCAGAGGTCACGTGATCACAGCAAAGAACGCAGTTTAAGGTATTATTACGCTTTTTTTTTTATACAATGGTTACAAACACATGTACTGTCTGAAAGATTTTCTCAAAAGTATTGTACATACATAAGAATAAAAAAAGAGGAGAAAGCAGGAAAAGATGGCTAACTAGCTCCCTGGTTACCACAAGAGAAAGCAAAGCAATCAAACCCAACCCCCACCAATCCCCCACCCGCCGGAAAGTGTGGCTACTCGCAGCGCTGAACGGGACGCAGAAGGGAGCGAGGTCTAGCTATATTTAAAGTCAGTCACTTAAAATTTCTTTTCACATTTGCGAAGATGGAATAACTTCCTCCACCACTGCAACATTTAGCGGTATTACAATGTCCTGATGCCAAAAAAAAAAAAAAAAATCTCAAAAAACATGAGCTGACATTATTAGAATTTGTTTTTCTTACAAAAAAAAAAGTAAATAAAAAAAAAAACCTGGATCGAATCACATTATACATAGTTTTGCTGTTGTGAATAATCAATTAATTACACTTTTTTTTTTAAGGAAAGCAGTTACAAGAGAAGAGTGAACTCATCCTCAGGTCTTTGTCCTTCTGTACTGTACAATACTACCCGCCTGCATGGTGCACATGGCAAACAACACTGATAGGCCGAGAGATAGCATGAAAGATACAGAGAGAGAGAGAGAGAGAGAGAGAGAGAGAGAGAGAGAACCCAACAGGGCTCTGTATTCACAGCTGCGGAGGTGAGGGGTCAAATGTGACGGACAGACAGTTAAATAATCATAACAGTCTTTTTTTTATACTTTGAAAATAATAAAAATAAAACCTCCTCCCAGGGGAGAAAGACACGTAAGTTCCAAACTGAGCAGCATCCTGTCTGTCTCCCATCCATCCATCCATCCATCCATCAGTCCATCCATCCATCCATCCATCCATTCTGGCTGTTGTCAAAGCTTGTTCTGATGATCATGAAGATGATGATGATGATGACGACGACGGTGAGAGCAGAAGATTTTTAAACAAAACAAAACAATTCAACCAAAAAGAAAAATAATAAAATAAAATAAAAATAAAACAGAAGACGTAATAGAATAATATGTTGAAGAAGAAGCAGAGCTTGGGAAAAACTCAAACTTCCACCAGGCACTGTAGCTGATAGAGAGAGACAGTCACAGAACCAGCTGATACTGAGCTTCTATCCCACAATGCCACAGAGGTCTGAAACCTTAACATTCCCACATCGCTGAGAGACAGGCAGAGGAAAACAAAAACAAACAACAATAAAAAGCCAGAGGTGCTGCTGTGCGGGATACTCCCACACTTAAAACTCTGAGCGCAGCTGTACGCCGCAACTCATGCTCCCAAGATGCACTGCTGCTGCGACGGCCCGACAGGGACCGCCCGATCAGAAAAGAACAAAAGGAGGCCGGCCCTGATTTGACAGTGACGACAACTTGGCAAATCTACAATGATGTCGCAGTTGTTTTCTTGGGTCAGGAAGCAGGAAGTAGGTCACCGAGGAATGAGCAGCAAGACAACACTGCCTTTAATAGGCTGAGGCAGACAGACAGGTTGTCAGACAGATTAGACAGGCAGGTTTAAATACACTGCTGCTCCTTCTGACTTGAATCTTTTCTTAAAGTACTGGGCGGTAACACAACCAGCCCCGAATCCCCCAAACCCACCCACCCCACCCGCCCCCAGCACAGAAGTGGTTAGGCTGTGCAGCTCCACCGACAGCCGGACCTCTCTGAGCCTACTCTGTGGCCGTCCAAACATCCATCCTTCCTTCCTTCCATCCATCCAAAAGGTGAGACAGAGACAGCAATGGGTCTGGTGCACTGACCTCCGAGGAGGAGGCGTAGAAGTGAGAAGTAGAGGGAGTAGGAGAGCTGAAGGCGTGGGAGGTGTCACTCGGTGAGCAGCTGCTGGAGGAGGCTCTTCTGCTGGGCCTGGTTGTTCTGGGTGCCCTGCGGCCCGGGGCCCTTCTGGGAGGCCGCAGCTCCGATGGAGCCCTGGTTCAGGTAGGAGTCGCTGCCAACCAGGTTCACTGTGCACTGGACATCCGCAAACACCTGAACCTGCTGCACCTACAGGAGCATATACGACAACTATACCAGGACCAAAGAGCACTGAATGGGCGTTTTTAGTGAACACACTTTTGAGAATTAAAAAAAACAAAAACAGCTTGTTTGTGAGACCAAATTAGTAACAAAAGAAAGAAAGAAAACAAAACAAAGAAAAAGAAACAACAAAGGAAGTTTGTTGGGCAAGTATTGGACAAATTCTATGGACTTCAAACTTTGGGGGAAATGTGCTCTCTGCACCACAAAGTCGGATGGTAGGTGACAGAAAACACCAGACAGAAAACCAGTTTCAGTCACTAACCTGCTGGTCGCTGCACACTGAACCGACGTTGCTGAGGTTACTGTTGCTCATGCCAACCGCCTGCCCCATGGGAGGTAAGGAGCCGACACCACCGGAGCCTCCGGCCATGGAGACGGTGATGCTCATGTTGTTGTAAACCCCCTGCTGGCCAAACGCCTGCCCTGCACTCTGTCCTGACGGACTGAACAGGCTGGAGCGGACAGACACAAGTAGAGGAGTCAGCATGTTGCACGAAGGGGCGGGCGACAGGATCCACTTTAAACATAGAAACATAACTGTGTACACTTCCTAACCTGTTGCTGCCCATGCCCGTCTGTTGCCAGCTCTTCATGTCTGGTGACTGGTAGCCAGGAGGTGGGGCCTGCTGAAGCAGAGGACTCTGGGAGGTTGAGTTTTGAGGTGACAACAATGGGCTGGTCGGGCTCATCTCAGGAGGGAAGGATGGGTCTTGCTGGACCATAGCTTAGGAAAGGAAGGGAATGTTTTTTTTTTTTTTTTTAAAGACATAACATCAGCACTTCACTGACTGACCATTAAAAATATGTTCAACTGGGAATTTGTTTTTAGACTAAGATTTAGGTTTATGAGAAGACAGAGCAGTCGTTCTGAGTCTGTACATGTGAAGAGGAGTGATTGTTAAACTTTCTGTATAAGGTGGTGTTTTACCAGCCACTGAGTGTTTACAACCAAAACTTTGTTATTGTGTATTTCTATCTACAACATCGCAGCAAAGCAAAATCAGATTTTAAATGAACATGAAGATATTATTCCAGTTTTTGATCAAATGGCTCTGGATCAGGTTTCCTTGAACTTACCAGACCCTCCGAACTGTTGAAACAGGCCCTGCTGCAGTGACGAGCTCACGGTGCTGCTGAACTGGCCCTGCACGCCGCCCATCAGCGTCTGGTTACTCAGAGGAACTCTGCCAGACAGTTTGTTGTCCAGAGGGGCCCCAGACATGGGGCTGAAGTGACTCGGTGAGGTAGGGGGGTTTCCCGTCATCGGGCTGTACCCTGACGGGAAGTTGAACTGCTGCTGCTGCTGCTGTTGCTGCTGCTGTTGAGGCGTTGTTGGGGCCCCTTTCGGGACCCTGGCAGTTCCAATGGGCCCCACAGCTCCAGTCGGAGCGCCTGCCATGTTCTGTCTCATCAGCATGACTTTCTGCTGGAAAAGCTGGCGCTGGCGGTGCTGGATGCTGTAGAGTTCCCTCTGACGCTGGGCCAGCATCTGGGCATTCAGTGGAGGCTGCTGAGGAAGATGATGTGGAGACGGGAATGTTACAGAGAACTCAGGCTTCATTCTCAATGTAAAGATATGAGATATGAGTTCAACACTGTGCGCGACCCTGCACGTAGCCATTAAATCCATCATTAATATAAAAATATTGATCAACACAGCTTTAAGCAATATTTCAACGAAGCGGTCGTATCTATGTAAACAAATTAACTGGTGTAGAAAAGCAGCAGTGGGTGATGAGGGCGGCGGTGTCTGCCGCCACTGTGACTCACTTGTGAGGGCATCTGAGGTTGTTGAACCCCCTGACGAATACCCATGTTCACATGCTGGGCTCCTGCAGGAAATGGATTTATACCTGCCAGCCTGTTCTGGAGCTGAGACAGAGCCACAGAGAAACAAAATGAAATAAGCAGAGGTCAGACAGGTGTTGAAGGATTAGAGGGAAGGGATGATAACGGAGCGCGGGAAGACAGGATTTAATAAGACAGGAGAATAAATTAGATTATTAAAAATATATATATATTACTGGAGGGACGGAGACAGAAGAGAAGAGTGACAGCGAGGGAGTTGAATATTAGCGATGAAGGAGGGAGGGGAGGTGGAGAGCCCTTCTAAGGGCATTTTAATCAATACTGGCAAAATGAAAACAGCAGATTCATTATGATATAGTTGGATTCAGAGAGCTACAAGTCAATACTTTGTGAAAGTCGAATGCTGAGATGTGTAATAAATCGAGGGTGTGTAGTGTATGAAAGCACGGAGAAAAGGAAATGTGAAAATAACTCAATAAAGCCTTTTACTTTTTTATGGATAACAAATTGCACTTACATTAGCGGCCCTCAAACTGTGTTAATAATAAGGTTTTGAACATAGTGTAGTATTGACTGTTTACGTGCAACAAAATGGGCCACAGTTAGAAACAACAGCTTCCATCTTAAATAGATTATAATCTTAATAAATTAAATACATGATAAAAAACACGAGCCACCGTCGGCGTGTCCTCACCTGCTGTGGGCCCTGCAGTCTCTGCTGCAGCTGCAGGCGCAGTTGGTTGGGTGGCAGCCTGAGCTGAGTGCCCATCCCCTGCGGTCGCGTCATGCCTGGCCTCAGGCCCATGCCCGTCCCACCGGGGAAAGCCCCCCGCGGGGCTCCAAACCCCAGACCCTGCGGCCCCACCGTGGCCAGCTCCGGAGGAAACTGAGCTTGAAGAGCGGACGAAAATTGGGAAGGGTAGGTGGGGAGTTTAGGGTCCATGGAAACTGGGGTGGCAGTGGGTTGCTGGGTTGGGAAGTTTTGAGGCAAAGGGTCAAAGCAGCCACCCTGGGAAGAGAGGAACGGGATATTAACGATATGCTTCTTTATTCTAAATGAAAAAAGCTCAGTCATTTCATCTGACTGCCTGAGTGCCCTCTAACAGCCAAGTTCAAATTAATTTAAACTTAAAGTTAAAATTAAGTTAGAGCTACTGTGGTCGGAACAGTAGAACCGGAGTAAAGCCGGTGATTGCTCGCACAGTGAAAACACATCCTGTTTTATTTGAAAGAGGTCCAGGCAGATCAGAGGCCAGCAGAGGCTGCCAACTTTTCAACTGAGCAACTGTTCTGTTTGTTGTGATTAATTATAGCAACATTGTACAATTAATGACGATTCACTGATGTTCAAACTCAACATGTAGAGCCTTTCCAAACTGCACTCTTTCCACCTGTGCACAGCCTCTGCCACAGCCTTCATCACACACTTACCTGGACCAGCTTGTCGATACCCAGGGCTTTGTCCAGCTCAGCCAGTTCGCTCTCATCAGTCCCACTGAGGAAGGAGACGAGCTGCTCCAGGAGGGCTTTCTCATCGTTTCGGCCCTCAGGTGTGGTCGGAGGGCCGAGCACTTCATCCAGCGTACAGGGCACACACTGCCTGCTCACACAGAGAAACAAAGCCCATTACAGCAAAGCTGCACATAATAATCCGCACGGCCATTGATTCTCCACTGGAAAATTACAGTTAAAAGAAGCTTAGACTGTTCATATTTACTCTTGTGGTGATGCCAAAGGAGCCTGTAAAGGGGTTCCAAGACCATCAAAAGACAAGGTGTCAGACAGAGCCAGGGGCTGGAACTGGGAGTCTCCCACATCCATCTTGTTTAGGCCTGAAAAACAATTTAACACAGTTTTGAAGAAAATAATACACTTTACTGGAGAAAAATAATAATAACACTGAACCTCGACTTAAAAGTGTGAGGAATAAATTTAATAAAGTTATCCACACATTGACGTACGGTACGTGGCGCCTTGTATGTAGCTTTGTACCGCTCTCCTCTAAAGCTAAATCACTTGTAACAGAATACAGTCTGAACACACCCAACAGTACGGTATGGTCAGACGTGTAAAACGTCTGCAGAGGTCAACTCAACAATGCTGCACTGCTACACAAGAATAAGTGTCAAGTTCCTCTTCAAAGCTCTGCGGCCATTTTCAGCCTGGATCCTTTTATGCCATTGTTTTATGACACAGGATTCAATTCTGAGCAAACGAGGTTCCCACAGATGTCATGAGATCATTTTTCCAGGATATTTCCAGTAAATCCTCACTTACAAATTGTGATTATAATACAAAATGTTTGCTCTGTTAGGCCGGGTTGTTTACCAGTGCTCGAACTGAATGGGTTGATAACTTCTGCCTCTGGGAAGGGGCTGCTGTCTTTGGGGGTCTGGAAGGGGTTTCCCTGTCCCTGGGCCTGTGTCTGGCTTGGAGTGGGGGGACTGCAGAAATCAAACGATGACTGACTCTGGAGGCTACAACCAGAGGGTGGTCCGCCATCACTGAGCCCTGGGACACAAACACATACAAACACATACACATAAAAATAAAAACGATGCACAGACCAATGGAATATAATACTGAAACTCAAAGGAAGCAAATAAATTGTCCTGGTTCCATGTGAGGTCTGTTGACACTGCAGTGCCTCCTGATAGCCACTAAGGGGCACATAGACTAACAAAGTGTAGGTAAATAAACTGTACTACTGAACGGAATACTACTACAACTGGTAATAATAATAATAATAATGGTAATACTAAAATAATGGTGACATTAAACTCATTAAAAATTCTGAGAAAGGCTATTTTGTAATTTATTAATATTAAATCCAATAAATTTCAATTAAACTCAAACTTCAAAACAGCCGTGTCCACACAGCTAGTCTGAAAATATGCAAGACATTTACTTCTCTACAGGACCCCCCCTCCCTCCTTCACTCTAAGCTGAAACTGTACCTCTGTTAGGAGTGCCGGGAGGCTCTCTCTTCACATTTACATTGCGGGGAGTGCTGGCCTCACTGGGCTGGAGATGGGTGGGTGACTGCAGTTTGAGCTGGGGGGAAGGGGAGTGGAGCTGGGGTGACGGTGACTGCAACTGGGAAAGAGACTGGGGCTGGGATAGGGGAGACTGGAGCTGAGGCACGGGGGACTGGAGCTGAGCTGGGGGCTGGGCCTGGGGGGCCGGAGACTGGAGTTGGTGATCTCCTCCAGGGGTTGTTGAATCCTCGCCGCCCTGTTTGGCCCCACTTGGGCCTCTCAGGCCAGGCAGCAGCTGGGTGAGAGGGTCCATGTCAACAGGGCCACCAGACATCTGAGGGCGAGAAACAGAGAGTGAAGCAGAAACAAATCAAAAGGGAGAGAGATGAGGAGGGTGGGTAAAAAGAGAGGATTGGAGAATGAATGGTGTAATGGCATAAAAGAGTAAAAATGAAAGAATAATGGATGGGTGGGGGGGCAGATGATCAGTGAAAGAGAGATGGGGAGAGACAAAAGGTCAAAGGCCAGCGAGCTTCAAAGGCTGCAGCTGGTAGCTGAGCCTACAGTGGAGACAAAGTCCAAGAAAATAAACATTCAGCTTGATTTACAATGGCTGTCAGGCCAGAACCCAAAGCAGGACCCAAGCTCAGAAGAGGAAAATTACTATTTCTAATTGTGAAATATTCTTTCTGACTCTGCGCTGATGGAAATTTGAAAGAAACAGTGGCATGCATGCATGATTGTTAACATGTGCCCTCCTTCAGGGAGCAACCATAACACATGGCCCAGTAATCATTACACATGTTATGATTACTGGGTCATTACTGTTACAATTTGGGTCTCATGACTGTCTGGACCAAGTTAGACAGAGTTAGCAAAGGTCTAAACCAGCTGCTTAGCCCGCTGACTACATCCTACAACACTAACGTAAGCAACAACCACCATACCGCGGAGTCTCTGCTGTCCTTGCGGCTGTCTCGGCGGTTCTCTCCTACGGGACTTGATTTGGGGCTGATGCAAGCCGAGCTGCTGGAGACTCCTGCAGGTTTGGATGCACCTCCTGCTGCAATGGTGGACCCAGTGCAGGGCACTCCCTCCCCGCTGGCTCTCTTCTCCACCTTTACCCTGACCGTCTGCAGGCTAAGAGCTGATGGAGGAGGCAGGTCCCCCAGGTCCTTCAAGAACAAAATAACGTTTCAGTTAAAAAAAACACAATTATTGACTCTTATTTTACAAAATCACAATCTTAATCTCATCAGAAACAAACACGCAGGGCATATTTAATGGTCACCTTCTCGTCTGTATCCAGGAGAAAGCGGAGTAACTGGTGGTCCTGTGGTTCTCTGGAGCTGGACTTGGGAGGTGCTGTGGTGAGTGCTGGACTGGTGGGCGGCTCCTTCTTGATATCAACTTCGCTTTTGTTTACTCCTTCCTCAGCGGTGGTGGAGGCATCGTTGGGACTGCTGTCCTGGAGCAACCGGTGGAGGATCTTATGTCGTTCTGTTAGCGTACTGTGGGAGGCGGGGCACTGAGGGGCAGGATGGGGGTTAGAAGGATGAGGTGATGAGGTGCAGTGGATGCTGTTGTTGTTGTTGTTAGACTCAGCTGCTGTCCCATTGCTATCCAGGAGCTGATTGAGTCTGGAGGTACCCAGCTGTGAGGCAGAAGGAAGGGGGGCTTTAACAGAGTCCTCTCCCCCTCCTTCTCCTCCCTCTGGGGGTTTTGCCGATGGAGGCCGAGTAGAGGAGCCGGTGGGTGTACTGGCTTGTCTCTGAGGGACAGGAGAGGACAGGGAGAAGGACCCTGTTGTTGACCCACCGCTGGCACCACTACCACTATCACCACCAGACTGCTGTCGGTTGAGGCTGCCTCCACTGCTCAGTGCCCCGGCTGGGGAATGGAGGCCTGGTGTGGAGGGAGAGAAGGTGTTCCCTGGTACCCGAGGGCTTCCCCCTAACCCAGGGCTGGCCCGTGGCATCCTGGGAGACATAAAAGAGGTAGGGGTGGCTGTGAGTGGGCTGCTCAAAGGAGAGGGACTGTTGACCTGCTGGGGACACGTCCGACTGGGCGTCAGGTAGCCTGTGGGTGTGGCTGGGTTATGTCCGTGGGAGGAGGCGTTGCTGTTGTTGGGGTGAAGGCCTGAGCTGGCGAGGCCTGAACCTTGGGTTGAGTTGCTGCCGGGGGGAAGAGTTGGGGAGCGGGAGGGAGTTTGGGCAAGGCTGCCAAGGGTTGGTGGAAGGCTGGGGTTAGTGTTTTCCTGAGAGCTAGCAGTGTTGTGTTCCCTGGGAGAGACAAGAAAAATAAAAGCCAAAAAGGATCTCAGTGTACCAGTGGTGCGTGCTGAAACTTGTACATTTGCATGTGTGTGTGTGTCCATCACAGTACCTGTCAATAGTGTGAATGCCCATGATGAAGGGCTGTACATCAGGGTTGGGGGGGCAGCAGAACTTGCAGCGGGTCTGAGCGCTCAGCGGGGTGCCATCACTTAATGTGAAATGGTACAGCGGGCTGATAGCGCTGCCATGGGTCATCACTGTTGGGAATACACACAGACACACACCCAAACACAGAGGAAGAGGCAAACACAGTGTTTAGACTTTAGTCTCATCTCCCGTTTGTCTTCTGCCTTTTCCTTCCGCGGGTGTATCCAGGCTTAAAGAGCTCGGACTGCCCCTAAGGCCTCTGTGATACTTTGGCATGAAGTTGAGTAAACAGAAAATTATTTATTATCTATTCATTGTTATTTTTCCAGGCAAAATCACAAAATAATGAAATGGCTCCAGCTTTTTAAAATGTGGATTTGCTACATTTCTTTGTCTTGCAAAATCGTAAATAAATTTCTTTAATTCGCAATTTCGTAAAAAAAAAGATAGTTGTTCACTCCTATTCTGTCTGTTCTGATCCCTTTACAATCTTTTCAGTGAATTCCACCATAGAAATCTGAATACGCTGAATCTAAGCTGGCAGAAAAAAATGTGTTGGAAGTACAAAAACTTACTGAAACTTAGCTTTCAGCTGAAACCGTAACAGTGATAATAAAGTAGTGCTGAAACTCTGGTAACCACAGAAAAGCTGGTAAAGAGCGCGTCAATGATTTTTGGGAGTGAGTCTCGGACAATCAATTGTGGCTACTCACCCTCATGCAGCAGCTTCTTGGCGTGGGAGGGCTCTTTACCCTGCGGCTGAAAGAAAGCGTAGATGCACTTCCTGACCAGGTCCTCCCAGCCAGCCCGGCCTGTCGCTCGCAAAGCACTAGTTTCTATGGAGATGATCTTCCCTGGAGGTGAGCACACACACACACACACACACACACACACACACACACACATGCACAAAGATCAGCCTGCATCTGCAGTAGCCTCTGCTCATTCAGGGTTCACGCTGACCTTCATGAAAAATTCTATAATTTACTGAGAGTTGGAACTTTTTTTTTTTTTTGTTTACTGGTTTAGTCTGGTTTCCAGTCCAATCTATACATACATGTCCTCCACCTTCCTCTAATGTGACCCATTCCCTGATATATCTCAACACGCCCACAGACACAATCAATTTCTCTGACTTAACCTTTGCAGAGTGCGGCACATGTACCATCACTCCCTGTATGTGTGCACATGCTGGGACACTTTCAGGGCCAAATTCGAAGAAATTCTCTCAAGGCCGCAGATATTGTGTTCATCAGAACGGGACGGACGGACAACGTGGTGAACATAAACATTTCCCTTATATGTGCATAGAAGCAGGCGAACAGCTAGATGTCTATATAAATACATATAACAAGCAACTATGAAAAACAACATCCAATGTCAAAGTGCTTCTGTAAATTGTTAAGAATACAGAGAGCGCAAACAACGCTGGAATAAATACTGAAAGGGTAACGTACTAAGATACTTCATACACATGAATTAGGTCGTTATGTACATTTTTATAGTCCTGACTATCATATACCTGTGTGTGTGTGTGTGTGTGTGTTACCTGTGGGGTCCTGCTTCGTGATGAAAGACTCACTGCTGACAGGCTGGGTGCGAGGTATCCGACAGGCAATACAGATCAGGCAGCTCTGCAGGTCTGAAGAAAGAAAGAAAGAAAGGACAGAAGTGGTGAGGGACGTGTTTGTGTGCGTCCGTCACGGTCAGTCAAAGAAAATACGCCAAAGTGAAAGACAAAAAGAAATTAAAAAAAGACAGACACGGCACTTTGTGTCAGCAAATGTCAAAACTGCCAAGTATAAGAATGAACAGCGATGAAATTAGATAAAAACATATAAGTGAATTATGTCATGACATTATTAGTTTTACCTTTACCATATAACATAGACAAAATACTGGATTCATGTTTTTTCTAATATCTCCCCGAGAGACACACAAGGAAAAACTACATCCTGACAACCTGTCAGAACTCACAAATCTGATCATCACTTTCGTTTCTCTGTATAAATGAGTCATTCAAAGCTGGGAAATGTGTCGTCTCAACAGCACGGTGAATCTACAGTGCAGGAGCCACATGACACAGTTTTATCAAGGCCACTGCACCAGCGACTCTGAAATGTGAAACTCTGCAAACCAATTATTCTTCATGCACTGTGTACAGGATAAACAGGAAAAAAAACTGTCATATGTGTCTCTCCCTCCTCTTAGCACGAAAGAGGGAACAAACCTTGAGACCACTTCAGTGATTCGTGTGTGGACCGTTTTGAAGGAAATTTTTAATTTTGGTTTACTGAAACATAAACTCAAATCAAATCAAATCAAATTAAAATTTTCCACTGTGATACACATGGAAACCATGAACAGAAAACAGTCTGATCACTGGATTAAGACAATTTATAAGCAGGAGGTGGTTAAAGCAGTTGAAAGTTCAACTTCTTTACACCATCTATACACAGCAGTTTCAGTTCCTGGTTTTCAGTGGCTTCTGGTTTGTGACCGAGCTTTGAGAACAAAAATTAAACCTCAACAACAACACTGAAATAGTGAATAGTGGCAGGGGTCATGTGGGAGGATCCGCGCTACACTCTTTACAACTCACTGCTGGCGAGGAGCTACTAAATTTCTGATGAGGACCGGACATATGGAAAAGGACTGGGACAGAGCGGTGACTGCGTTAAATGTTCCAGTAGCAGAATCACACCCAGCTCTGCGTGTTCCACAATCTTCTGTGTCCGGCTTTAATCTTGGAAATCAACACTAGCCACATCAGCCACAGCACCAGCTCAATAACTGAGCTATCATAATGAAATACACCATACTGGTAAAGAAATTGCAAGCTAGCTGCAGCGCTGACACACCAGGTTTCAAATGAGCTTAATTTACAATTTTCAAAACAATAGCAAGCAAGAGCTAAAGGGTAAACACACAACTAAATAAAAGGAAAAGGACACACAGACATAGTTGTGCTCAGCTTTCCTTACTTCCATCCTGACTGTACAGTATTATGTATACTGGCTCCAAAAACTGTACAATCTATTGACTCTGTGTGGGAAAATGTCTGCAGACTGTGTGCACTCATTGTGTTTGCATGTACCATCTCCCTCCTCCTGCATGGCCCTTGGCTGGGAAACGGTGAAACACTGCATGATCTCGTACTGCTGCCGAGCCTCCAGATTTTCCGAGTCCACCTCGTCCGGCGGCCTCTTCAGCATGCGACAGTTAAAGGTGTGGCTGTTCCTTCGGCCAGGTTCCTGTGGCCACGGCACACCGTTTACTGGACAAACAGGAAAAAAAAAAAAACAACAAAAAACAAAAACAAAACACAAATAAGTTAAGTATCGATGATGAGATTAGAATCAGGGGCTGCACAGCTGCTCCATCCAGCGAGGTGTGCAGAAAAATTACAGGTGCAAATCTGATTTAAATAAAAAAAGCTGCTAAATATGATTTGACGCCGGGCTGTTTGGATGCATATTGTGCATGTTCATGTGCAGAAGTTAAATTTCAGACGCAGTTTCCTCTGCTGACCACAGCAGCAGAGGAAGTACAGCAAGCACTTTAAAAAAAAAGGTTTTACATTAAGATGCACTGAAGGGCCCTCCTGTAAGAATAATGCACGTGTTGACAAGTTCACTGAGAGCACATTTTGCACGCTGTCCTTAAGCGACCCCCTCCCTTTTCATTATAATCGCTTCTCAAGGTTGTAGCTAAAAATTAGAATAACATTATCGCCGTGAAGGAAGTCATTGTTTCATTGTTTCACTCTTCCCTCGCTCCTCATACTCACCCACGCATCCGCCGCCTCTCTGCTCCTACTTTGCTGCTTCTTTCCTCTCCTAGCACACTTCCCAGCTTTGTGTAGGCCACTTAAAACCGTGTTCATTTAAAATTTCCATATTTCATCCTCCTACCTTTCTTCATAGCTCGTCAAACTCGCCTCAGCTACGGTATTTTCCATCAATAAACCAAGTTAATTATCTGTATGGACTGTAAACTCATTTTGCTGCCAAAGCCCTTCTCCTGAGTTTTACTGCCTCCTAAAGAGGTTTCACTGACATGGAAACTGTCAAACTGGAGGATACTGAAGATGTAATTACCAAATATCTTTTATAAAATAACAGCTACTGGCATGTAACCCCAGGATATGTAGCGTTGCTACACATCGTCCTTGCTCACTCACCGAGGCTTTTGGGCAGCAGATTGCGTACAAATTCATTGTGGTCTCCCACATGGAGGATGCTGTAGACACTTGAGGCCATGAGCTCCTCCTGGGTGTATCCAAGGTAACTCGTCACGTTCTCAGAGACAAAGACGATGCGGCCTTCCCGGTTGACGACGAAGAAAAACCCATCAAGGGCCTGAGTGAGCAGGAGAATGAGCAAGAACAGAGGCAGGAGGAGTAAAAGAAAATAAGATTGTGTGCGTCGAGCTGGAGAGAAAATCTCAGCAGTGGTGGTGGGGAAGATATGCTGCGTGTGTGTGTGTGTATTGTTCACCTCTAGCAGCATGGGCCCCAGTGCCTCTTTCTCCACCAGCCCCTGGCTACTGGAGGAGATGTCGCTCTTTTGCACCTCGTCATCTGGAGACAGGAGAGCTGCTTTCTCTGCTGGGAGAAAACAAACACATCAGAGATATGGATAAACATGAATGGAATGAATGAAAATGAATGTTTAAAGTCTGTAGATAAATCCTGAGTATGAGATCTGATCAGCATAAGAACCGACATTCTGATAAATACTTGTCCTTGACAGACGAGGCAGAGTCGACATAGGTGGGTAGATACACAGTCTATTTTTCATTTGTTTGATTTTTATTAGTTTTAGAAAAGTGAAAAAATGGTGTATGTGTGTGTCTGTGTGTGTGTGTGTGTGTGTGTGTGTGTGTGTGTGTGTGTGTGTGTCTGTGTGTGTGTGTGTTCTCCCTCACCCTGCTCACGCCGTTTGATCTGCTGGATTTGGTCCACAGTGCTCTTGAGTATGTGGCACTTGTCGGGCTTGACACTGAGACTGGCAATGTCGCCCATGTTGGACGACAGCAGCTCAGCCAGCTCCTCGATGTAGCGGCACTCCAGCTCCCGTCTCCGCTTCTCCAGACTGCAGAGACAGACGCGTGAGGACATAAATGAAATGAAAATGAATAAAACGGAAAATACGATAATTATTTTTATACATTTTTTTTTAGGTCAGACACTAACATCTGGAATAATGTACGACACTGATAACTGTAATTGCCAATGTAGGCAAAATACAGCGTTACTGCTCAATAATCAACTTATCAAACGGTCAGCTGTGAGTGACAGGAACAGAGGGGAAGAAAACAGAAACATGGGAAGCTGCTGAGAGACCAGGAGGATGTGCTCCGACAAGAATAACCTTAATAATTCAAGTTGTACAGGGGATCCTGCCGAGAGAAAGGCAGGGGACCACAAGGGGAAATAGCCGAGAGGAAGGCGGTGAGATAGAGGCAAAGGTGGAGAAAGAGCAGTACTGACTTTAAGTGGTGTTTTGTTCTCTTGGATGACAGGCGCACAGAAAATTGAACACAACAGATCTGAAGCGATTAGTCAGTGAATCCACTGGTCAATCAAAAGAAAATTAACTAGCATTATTTTAACCACTTTAAATCGTTAAAGTAATTGGTTTTGAAGGAAAATGGCTCCAGAATATTTTCTTGCTCTCTTTGAATCTTGCATCTTTGTGCTCTGGACTTTTGATCATACCATCATCATATCATCATTTTTTTTTTTTTTTTTAAATCTTATAATGATACATCAGCCAACAGTTTTAACATTTTTAACATAAACTCGGACAAAAACAAACATTTTCGATGAGGATTCTTTGATTCTGTTTCATCAAACATCTGTGACCAAGATACGTACTGAGGGGAGCAGGAGCGACAGCTTCTTCTTTATCAAACAACAGGTGGTTTAAATTATTATTTTCAGAGTTGTGAAATGGAAAGTAACATCACAAAGTACTGTGTTAGTTCAGTGGTTTTCCATCCAGCGGTACCGACTGTCTGTGGCGTGTTTTCATATGTAAGTGTAAAAGTTAACATATATTGGTAAGTTGAACACTGGCACAAAATAACTTCCTCTTCAGAGTCTTTGCACAGCCTGGTGTTTCTCCTTATTCTCCGGTTGCAATAATATACTTTCAGCCCGACGAGTTACAGCAAGGTATGTGGTAAACATGAGGAAAAAAAAAAGAAAAGAAATGTGTGTATATGTGAGTATGTGTGTGAGACGACAACAGCAAAAGTAGGTCAGTGCATTGGCCGGCCAGAACACACAGGCGTGGTGACCGGGGGAGGGAGGGGTGAGGAGGGGGAGGACGCTGCTGCTGTGTGAATGCGCAGCTCAGTGGCTGCGTGTAGCTGCTGCAGAAACGCTAGCTGGGCTGTTACATCAGCTTACATCAGCTATTGGACCTTATAGACGCTCACACGCGGCACACTGAGCGCATTCATTCTTCAACCACGACATGTGCCAACCTTAAACCTCGCCCCAACCTAAAGCTGCATCTAACCTTAACCCTGTGATCTTCTCCTCCTTCTCATTCAGTCATTCTATAGATATAAAAAGGTGTCACACACAGAGCGACATTCAAAAGGCTTCCACTCTGTTCAAAGTACAAGTGGCTGATATGGCTCTGTGAGCCAGCAACTTGTCCTGTGCTCTGTAGAGGGGTTAAGTGGCCATTAATGAGGCCAAAGGAGGAGCAGCATAAGTGAGGAGAGCTGTGACGAGTAGGGAAGGGGTTCAATAGTGTTTTATCACATCAGAATACTTTCTACTCCCTGTCAAAGCCTTTTAAATAGTTTGTCTGGTGGGGAATGAAGGCTTCTGTCACTGTTTTCAGTTCATGTCCTCTTCAAGTCGTCAAAATAACCCAAGTTCTTACTTTAACACGTTGGACTGTGGATGTTTTAAGGACTTGTCGTTCCAAACACTGCATGTTGTAGTTGTTTTGTTGACTTAGGAACATTTAAGCCCACCCACCATGTTAACAAACGCTTCACCGACTTGTCATGCGTTTGTACATGTCATCAGCCTTTTTTCTTTCTCTGCTGATGCCTGTAGTGTCAGAAAGAGGCAGAAAAGACTAAAACAGAAAACGAAAGACTCAATGAGGCGTTCATTAACAAACCCGGGGATTTTACCAACTTGCAACCGGATCCAAAGAGGAACCAACTAAAGAGCTCATAGCAAGTAACATGTACATGATACTCAGCCGGGGGAAATATTTTGTTGTTTACATCGTTTGACAGCAAGGTGATTTCAATTTCAGAGTTTCCATTCAATAATCTCTCAGCACTCATCCCTCAAGGCCATCACACTGTATCATCTGCTTCATAAAGACAACAGACATACGGCTGATGGTCTTTGTCACGTATAAGTCACATGTCTTTAAAAAGAAATAGTATGTTTATGAGTTTTTAGCAACGGAATTAAAAATGACCACAGTTTATGAACGCACAATTTATCAATTAAACTGTTTCTTAGTCAGAGGTTGATGGTTCTGGCCGTCAAAACCCACCGGTGCAAAAGTCATAGGTTCAAAGAGACATCTCTTTGACCCCTTGGGCCCCTCGGCCTGTGCTTACTAGGTGCGTTCAGTCATACGTCCCACTAATATAAAGGTACGTCCTTCCCATTCACAGGTTACAGTTTAATTTCAGCAGTATCTTTTTGTTTAGTGTCACTGACAAAACAAAACCCCCCAAAAAAACATGGCTGGGTCTTTACCTTTGCCCTGATGTGTCGCATGGTGAGCCCTTCCTCTTGCGTGACTCTGGCGTGGCAGGGTCCAGGGGGCTTTCCCCTACTGCACTCATTTTCAGCTTCAACTGATCTATGGAAGAGGGGCACATGGTAAAGAGAGAGGTCAGTCACAGATTATAATAAATACAAGAATATATAAAAAGACAACGCTGTTCTCCTTTAGTTTTTAGAGTTGGCGACAGTGGCACGCGCACCAGGATTAAACAAGAGCAACACTGGAGCCACAGTTTTTTGCATATGATCCAAACTGTCTCAAAACTAAACATAGCAACAAACAAGCATCCGTACAAAAAAGTGAGAAACAAACAACAACGAAAAAACCCCAACACAAACAAGGTATGTCAGAATTGCTGAAAAATGTAGAGCTGAAAGGATTAGTCAAATATTATTAATCAATTGCAAACAAAAAAACAGGGAACTGTTTTCAAAATCAATTTATCATTAAAGCACTTTTTTGCCAAACATTCACTGGTTCCAGCTTCTAAACTGTGAGAATTTGCTGCTGTCAGTTGTCTCATGTGAGAGGAAACAATCAGACAGAACAAGACATTTAATGACGTCAACTCGGGCTTTAGGAAACCGTGACGTTAAACACCATAGTCTGACATTTAACAGACCCAATGATGGGAAATGAGAAAATAATTACTAACAAAAGTTACAGATAACAAACGTTATTGTTAGTTGCAGCCCTAGAAAGGTTCATTTTAATTTTTTAAGATGTGAGGAGCTAAATATGAGGTTTTTAAAAGAAACAAAAATGATTGTTCATTACCAAATACAAACTTAACTTTCCCTGCAGCAGCAATGGACAGTTTTAACTTAACACTTTTTATATTCTCACATTCCACCTATCCTTTATAGCCCACACTGGCAGTAAGGCTGATTTATGCATTTCAATCCACTGAAGAAAAGGCACGCCTATCATTCTGGCTCTTGTTAACATTAGAATATTAAGCAAAATTTATTCATATATACAGAATTTTGCTTTGCAATTTGGTTTGAGAACATAGCTGCAAAGGATGCACAAAATAACGTATAGTAAATTCCAGCACAGTCTGTGACATTACAACAGTGTCTGGCACACATTCAGTTTGTGGCGGCGCTGTTTTTGGTGCATTAAACTGAAAAGCCTCATATTTTATCGCGTATCATCTATTTCCTCTTGTGCTTGCCTTTATATTTTCTCCATCTGCAAAGTCTACGGTCTGCACTTCTCATGCACTCCCCTCCTGCAGCATCGGGGGAGTAACCATGGCAACAGAAAACGCTGCAACATTTGATGAAGCACACCGTGCGGAGACGACAGCGAACAAGGCTCCTGCACAATCCATTAAGCCAAATATCAAAGTTAAAACCCTTTTAATGGAAACAGAAATTGGATTTAAGACCAAAGTAATCATTCCAATAAACACTCTGAGCTGCAAAACACGCTGTGTTTTATGTTTTATGCAGGGTTTTACAAGTTGAACTCAAGACTCTTTAAGACCTTTTTAATACCCCATATAATGTAATTTAATATCTGCCTCACAGTCACACTGACCACAGCATGAAAGATATCACTGGAAAACCATAGGAATAACATGGGCCAACAATTATTCACCAAGTGCATAAATGTAGTCACATGTACATCACATTTTTGTCACTCCTTCTCAGCTGCATATAACAATAAATCCTTATCACATCAGTAATTAATCATCAAACACAACATGAATGTTGATAAGAAGCAGAAAATAGATTGATAAATGGAAGCTAGGATGAATCAATTCAACAAATAAGTATTATTTAAATAATATTTAAGGTCCACATTTGACTTTTACATGACATTAGAGACGGAACAGGACTGAAGATTTTCCAGCTGGTTTTGTTGAAGCAGGTCATGAAAAATATTTAAGACCTTTGTAAATGTAATTTGAAGTATTACAAGAAAACACTGATGCAGAGCACATGCATCTCTGTCAAATTCAGCGAGGTTTAGAGACAGACAGGGTACGTTATTTTATTACTCATCTGACAAAAACAGGGCTTCTGAAAATAAACTGAGACTTTAATAAGTGTGAATGTCTTTCATTTACTTGTGTGCGTACGAACCGTACACACGCAAAACTTTTCCAAAAATCCAAAATCCATGGGCAGCCTGCAAAAAACAAGCCACCATTGTCACAGTGTTGGGTGCTGCTGCAAGGCCATGCTGCTCACACTACGCTAATCCTTCCTGACTGGCCTTGTTTACATTTCACCTCAAATCACCCGTCCTCCTCGGCCCTCTTTGTGTTTCTAACACGCAGCACTTAAAAAAGATCCATCTGACACAGTGAGAAATGAGACTACTGCACGTAGGCACTTAATGAAAATACAAATTAGCATAGTTTCTGAGAGAGCGAGTTGAGTATAAACATAAATAACAGCTAAAGCTGTGAGTAGGATTAAGTCCAATTTATGAATTTAGAAGAGATGTTCATAACACAACTGTGTGCACTCACGGACGGGTTTTATCCAGCCCGGTAATAATCAGCAGCATTTTTCAAACAGTATGTGGCTGCAAAAATAACTCCACAATGTAGAAATACTTCCCTTGAATAGGGCTTGTTATTTATCAATAAAATATGATGATGACAAAACCAAATAACTTTTTTAATGCATTACCTAAGATAAACATGTTTATGTGAAATAGGGCTGCAAGCAGCTTTCACAATTTCCCAGAGTCCGAGTTGATATATAAAAAAAAAAAATTAAAAAACAATAATTTTCTCAGTCGAGTAACTGATCAATTAATTAATCATTTCAGCCCTAATGTCAAGTGACAGCATTTGTAAACAGAGGAGACGGGCTCCATCTTTCCAGAATGACCTTGCCATCATAAAGCTGTTCATTTATGGATAAGCTCAAATGACAAGCTCAAATTATGTCTGTATATTTCTGGCAATATGTCAACACAACACAACACAACACAATTTAAGGACAGCAAGAGAACATAAGAACAAGCTCTAGCTCTGCATTCCTACTGTGAAAACACGTCTAACGATTCATTTTCCTATGGAGCGAACCAACGAAGGAAACCTGGTGTGTGTGGTCGATAAGCTGGTCAGTCGAGCACAACAAGCCATCAACAGCCATCATCATATTTCTGGTCTTTCCTGTTTCCCTACCATTGTGATTATGTTTCACGAGCAGCAGTTCCTCCCACCTGGTAAGTGTTTATGATTAAGGCTACCTTGTTAAACTAACTAGCCAGCTTTTCCTCCGCAACACAACAACGTCGAACTATAAAAAGGTAATACCAGGAACGCACACGACAGGATGGACTTGATGAACTATACCTGCAGTCCGCTACATATATGCATGTATCTATGGGTGAAAGATAAACATTTAAAAAAATATATGAACATATATAAAAAGACATCAAAAAGGAACTGCAACTGATTATTTTCATCATCGATCAATTTGCCTGTTATTCTCTTGATTAATATTTTTCTCTATAACATTTCAGAAAATAGAGAAATATTCTCCACAGCCCAAAGGAATCAATTGAAGTAGCTTGTTTTATCTGATGGACAGCCCAAAACCTGAGGATATTCAGGTTACTATCATCACACGTGCAAGTGTTTGGCATTTTTGATTAAATTAACTCTCATCTCTGTCATTCATATGAAGTCATACTGCTGCCTTTGTCTCATTGACACTGCATTTACTGCCTGCTGAGCAAGACGTGTGCAGGTTTCAGAGAAAACTGAAACTACGGAGAAGGTAACGGTGGAGTTTCATTTTCAAACATTTATTCAGTTAGTTTTCAAGGCACACACGACTGTTTCAACATACTGCGTACTGTAAATCCACTGTACACAAGGTTTTGTCGTCCTGGGTTTCAGGGAATGAAATGTCCGATGACTAACTAAATTACTGGCTTAACTCTGCTGTCTCTAGACTGTGACACAGAGCAGCTAAAAACAAAAACAAGAGGTGAACCATCAGGGTTATTAGGTAATATGTTTATGCTCCCAGCTCCATTCCTTCACTCATGGCCGTCTGTGAATAATTTGGCTTACTGTATTTAATATTATCTGCCTGCAGTCTCTCAAACAACACTGTCACAATGAGAGCCTTGTTTTCTGTTCTGCTCCATTAATTTGCTGAGGTAAGTTAATGTTGATGTACCACTGTTGATGCTATCTCAACAATCTCAAGACCTCCTAAATGTGCTACACATGAAATAGATGCAAATGCAAAATATAAATGTGGCTTTAAAGTGAAGGCTGTAGCAGACTTTTACTCTGAAAACCTGACAACAAACAACAACCAAAAAAAACTTTGCAGGAGCTTTAAAGCAGTTTTGGCTTGGATGGTAAAAACATAAAAATATGGAGGTGAGGAGGTTAGATTATGAGGCAGAGAGGTTACAGCTGAGCTAAACCTCAAACTTCCATTATTGAATAAGGACGTCTTCTCCATTATGTCCCTGAACTGTCAGCATATAGGAGATAGCATTGAGGACACAATACCACTAACCGTACATAAATAAAACAGCTGAACCTGATGTTGTGTCCTCATGGTGAAGTGAAGTGAAGTAGTTCAGCAGCAATTTCTCTCTCGTTTTCTTTTTTTCTTTTTTTTTACATTAGGTTCTGTTTACATGGAGCAGTTCACTCTGTTGTGATTAATAATTGTGCACTAGTGGATGCCAGCACCTGCTCCACAATAACTGTTAAATGGATTTTTACAAATATCAATATCCTGTTATTGCACAATTTACAACCTAGTAGAGTGTGAACTTTCACATATGCATGAACAATTACTCAGAGGCTCATATACAAACAAACATAAATAGGTCTATCAACTGGATCCTTACAGCCCAGTGTTGATAAAACACCGGATACAACTACTACAAAAGCTACTGCTGCTACTTTAAAAGGGCAGCTAAATTGGTCAGTCGGTTATTTTTATTCTAAAAGCCACTTCACAACTCAAGAGTATAAATTGGTGGTAAAATCTGAAACCGCTAGCTAATATGTTCCATAATAGGACATTAAAATGTTCAAACAATCCATTTTAACCTTCTCTTTTTCCTGCTCTCTCTCCACCACACACATAAAACGATAAAATTCACAGAGCTATGTCATTATTAACTTTCTATTTTCTCTTAGGCTGAAAAATCTGAACAGACACAGACAGCAGAGCATGCATCTATGCATACAGCCAGGCAGTATGGCAAAACACTGAGCTTAATACTCAATCTCTGCCCCTAAACTGGCCTTAACTGATCCTTTAGCGTGACCAGTCAAAAGGCACATACATAACTCACAGCAGTATTTAACAGATGACGGCTTTCACAGTTTGCTCTTATTATAACATCCGAGCTGTTTCACATGTGACTGAAACATGCATAATTAGGACTGTTCCAGCTGCTGTGAGAACAGAGCCTCAGTCACACTTTCACATAAAGCAGCCTTGCAGTAAACAAAAAAGAAAGGGGGAAAAAAAACGTGTGCAAGAAAAACAACTGCAAGACTAATCCACACACCTGTAGACCAGATCAGCCTCCTCCTGCACCTTCTGACCTCAGCCCCCTCTCTATGTGACGTACTGTAGAGGATCAAGCCTTCAGTCTCCAAAGAGGAAGAAGAAAAAGAAGCAGCAGCAGCAGCAGCAGCAGCGACAGCGCAGCAGAAAAAGCCCTCTGAGAAATACAGCCCACTGCCTCCACAGGCTCTCCATTACAACCGCCTGCCGTCTCAGTATCTTTAGGTTTGTCTTTTTTTTTTTTTTTTTCCCCTCAAAGCTTTCTCCTGCTTTGGTTTCTCATTTCGCAAGCTATACTGATCACTTCACACACACACACACTCAACAGCGGCAATGTATGGCTTGCAGGGGGGAGTGAGGAAGAGACCACCAGGTACAGAGTGGGGAGTGAAGTATGTAGATTACCAGGAGAAAGGCAGAGGGAGGAAAGTGTAAATGAGGGAGGACAGAGGGAGGGAGAAAAGAGAGCAAGACTGACACAAACTCATTATCCTTATAATAAATTCCTAAAGGCCCCTAAACAAAAAAATATAAGCCCCCCCCCCACAGAAGCCTCTTGTTAACACCAATAAATATGACCTCCAATATGACATCTAATATTGCCTCATCGTGAAGAGATGCAGGTTAACAAACTCTGTAAACACTGGCCCACCAAAAAAAAACAAAACAAAAAGAAACCCCCCCCAAAAAAAACAATCAATGCTGGAAAATGATCATTGTTCAAACTAGAGCTGCAACAGTTAGTCAATTAATCCATTAGTCAACTGACAGATAATTAATTATAAAATGAAATGATTTTGATAATCAAATAATCCTTTCAGTCATTTTTTTTAAGAAAAAAATCCCAAACGTATGCTGGTGCTGAGGATTTTATGTTGTACATTTTGTAAACTAATCAAGAAAATAATGTGCAGATTAATCAATAATGAAAAAAGTTATTAGACTCAGCCTTCAGCCAAACCCTGACCCCTGATCTACAGTATATCTTACTGGGCATCAGCTATCAGAAGAGTGGTGCTGAGGCTACAGGGTTCCTGGACAGTTCCTACAACGTCAATTCTCATGGTTCCCATTTCGGTTCTGACGTACATTAACACTGTTCCAGTTATTTGGTGATATGTTCACAAGAATTTATCAATTGTCATGTCTTTCTCAACCTCAATATTTCCATAATTTTCAAGGAATCTTGGAGTGTTGAGTACTCACTGGATAAGCAAAGATTATACCAGCAGAGGCTAAGACATGGCATTAGAGAATTCGGTTTATAATCTCAAATAGATGAGTAGTTTTTGCCGTTCTTGCTGATGAAATGCTAAGACCGTGCAATTATAAAAAGGTGTCTTAATTTTATAATTTTATGATAATTATTGTACTGTATTTATTGTGTTTTTCCTACACAAGATTACCACGCTGCTCCTGCACACAGTGTGACCACCCCTCTCTGCTTCACTGACTTGGTACAGCCCATGAGAAGCTGCTCAGTCACTGTTGCTAAGGCCCTGCCTCTTGAATATAGGACATGACCAGAGAATGTATACAGCTTCTGTCAAACAGGACCACAGTGCTCCCACTGGCTCTGGGATTAGATCCATATGTCCTGTGTGAAACACGTGGACAAGCAAAATTCTGCATCTGCATGGTAAATAGTTATTATTGTTCATTAGTGCACAACTTCACTGCAGCTGAGACACTACATCTACCTGAGCAGCACTCGTGCTTCTGTGAAGACACGTCAAGCTGAGGAGATTTCTCCCATTGTCAGTCTACATAAGGTCAGGTTTAGGGTCAGTCTACTCAGAATTCAATCAATAAAACTGCGTAGTCTCTTCGATTTAAAAGAGGCAGCAACGTGATTTAACACTGAAACGAGTGTCACGACCTTCATTTGAAGCAGAGCACTGATTTAATTTGCTTATATTTTGCAATATTACTTTCCAAAACAAAATATGACCCTGCATGCTTAATTTGTCCAAAAAAAAAAAATTAATCACATTGCATATGAAGAGCGTTCACTCTAAGAGACTAGAGTGTTTTGGGTAGTATCTCAGTAATGAACAGGGTTTTTAACTTTGAGTTAAAATGTAGTCTCTGTTATAAATAATTTAACTTTTATACCATTGTTTCTTATAGAAATCAGGACATTTTCCACTTGTATGTACCCACACTACGAGAACATAAAGGACCACCACTGTTTTACCTATGAACCACATCAAAGACGAAATTTCCATTGCCCTTATCGTGGCCAACAAAGTTTTTCAAAATCAATATGTACAGAGTTTCACTGCCTCGCCACCCTCAAACAGCAGAGTCCCATGCTGCTGTGTGTACATTTATGCAGAAAGCGGTTCTTATCTGGTCACCTACACTAAGTTATTCGTGGCGCTGCTCCATAAAGAACAAAGAAAACAATTACAAAACCAATCGAACAAGTTAAATAACCACTAAATCCACAAGGAAATACTCTGCATGTATTATGTGTGGAATGTCACCGCCTTTGCTTAATTCATCTGAGCCATATTTACAGACAGCTTATTACTCACAACTGCAGCATTTCAAACCTCTATCAATCACTTTATTTGTTCTGCATCTGCCTCACCTCAAGTATGTCTAAGATATTGTTGGGAATTAATCCAGCCGAAGCAGACTGATGCGAAAGCCTTCACGCCACAACAATGCAACTCAGACAAAGGTGAAACCGTTTAAAACATTTTCCTTATTCGTGAAACTGACAGACATTTTTCTGGTTACTCGATTAATGGTTTAGCTGGAACCCATGTTTTTTGTTTTTGTTTGTTTTTTTTCATTGTTAATCAGTTAATAGCTCTTTAAATGATCTTCACTAAAATGGATTACCTATCCATTGCAAGTTTAAAGCCTCTGCAACAGTTGTCATACTGTGACATTAAGAGAAACCAACAGAAACATGGAAAATGTGATAAATGCTAAAATGGTCAGAGGTAATGCAAACACGATTTGTGGAATATGGGCTCAAACATGCAAAAGCACTGCTGTGGTCCTTTAAGAGTCCCCGCTTCTCGACTGAATACCCTGCTAAGTTCCAGTCCATTGTTTCCCACCATCTGTGTAGACCTAGATCCAGGATGTTTACCAAAAGTGAGACATAACCTTGGACTGCACACAACTCCACAGACACCACAGTAACTCAGACTCCTTAGTGTATAGAATAGATACTGTAAAGCAGTCTATAGTGGTGAGATGTGGCCGGTGAACTGCTGGCCATGGAAACTTTTCTAATCCCTGTAACAATGTGAGCAGAAAACTGAGACCTAGTATAAATAAATCATACAATTTGTATAACCCAAATGTAAAAATGTATATTACAGTCCATAGAGGGGGGGGGCCGCCCCTTTTCTGTGTTCTACACACACACACACAAAACTGAAACTCCATTCTGAATCTTTAAAACGGGGACAAAATATTTAACAGCATATGTAACTGAGTGTATCTGCCTACCTAATTTTTTTCAAACTCAAACACGTTCACTGCCAAACTGATAATTGCACGTGAATATTCATCATTTGCTGAACTCCACTGGCCTCTGTGTAATATGGAGTGTGAGCATGGGTGTGTGTGTGTGTGTGTGTGTGTCCTCATTTCAACTCGTGAAACACTATGGGAGGCCTAGTTAGACATGCTGGGGTGTTCAGAACCATGCAGCCGCTCTGGGGCCCCAAGTCTCAAAGTGCACAGTACATGAGAGGAGGTATTATCTTTCTTGTTCTTCTCTCTAAACTATTATTTTAGCTTAAACTAACTGGACTCTATATAATTAAACTGACAGGCTATTAAGCCTTGTGTGGAGACAGTGAAGAGTGGACCAATTGTGCATTCTAAGGGAGAACACTTACTTCCATTTATTTTCACCCAGGGCCTCATTTTCATAGTTTTTGTATGATGAAAATTGCTAGCGTTCAAAGTTTTATCATCTTTTTTTTCCTGTAGATCTTAAAACAACTTTAATTTGCTCTGCAAAACACAAAAAGGACCAAAAAAGACAACAAAATACAAAGTCCTTTCAACTACAAAACTCACAAGGCATTCACAACCTTTAAAGAAATACAAGTGAACAGCTGTACTGACAGTTCAATTATGACAGCACTTCTGACTGTTTTGCAGACTTGTTTATTTGCTCATCATCTGTTTTGAATTCAGTTTCATTTATCTTAGTAACAAAAGTCACATTTTGGAAGGAGTTAATATGGAAAGGTCTGCAAAGAATGAGGGCCAAAAAAAAGGAAACCAAATTATGTCTTTAACGCGACAGAATGTGGAAAAAGTGAAGAGATCCAGATACTTCTCAGATAGATATTATAAAATCTGCAAATGAAGCAAATGTACAGTGGCGGACGCACTGTAGGGTTAGCTACTAGCAACCATTTCTGATACGATCAAGCAAGTTGTAGTAGATCAACAGAAAATTGTCACCAGCTCTGACAACAGACTCGGAAAAATACCCAATATTAGCCTCAAAAATGCAGATTTGCTGGAATATTTTGGCTAACGTTAGCATGTTATTGGCTTTTCGCAGAATAAGTCAAGTCATTAAAAATAAAATTGACGGAATAATGTGAAAAGTGAAAGCAACTGTTAGCTGCAGCCCCGCTACCACATGGCACATGTGTGCACACAAAGTCTGTGGCTCATTTTCAGCTCAATACAACAAAGCAGCCAGCTCCTGTGTCTTGCTGTATTTCTCGGAATATTGAATATTGACCTCTGTTGACCTCTGCTGCTGCCGTCCTACAAACATGGCCTTAAACCTTAGTTAGTAGCTCAATTTACAAACTAAAACCATACATAAAACATGTATTTTCTGTCAATAATGTAAACAAACAAACATGATATTGAATATGTATCCCACTGAATATTCGGTGGGATTCTATGCTGAATAATAAACACAGTTACTTAGGTTCTACAAGATAAAATACACAATAGGCCGTGAGCTGCAACACCATATGCACCTGTGGCTTAAAGTGAGACATACCGCAGCACCTAAACAGGGTACACAACACTGAGCAGCCATACTGTACTTACTTGATCTAGGGCTCCAGTGGGTGAGTCATGTGGTGGCTGTGGTGGCCTTGTCCAGGGCTCAAAGCAAAGCTGAAGGGAGGGAGGAGAGACGGGGGGTGGGCGGTGAGATCAGTGGTGGGCAAACAGCTTAGAGTCCAGATGATGACGAGCTGTGGTGGTGGGGTTATGGCTCCATGGCCACTCCGTCACAGGGCACCATCCCAGGTGCAGGGAGAAGCCTGTTGGCCTCTGACTGGAAAAGAGGACAGAGGTAAGAAAGATTATTGTACATATTGTGATCAGTCCGCAAGTATCACAAGATCCCAACTCCAGTGTACACCTCTTTTTGTTTAAGTGAACATGAATTATTCAGACCCTCGGCGATGTGGCTGCTCAGCGATGTGGCCAAACACTAATATCTTGATTTTTGTCAAGCTTGGAGTTGAATCACAAATTTCAAGGATTTCTTTCCTGCAAAACACATCAAGGCTAAGACATAATTGAATCTAGGGCTGCAACTATTTTCTACTCTTTTTCACTATTGAGTAATGTGCTGATTATTTTCTCGATTGACTGATTTAACATTTAGTCTTCAGTCTTTAAATGTCTTGCGTTGTCAGACCAATGATGTTTCTAATTTACACCTTTTTAATTTAAACCTTCACGCTGAAAAAGCTGAAACCACGCGATGCCTGAACTTTTTGCTGAAAAAGGGACTGCATGTCCAATACAGCTGAATAATAACAAAAGCCCTGAACCACCTGCAGGGCTGGCATTTTTACGCATATTCCGAAAAATACAGGTTATCCTACACGGCCACACACTGTCAGTGCTAGACGCTTGAACTGAGACATCCGCTTTAATGATCAGTTTCAGTACACACAGAGCAGACAAGTCTGCACACTGATTCATCCGATTCATCTTGACAAGTTATCCACCTGACATCCACAGACAGCTGGCTAGAGACAGACTGAACACTGTAAAATCTACACACTGTTCTGTCAGCTTACCTGGCTTCATGTCTCAAAATCATAACACCTTGTCAACAAACACAAACCCGAGAACACACATCACTGTCCACAGTCCTGTTTTCAGTCTGTCCCTCTCATAGATGCAAGCGCTGAATTCACCGTGAGATAACCAGAGCCAGCTGTCACCTGGAGCTCAGAGACACCTGAGTTATAACCGTCCTGTAAACCGCAGCAGATTCACATTTAGCAGTAACAGTCCACAGTGCCCATGTCAACGGCTGTTGCTATCTAACGGCCCTAAAGACAAAGCGGAGCCTCAAACTCAATCGTGTTAACAGTGCAGAAGGTAACAGTCCAACAAGCAGGAAATGGAAGCGCCTTAGTACAACACCATTATTCTATAGTTCATGTATTTATGATCTGCAAATAACCCATAGTTTCCCGGTCTCCTTACAAATCATCATCGTCAACAACCTCATGTTGGGAAGCGTCTGAGGTCTCGTCATTATGAGCTGGTTGTAAATGTCTGTGTGGATCTACGTCCCTGGCTGGATCCGATCCTCCACAGTGCTCTCCATCACTTTCTGTTTCCATCTGTTCCGCTGACACGTAGTTGACCCCGTGCAACATGTAGATCAGTCAGTCACTCAGTCTGGAGAAAGTGCAGCCATAACAGCTGTGCACGATAGTGAGTTTCCTGGTGGTGAGACAGACTGCACACATCAAAGCAGTGCTGAATCAATCCGCAGCCAAAGTAACTGCTGCATGACAGCGCTGCATAAAAAAGGGGAAGTGCACTGATTTTAGACGTTAGGATAAGTTTCCTTGTTGTGTGGGAAACAACACATCACATGAGAAACGCTCCCTAAAGCCTTTTTGTGGAACATGATTGCTGCCGGCCCCAAACACATAAACTGATAATATATTCCTTCTAATCCAATCCCTTTCATGACGGAGCTGCCAGGGAACCGGCCTTTGTCAGGTTTTTCGATAACTAGCAGTTGATGCTTCATTGGATTTTATTGGACCATATTTTCCACGTAATTACACCTTGTCGCCGGAACAGTTGTCAGACTGGAAGCTGACTTAACAGGTACAGGTGTAAATTTTTGTTTTGCAGCGTGCTCTTTCAGATCAAGACGAGGAACTGAACACTAACTTTTGTTGGTTCTCCCTCCATTCTGGTTATTTAATGTGTAAAATTAAAAATAGATGAATCTTTTAGAAACACTCAGGGAGTGAGCACACTGAGATTTAATGTACCGGTGGCATGCAACGCTGAAATCTGACTGCCAGGAGAGACAAAATCAGCCAGTATCCGCACATATCAAGCATATTTCATAAGAATGGGACTCACTCCAGACCCAGCCAACATATTCTGAATATACATGTGGAAAATGAGTGCCAGTACATCCTTGTAGGTTTTCCCTTCACCACTCTTGTATTAAACTGCAGCTGTAAATGTATTCAATTATACTATTTCATTAAAATGATAAAGCCTGCACTTCACACCGTCCTTCATTTCATAAAGTTCTAGAGGGAGCTCCATCTGTCCTTCACCAGGTTTGGTCCAACTGTAGTCTCAGCCTGAGCAGTCCAGACAGCACTGACTTGTTTTGGAACGGTGTGACAGTCTTTATGCCTCATCTATCAAAGTACATACAAGGACAAGGTCTACGTGACAAATGGCGCAGACGTGGAAAGGTCAGCTGGCTTATACAAGCACATGTTATTGGCAAGAAGGTCAATTAAGAACTCCAAAATCAGAGGTCTGGTCTTTTTTTTTTTAAAGTATCTAATCAGAAATGCATTTTATGCACTGAATACAAGTAAGTACATGATGCCACAGCACTATGAATACAGACTGAACACCTTTGACTGCTGATAGCATGAGACCAACACTGGCCTAAAAACACCACTAAAATTCAAGAAGGAGACCCCTTGTCCAGAACATATTATCCACTGAATTTTATATACTCGCCATCATTTACTCATGGCAATTTAGTAGGCAGTTTATTAGGTACATCTAGCTGAAACCAATGCAGTCTAATATAACTGTTTTGCAATAAATCCTCCTTTCATGAAGTTTATAATGTTTACTTATTGAAATTGTTTTGGAGAAGTGTTTATTTAACTGTATAATAATTTTGGAGGAGGTACTTTGTGGTGGTGCTGGACTGTATTGGATTATATAAAGAGAGGTTTCTGTTATTTGGCCTACGCTCACTGATATAAATGGGGTGGACAAAATAATAGAAATTCCCTTCCACATAGTGTAATTCAATTCAACAGCACCAGACGCTGCAGCCTCCACAATGACCATAAAGTTGAATCAACACATCACTGAAACAGTTTCAATAAAACTGAACATTATAAACTTCACGAAGGGAGGATTTACTGCGGGACTGCTGTATTAGGCTGCATTAGTTTAAGCTAAGTGTACCAAATAAAATGCCAACTGAGTGTATATAAAAGAGAGCTGCAGAAGCAGTTCAGGAACCACATCAGTGGAACGCCAAGGATGGATTCACCTGTAAAACAACTATATGGATGGAATTTAACTGTCAAGGAGAGAAACTGCATTAGATTAGCTCAAAGTCCTTGGATCAAAATATTCAAATAAGTAGATATTCTTATGTATGTTAAAGGTTCCCAACATTTAGTCACACTGTTTCATATTCATGTATTTTCATACTCGATCAATCTTCTACTTGTTTTCTCGATTAATTATTTGGTCCATAAAAATCTGTTAAAAATTGTAGCTACACTCAAAAAAATTTAAATTTACTGTAATTCCAAGACAAGGTCATGGAAAAGAAGCAAGTTTTCACATTTGAGAGGCTTAAACAAGAGAATGTTTTTACTCTTTTCATTAAAAATACTTAAAGGAATACTCAATAATCAAATTGTCAATAGACTAATGATTCATGGATTAATCACTGCAGCTATAAACACAAGGAGACAATCTTAATAATGTTCACATCCTGTAGCGACTGTTTGCACCAGAAAAACAAAAACAACTAAGCGACTTAACATTATACAAAATGTTCAACAAGAACTGAAGGTCTGCGCCACAGATCAACCACAAAGTCCAGAGATGACTGTGATGTTCTTAGCTCGCTTTGCATCGACCTTTTTCCTTGAAATACTGTGGCAGTTCTGAGCAGATGCAGACTCTGAAGATGGGGAAAAGGAAGTGCGAGATTTCCAGTCATCTTGCAAACTGGTTGTGTTACCCGAAAACTGACTGAACACAATGCCACAGCTCAGCTCAGACATTTTCTACACATGACGGCACTCTCTCAGGCCCATAGCTCACAAGCTGACTGATTACAGTCAATAATTACAGTTCTGTGCACCCTATAATGACGGTGGTTTCACAGCACATTCAGAGGAAACGTCCTTATCTTTTAACATTTGTTTGTATAAACATGGCACTTGACACTGTATGTTCAGTAAACACGTACAAAAAAATAAAGTGCGCACACAGAAACACACGCTCAGCGCCGTCCCTTTGAAAAACAAGTCCATGAAGGATGCAGTTTATTTACATCAATTATACTTTTCTCAGCCTTTGCGGGTGATGTTGCCATGATCTAAAACATTTAAAGCAACAGTATGCAGCCTCCGCTGAGACGCCTCTGTAGCCACAAGTCGCAATTTACAGGACGCTGGAGAATTAAACTGTTTGGCTCCAAGTCCAAGCAGTTAAAGGGACTGGAAGCAGCGCACCCTCAGAGGCTGAAAGTAAGAAAATAAAGCTTATTGATCGCTCTGGCAACAAACACAAAACCATCATGTCAAACCAGGACTCACGCTGTCCACTCAAGTCAAGTCAGCATCCGGCTAATCTGATTGACCAGAAACCTCTGAGCCCACAGCAGTTGTGTGCTTAAATGTAGGTGTGAGGAGGACGTCCAGTGGTGTACAGGGAGAGAAATCCAGCCCTGGATTTATCCACTGGGAGCGGTCCGGAGGGCTGATTACCAATGAACAGCATATACAACATGGCCAGTGAGCCCAGTCCTGGAACACACAGGCAGCATGCTCTCATGTGTCTGTGCATGTGTCCCCTCAATGACAGGCACACAGACAGGGTTGGTAAAAACCTTATGGATTTTTTTTTTTTTTTGACAGTTCACCGATGTGGAGGCCCACCAGGATTTTCCCAGAATGCCCAAAGGCCAGTACATCATTGAGCCAGTATCTTCACCTCTGACATGGTGTCCTTACTGAGCCGTTTGGGGAATGGAGTGGAAATGCAAGAGGAAGTAAGTGCACCAGCAAAATGATTTTGAAGCTTCAGTTTTAAGGTTAAATAGCTACACGACATTGCTTTAAACGCAGTGAAACTTTCCTGTGGGATTGTCAGTGATAGGCATTACATTAAGTCTCCCAAGATTTGTTTTATACTTTATGCAAGAAAAGAAAAATTTGTGTTTGTTACAGCGCTAAATTTGCTGTGGAAGTAGTCATCTAACAGATGCTTCCCTCATTCAGTACTGGCTCTGGAACTGACAAAATGTATTGTAATGGCACAACACTAGTTTGTTTCCAATGAAATAACGAACAAACACAAGACTGTTACATCCTCTTTATCCTAATTCCATTCACCGTAATCCCTCGCCCCTGCACAGCAAGCCCACTGACTGACAAGAGAAACATGGGTAGCTGACACTCTGGGCTCCAACTTAGAAAAGGCTGTTTCACTACCATCAACCAAACTAAACACTGTTTGACAGGCTAAGGGACAGTCAATGGTGCAGATACGGCACTCAACAACAAAAGGGGAGATTTCAGCTGGACAAATCCGGTCATTTACATGCTTAACCAGGCTCCTCACAGGTGTTATTCACATGTTTGAATTGGTAAATACCGGCTCTCTATCTCTCATAGAAAAAAAAATGAAAATCTGAGTAAAATAACACTGAAACTACAACAGACATCTGAAGTAGAAAATGACACTATATACAAAAATCAAATACATGCGCAGGAGTAACGGAAAACAGTTTTCTTCCCTTGGGATAAAATGTTCAGATCATTAACAACCATTCAAAGGCAGCATCCTGTCATTAGGCAGGTTCTTAGCGTAGCTTATTTATTTGTAATACACTTAAAATCAAGGTCAAAATTTGGTGAAAACCTGGTAGGGAGAAACTGAGAAATTACTCACCATCTCACCAGGGGTTTTACGGTGAAGAGACCGCTGCAGCACATGTAAATGCAGTATCGTTCCGTAACCTGATTTCACACAGTAAGAAGCTTTCTTGTGCGCAGTCAGTGGCATGCTGCCTTTTGTGTAGTCACTGCTCACTGCAGTCATCACTAGCACCGTCACCAAACCTGTTTTTCCTTTACACATATTTACACGTCGAGCGCTGCCAAAACGTTGTGGTACTGGCAGCCCGACCTGAGACGAAAACCACACCTCAGTGACCTGCATTTCAGCTTATTCCTTCTGACTTGAATGATCAGAAGGACCAAGAGTCTACAGCCAGGCTTGGCTGCGAATTAACTATGAATGTTTGGGAAATCCATCCAATAGTTGTTAAGATATATCAGTCTGAATCAAAGCAGTTGACCGACTGACGGACAAACAGTGCCATCCACAGAGACACGGCACTAGCATGGCTACAAAGCATCTTTACTGTCCCTAACCAGAAACTTGTCCTCGTGCATCTATGATGTTTATTGGATGATAACGTCAACCAAGCAAATCAGTTTCTTCAGAGTAAGAGCCAAAATCAATAAGTGTTGCTGGAGAGCTCTTCCTGTAAAGCAGCTGCACAATATGTTGAGTCTGCAGCATGTTAACACCGACATGTCAACTCAGCTTTTTTTAAAAAAAAAAAAAAACATTTCTATGTTGTATTGTATTTGTTTGCAATACCATGAGTGGGTGGAGAGCTGACAAAAGCAAAACAAACACACAACAGTAGTATGAAAACACCTGTGGCATGTAAAATCTCCACAGCCTACAGCCAGCAGTTATTTGCGCTGCGTCATCCCGACACACAAATCTACCACTTCCTTTCTTCTTACAGCTCTTCTAACCTCTGTCACTGCCCGCAGTCTAGACATCACAGATGCTACAGGTATACCGTTTCACAGCCACACTTCTGTGCAATAAATCGTCCTGTGACTCCCGAGCAAGACCAAGCACTCGCATGCTATTTACTACTACGGACGTTTTTCATGATGATAATTAGAAGACAGTGTTTCAGTCTCCTTACTACTGCTATCACTGCTCCACTCACTCACATCTCTATGATTTGACCTTGCCTCATAAATCTCTTAGCCCTGAGCCACTAATGGCCAGTATAAATGAAGTGAAAATGAAAACGGGATGTTCTCATTGACTAAGAAGACACTGTGTGAGCAGGACTCTTGCTGGAGCTTTTCGAACCTTCTCCCACAGTCCACGTCCAACGAGTTATGGCCATGTAATTAGCTGAGTTGTCTTGATCATTGTATTTCCAGTTTATCTGCTGCACATCTATTTTTCCACCTTGGGTGGATGAATCAGTTGGGATAAAACATGAATCGAGTTCAGGCATCTTCAAAAGGAATCACTGAATGCACAAGAGGCTGCCCAAGACTTTGTTGTTTTTCCTTTTCCACACTGCGCAGCTTCAAATTCATTCACACTGTCCCAAGGACTTGTTACCAATGTGTAAAGTAATGGTGAGCTCTAAGGGATTAAATTAACTGCAAATAATCTTCTTCATAAATATATGTGTTGGAGTATCTTTCATAATAAAATGGGAAGTAAGAATACTGTATAATCACGTATTGATGGATTTATCATGGCAGCACCTGTACAGCATCTTTCAGGCATCCCTGACTACAAAGAAGTGCTGGTAATTCGGTTTAGTGTGACTACTATGAACGCATGTATTTTAAGTTTGTAATAAAATTAATGACACCAAGTTAATCATTTTAGAAACATGAACTGCTTTTTCAAGCAATGACTGATAGAGAAAAGTAAAGTTTTAATTAGAGGTATCACTCATTTTGGGAGATCATCAAACTGGCTCGCATAAAAAAAAACAAAAAACAGATATTACCAGGGGTTAAATCATATTTCTCCTCCAGTGATAACAGGTGCATCTTTAAGAGTAGTCAGAGCTTGTGTTGTCTTTGTTTAGGGCCTCATCATCTAAAATTTATTCCTGGTTTCATTTCCCTCACTTGACCCCAAACTTTATCCTCAGTTTGGAATCGAAGGGACAAACTTACAGTCGCAGTAAACATACTGCCATCTGCATCCAATTGTCATATGGAACAGGTTTTGAGATTATGCAAACTTCAGTCTCAGATTGAGTATACAGGAGACCTAAGGCCATTAATCTTCTTTATGGGTTCAGCAATAACAGTGATACCACAAGAACAAAAAAAAAGTGAATATGGTGCCAAGTTACAGCTGTTTTAGGTGCAGAAATAACAAATACCCAAGAAAAATGTAAGTGCTAACTGAAACTCGCACGGCAAGTTGGTGAAACTTTGGAAGTCTCTGGCCTCCCACCTATTTAAAAATCCCGGCACACTGACACCTTTATGCTCCAATTCACAAAAGGTGTTTACACCACCATATGTTCATTACACACTGTTCGCTCCACATCTAAGGTGCGATACCCACAACTGTTTAACTGTTAAAACCTCCTCTAATTCACTTGACAATGTCCCCAAGCGAAAGGCACACACCCAGTCACATCAGCAGAGCGTAATGTACAGTACCTGTGAAAAAAAAAAAAAAAAAGTTCCTCTACTTCTTTATCGCTTACTCTATTCCCAGGATCATCATCCTGGTAAAGGTATTTCGTTAAAAACAGCCACTCAAATTCACACTGGAAAGTAAAAACTGTTGTGTGAGTTTTCTTATTGCAGCCTGACCTTGTTCAGAAAAACTGGACCACTGGGGCTTGACTGTTAACTCGCTCACAACACCACAACAACTACTCCCCGTGCTCTGTTTTCTCATTTGCCCTATCAATTTCCTTCTGTACGCTGTCTTTCTGTTTCTCTCATTCTTCGCCTTTACCTTTCTCCTTTCCTCCATTTCCTCCCAACCCTCACAAATTCACACAGTCTGCTGCACAAGCCTTTTTTTTTTTCCAAGCGGGAATGTAGGCCATCGCTCTGACAGCAGGAAGGCAGCGAGGAGTCGAAGCAGCGCCGCTCTTCTCTTCTTCCCCGCATTCTGCTCACTTACAGCAGCTGAAGACAGTATGCATAAATGTGTGTATGTGTGTGTTGCTGTCTCGCACTGAGTCAGAGCGCCAGAGTTGAGGGACAAACCACAGCACACAGCAGCCCATGCTACACAGGCTACACCGAGAGCCAATCTGTTTCAGCTTTGCAGAAACGAGAGCTCCTGCACGTCCCATTGCATAATATCAAAGATGATCTGAAACGCTCGGAAAAAACTGTTTATCTACACACACTGATTTGTGACAACACTGATCTGCCAGGACTATGTAAACCGTGGCACCCACACTGCATGCTGAAACTACACCAGAAATGTAGACGTCACACCTGCATCAAAAAAAAAAAAAGATAATTTTCCTTAAGTAAACAAAGAAGGACCCACGAAATGTGGGCTGGTGAAATTTAAGTACAGATTACTTTTAGCCTCACCTGCCAAAAAAGTAGTAACATTCACCCCGACACTACTTTCTAACACAGAGAAGATAAACACAAATTTCCAAAACATATATAAGAGCAAGCACACTGCCAGTTCTGAATCAGTTCAGTGCAGAATCTAGTGTTTTTCTTATATGTGGTCATCAAGATCAAAGTTTAACTCTGTGCATATCTTGGTCACAATAACCGCATTTAAGGGATCCTAGTCAAATATTTATAATATGATTATGTAAAGAAATAAGTATCAGGCTATATATGGAATATGAGTGTCTGTACTGGAGTCATAATCTACTAATTAAACTCCACAGTAAAACACTGAATGAGGTATTTAAAGCAAGCTATGTGTATAATTTGAAAATTTCCAACTCTTGCGCCCCCTTGTGGTAATAACAAAAAAGACAGTATTACAGACATGAGCATACACCACGTGATTTTGTTTCAATTCACGTAACACTACATCATGTACTGTGCATTACACATTTGTGACTCGCCGGCGAGAGAAGCTTTGCTACTATACATCTGTGACTGGTCCATTCAACAAAATAACGCCTTGACGTCACTCCTGCGCCTGGTTCAGACACCGCTTTCAACTTCATCTGGGAGTCTTATTACAAGATGAAGACTTGACATGGGACTATCAAAGTCATCTGGAGCACCATGAACATAAACACCAAATTTCACTGCCATACACCGAATACTTGTATAGATATTTCAGTCTGCAGCAGGGTGGACGGCGACTAAATCGCCATCGCTGCCTTAAAAAACCCACTGGAGAGCGGTGGCTTTCACATGAACAGCTGAGATCTGTGCCGCTAATTTATGAATCGGAGGTTCTCACTAGGCTACACTGGGATGCAACCAAAGTTTGTTTTATTCACTCGTCCTTAGAAAAAAACTCTGCACAGGCACAATTTCATCAGTATAAATGTGTGTTATCATCATCCCCTTACAATAAATTACTAAATCATCCATTTTTCCTACAGTCCTGGGTTTCACTACCCAGTAACACAACAGGGCTTAAATTAAGGGTTGTGTTTATGTAAATGAAGTGGTGGAAAGTTTGCTCTTTTTATCCACTTGAACAACAATCTTTCACTGTTCCAACCACGTCAGCACGGCTGAGTCGACATGTTGCGTCCCAATGGTGACAGTGATTTGGATTTTAAAAAGGAGATGTCAGCAACTTCAATTTGGCTTGATGCTGAACAACAGGACAAACAAATCTCTACAGGGACAACCAAGTAAAGACAGGGCAACGGCATCAAACAGCTCACAGTGCATCCCATCCAAAGAGGAGCAAGATGTTAATACTTATTCAGAAAGATGATGAAGACAAACATTACCTTAATACGCAAAGATTAAAAAAAAAAAAAAAGGTTAAAGTCACTTTAACCTTTGTGACTTTCTGATTCTGAGATACAGATTTACAGATCTATGACAGCAATACCAAACTCTGACAACTGCATACACTGAGAAATTCAAGTGCTACCATCCCCAAAAAGTTGCCAGCCAGCGTGGTAGGTGATCCTCGCTGATCCATTTGCCACCTCAGACAACATTTATCAGTATTCACAAAGAGCTGGATGTTCATTTCTGACTCCGAGTAAAAGCATCAGAGCAACATTTTCACAGGTTGCTTGCCGGTGTCCTGGGGGGGGGTCAAAACAAACAGCATGAACACCTACTACAGCTCCAGTACAAGAATGCTGTGACAGTGGCAGGCAGGCTGCAGCGGTGCGGAGTGCTAAAATGGCTGCTCATTCTCCATACAGACACAGAGCTTAGCTGAGAGGAGGAGGGCTCCCACTCCCAACAATTTGCCTCAAATGTGGCTCATCCTTAGGTAGTCTCAACAGCTTGTGTGTGCAGAGCTATTAATGGAAATGCCATTTCAATTGTTTGCAATGGAATGAATATTAAACACACAAGAGTGTACTCTAATGAGAGATGTATAAATCATCCAGCAGCAACAATTTCCTCCTTCATCTGACTCCACAAACACATCAGTGTGCATTAACTCCGTCTGTTAACTAGAGAGGTGAAGGTAACTACAGCACTTAAGCACGACACCACGCACTGACAAGATTTAGTTAAGGGTCTTTATCTCATCTCCAGATTCAAGGCAAATTCTTTGGAGAAGAGAATGCATCATTTATATATGATATGATATGATATGATATGATATGATATGATATATATGTTTGCCTGGATTTTTTGATGTGTCTTATATGCCACAAGGCAAAACTAATGAGACACTTTTTAATTGAAGTCTGAAGAAGGGATAAAAAAAACACAACAACAATGACTAATCCTTTCAGTTTCTTAGTACAGTGTTTTTGCTTTGCTGTTTACAGTCAGGTTTTATTCTAGGCACAAACTTTGAACTGAATAACTGAGGCCCACACTGAACTCTATATCCTGGCTCTTATCTGGGCTACATCTTAGCCTAGAGAGGCCCAGCTACAATGCTTTCACTTACAACATTACAGAGTCTGCGACACCGACACCGCACAAACAGATAAACTGGAATGATCGAGCGCAGTCAAGCAAAACAAAGTAGTCAGCTCCAACATGCCTACACATAATGAATTTTTTAGAATTTAATAAGTTAAACAAAGAATTAAAGAAGTTATTCAAGAATTTAATTTGATAAAAATGGATTTCTGTGACTTACAAATAACTATATACAGCTGACTGCCACTGAGAAAATTAAGATCTTGAAAATTAGGTCTTGGAATTTGTGATTTTGGGGCTTTAAGAGTAAAACTTAGCTTAATGTCACATGGAAAAACTTAAACGAAACTTTAACATGTTAAAATGGGATCTACTGAAACATCTTCCTACTCTATTTCTAAATAAAACAGATTTACGTTTAAGACACAAAACCCCATTCAACCTTATTATCAGAGATTTATGTTTACATAAGACAGAACTGTCCACCATTTACCCAACTGCTTTAACACCATTTTCTGCAGCACCTCTGGCACACAAAGGCCAAATTTCAAAGTAATCTGAATACTCAGATAGCTGTTATAACCAAACTATTGCACTGCTTTCTTTCAAACAATAAAATTACAAAGAAAAGTAACAATATGTTAAGTGTTATTTAGTTTGGGCATGTCTTTAAAATGCAGTCAATTCACTGTGTGAGAAATTAAAAGAGACAAGTCATTTGATTTTAATTACTTAGTCATTAATAGCTCAATTACTGATTCCTGCAATGGACATAGTGAAAACATGCAATTCAACATGCAATTCATTTGAGAAGCTGATTCCAGTGAAGCATTTTGGCATAGACTAAATGATTAATCAACAGCAAAACCTGCAGATTAATCAGCAATGAAATTAATTAATTATCTGCAGCCCTAATTCATTCATTCACTTGGCTGAAGACACTGACGATTAATTAATGTACTGATGATTGATTAATTTTGTACCAGTTCCACTATATTTACACAGACTAGTATTTAAAACAAATACAAGTTCGTGTCAACTGATTTTCAAATATACACAAAGGGTTGAAAGCTTTTAAGACAGCACCAGGACCACAAGAAATTACAGGTATCTTAATAGAAAATGAACTAAGGTGAATTTAAGGTTAATTTTTCCCATTAGAATAATTAGCTGACGTTAATTAAATGCTAGCATCTCCTCAGACTGTAATCTTACGTTCTTTATCTACTTTTGAGCATTTTCTTACACTCTACTTGAGTTGCTCAGTTGTACGTGAGTTGCCAACAATGAGGGGCATTTTGCTGTACGCCATGAGGTCAACGTGTCCTTTAAGTTTTCGCGTTCAGGACGCAAGTTGCATGTGAATCAAACGAATTGCAGCGACACCTTGAGGCCGATCAGACTGCCTTACATAAGAACAGCCTGATCTCTCTCTCTCTCTCTCTCTCTTTGCAGGTGGCGAAGGAGCAAAATGTCCCACCGAGCGCTGCACGTTATGCATTCAGTCGGAGAAGATGGTGTCGGTGAAATGTAGTAACGTTATGTGGAAAAATCAACAATGAGTCAGGCATGTTTGGAGGCCCTCAGCACCCCCCCCCCCCCCCCCCCCGCTGCAGCGGGCAGTTCAATCATGGTTTGTCAGGATGACATGCTGTCATGCATTTAACTGGGGTGTCTCTTGATTGGCTTACCTGTTTTGTCGTCCGTTTAACTTGTTAATAACGATCCTGCCAACGGGGTCTGGCTGTAAGTTGTCACGCTGGATGATTAATTCCCATGCAAACGGCAGCTTAGACTGTGCGTAAAACAAGCCAGTTAGCTAGCTCAGCTAACCAGCTTAACTTACTGCTTTCTGGCGACAAGGATAGTCAGATGTCTGACTTTTTATCCACTGTTACTTTGGATTGATAATTCTGCGGTCAGCGGTGGCGATCATGGTTAGCTCGAGTGGGTTAGCTTGGAAACCGTGCAAAAGTTGTACGTTAGCTGGCTCGCTGGCAATTTAACGTCAGCTTATGTTGACAAACAAGCCTGCGTGTTTAAAATCACACACGACTTGAAGCTAGCTAACGCCAGGCTGCTAGCACGGTTAGCTTAGCTAGCCAACCACCTTGCTAAATCCAAACCTCGTTCCAAAAAATCCCGTTTCGCCGTGTCCGACTTGTATCCCATCGGCAGTAGCAAATCGTAAGTAACTCCGTGAATCACTTGTGGGTGGTTTCTGTGTTTCAATGACGGCGCACTCGCGTTTGCAAACCCAAGTTATCGCTTTGGTCTCTGCTCTCCGCCATTTCCAATCTCTCAACACAAACAAACAGGGCTGCTCGTGCACGCGGAGCGTCGAGGCACGTTCACGGGGAGGGCAGCGGGCAGAAGCCTCCACTATGTTGATGAAGTAGACACGACTGTCAATTACAGGCCATTAATGAGACGTTTGTATTAACCCAAAACGACGTGTTGTGAGGACACTACATGGAGTAGTCTCAGTGTATTTGCACTCAGTGGTGCGGCACCAAAGTCTGAACCCCAAGCATATGCAACCCCAACAGGCCCCCCTCCCTCCCCTTCAAATTCAGATGTTATGTCTGTATAAATAACCGAATCAGCAAGTAAACACATGCATGTCCAGTGGATAACAGGGTGATCAACATGAATGGATTACTGAACAGACCAAAGGGACCGAGGGGTCAGAGGGCCCTGATCCAGAGCTGCTGTTTGAAGTGACTGTTAATATTACAAAGTCAAACTCAATCAAACTGCTACAAATGGATGCGAAACGACCACAAAGAGACACGAAGTGACCACAAAGTAAAACAAAACAAATACAAAGAAATGCAAAATGGCAAATGATGAAGTCACATGGTAGATTATGTGGCCGTGACCACAAAGAGAAACACAACCATCACAAAGACACACAAAACAACCACAAAGAGAAACAAACCGACTACAAAGACACAATATGACCCCAACTAGAAAGAGACACAAATTGACTACAGAGCAACACAAATGCATGGCCACATACTAAGTACAATGTGGTCGTGTCTGTAGTTGTTTTGTGTCTCTTTCATTCTGGGTGTCTTGTGCCTGTGTGTGAGAGCTGTGGGGGCCTTTTACATATCTGTGCCCAGAGATCCACACTCTCGTACTCTGTCTATGATAAACAGTACCCAGATGTGTTTATAACACATTTAAGAGAGTCTGGGCAATCTGAAACATCAGCACATTTCAGCCCCTGTTTTTAACATACTTTAATGACTGTGTGAAGCGTCACCGTGAGGTTTTACAACATTGTTTTTACTAAATTATTTCTGTCTTCATTATACTCTGGGCATAAGACAAAGGCGGAAAACCAGCTTGTTCTGGCCCCTACACTGACAAAGGATTACTGTATTTCATTATTAAAGACAGAAGAAGAATTCACTGTAATTAAGTTTTATTTGCACAATTAAGGGGAGTTAGTTTTCCAACAAGTGCCAGCCCAGCCTGTTGCAAGCAAGATGAAGCATAATAATACTTAAGAAACCTAAAGGCACAATCCAGATATAGACAACACAGGTAGCCTGAGTAATGAAACTGAAAAGACAGGATTAAAACCTGCTATCACTCGCTCTGGTACAGAGAGTATACCACTGAGTAATAACTCACTGGAAGTTATTAGGGTAAAAGGCAGAGAGTAATTTCCCCAGGAGGGATCAATAAAGTAATTAAAATTAAATTAAAAAAATTAAACCTTTCTGATGCTGCTGCAGGTTTATTTTCCTCAGTAAGATTTGTAAGCACAATAGTAAAACTGATCAAAACACTTAATGAGCTCAGTTATCCTCAGTAACACGAGGAGGTGCAGCTCTGTGTCCTAGAGGTTCTACTTTTGTTCTACGTATGAGAAATTGTTTGTTTAATCCTTCAATGCTAATAGTTAATTTATACTTCTAATAAGACAAGATTTCCAAAACTGAAGATAAAAATAGACTTTTAACTTTGGGTTTTTATATTTTTTTTGAGTAAACTCTGTTGGGAGGCTGAGTGTTTATGACCACTATTTACCTCATTACTCCTCTGGATTCTCTGTTCAAAGCACAGGCCTCCTGAAGCAGTGTGTGTTGGTGCACTGTATAAAATCCATAGTGTCTGGTACACAGTGATGTATCCTGTCTGATGCACTGTAGATATATAATTCATAAGTGTAGTTAGGAGCTTTATTGTCTATAATGTGGGAAATAATCTTTGGTTTCACCGCACGGCAGAAAAACACAGGACAGTTAATGATGACAGATATCAAGAACAACAAAGAGCATTATTTAAAAATACATCAGTACAGTTTGAGCTAAAACCACCGAGGATACTGAGGTCATGTCTTCAGCCCTGAGCGGTCTTAGCTGCACTGGTTCTCTTCTCATATAGTTTGTAAAAGTTCTGTATTGTATGGTACAAGAAAGGAATTTATATCAATAATTCAGTTTGAATGTGCATGTTGATTTCAAATGAATTTATAAATAGTGACTAAAAAGATCCCACTGTATCTGATTCTACCACTTATACAGTTTTTTTCCAACAGTATCCAGCATTTCCCAAAGACAAAGTTCTGAGATTCTTTTAGTTAGAGTTACTTGTATTTAGTTTACAAAATGCCAATGGCTGTTTCCACCTCCTCAAATCAAAAATTAGCTGTTTTTCTCTGTTTTAACTCATATCACAGATAAATTTATGTCCATCCATGTAAGTCTCCAATGTTTTGGAGACTTACATGGACTTTGCTCTGTCAGAGTATAGAGATTGTAAACAGCACCTCTCCTGATGCATACTGTTTCTGTGCTCTCTAACCTCACAGACGTGTACAATTGTTTTTAAAGTTAAAAATGTTGTATAGGTTTAGTATATCTCCCTCGGCTGTATGACTCCAGTCTGTTAAATATCCTGTTAATATCTACTACTCCAGGCTCCTGCCCATGTATTTTGTGCTTTGAATATTGTGATGAAATTACATGTGAGAACAAGAGTAGCGTGTGTATGGGCGTGTGTTCAGGGGATATTCTGGGAAATACTCTGAGAAGTAATTACATTGTGTGTAATACGTTGATTGGTCACTCACATTCCTTCAGGGCCTGCAGTCTTACTTCAAAGTTCAAGGATATGACTCATAAAAGGAGGCATTTGGATTTAAGGGAATAATTGTCGGCTTTATCACTGTTTGTTTGGCTTTTACTGGTTTCTTTTTTCATTTTTAATAATTGTTGGTAAGTGCCTGGTTATAGCCTGCCTGGGAAGGGTGGTGGAATGATAAAAATGAGTGGCACATGGTTGCTCATGTTAAGAACGTTTCAATAACTGCCCACATTTACTGTGTGCACAACAGCAGACTTATCCACAATATCACCTATATCACCATAAATCACCTATAATTCATTTACAGCCGCGATGCCCTCAGTTGGCTTGATTCCCAGACGTCTTCATATGGAAAGGGTGAGATACCTGTGAGCCAAGGAAACAGACTCCAAAAGTGCTCACTGAGTCTTAATATCTAAAACAACAATGGAAAAAAAAAAAAAAAAAAACAGCCCACACAATGGTAGAAGTTAAATGAGCTACTAAGACAAATTTCTATAAACCCAATAACCCATAAAACAATGAAGACTGAAAGTGCAGTGGCGGCATAAACGCATTCTGCTGCCATTTCCAGAAAAACTGCATCGAGCCAGAAAATGCATGCTGAAAAATATTATCCTTATTTGTTATTAATTTGGTTTAAAAAGGATTCATTAACAGATTAGAGGGATGTTACAAAGTTAATCAGCTACTGACTGGTAATCACCACAGACACAGAATTTTCTAAATTCATTTTTATTTGCATCACATTTACATTAAGTATATACTGTTGGATATTTCCCTAAATAATGTATCTTGTGGACAATAGACCATTTTAGAGTGAAATCTAAAAAGGTCTTTGTGTTTTATTTGTTTGTTTTTTTGTTTTTTTTTTTACCCCCTTTTACACAGAAAAACTGCAGCCACAAGAATACCACGAACTGCTGGACTATATGGAGAGAGCAGATGAGCAGTTCCAGGAACACATCAGAGAGATGAACACAGCTATATTTAATAAAAATGGATGAGGACACAATTATCTGCCAGGTCTTGGTGGGTGAGTGGTGGCTGTCTTCTATTTTAATCCTTAATATACAAACACTTTTGTGTAAAGTTTTTTTTTTTTGCATTTTGCACATTGATTTACACTGAATGTTCATCTGAATGTTTTCCTCTTAAATTTAAATTCAAGCACTTTTATCTCCCAACAAATACAGATCTTAACAACACATGGAGTCACTGAGATAACATCTGCATTAACTGTTTATTACCACACTGCCAGGTCACAGGGCCCCACAGAAAATTAGGTGAAATGTGAAGGTCAGCTGTGAAAACTATCATGTTGGGACTGTGGGAAAGGTTAAACAGCTCAACAATAGTGAGGCTGCAACCAGTACAAAGCAGCCATATTAATTACTCAGTTACTATAAATGCATAACTGTAGGGAGTATTTTAACAAAGAAGATGGCGGTTGAACCAACATTATGCCGGAGTGCTTCAACCACAACTGTTTAACAGCATTTGCATTATATAGTGTGACTGGTAACAATATCAGAACTGCTGTTTCAAGAGCCGAAAAATAATAGATTGCAAGAGACACATTATTTATTTAGTTTTTTGGCTCAGTCTGTCCTGAAGTGCCTGCGTAAGAATTGTGTATTAACTGTGCCCTCAAGGAGAGGCTCAAGGGTGTTATGGTAAAATCTTTATCGTGCCTGTCTGCTAAAGACAAATGTTTCTACTTGCCTGACAAATGTGCAAACACAAAAGTCCACTGAGTTACAGTTGAATAAACACTGCTCTCAACAGCTGCAAGTAAAATAAAGAGCACAGAATTTTAGCTGGTGAGAATTCTTATCATTCACTTCTCCTGAACTGCCAGATGTTCTACTCCTCAACACATCTGAGCACAGGAGGATATAGAAGCTGAAGACAGGTGAATGTCTTCAACTGGACACATTATGATCTCTGTTCTCCTCATCTGAAACACCTTTCTCTCTCTCCAAGCGCACCCCACCATGGTTCAACAACTGCAGGCATCGGCCCAGAATTTATTTTATCTACTGATGAGAGCATCAAGCAACTCTACCAACACTGACTGACTCAACACAGCTGCTGTCAGATGGTCCCAAAATTTTACCATTTCACAAGTGGAACAATTTAGTCCTATATCATAAAGTTGCATTAGACTTCGTGACCTGTGTGGCAGGTGACCAAACCTGAGCTCAGACCCCTGAAAACACAGCCAACGCTCCACAGAGCCAATGCAACTGGAATCAACACAGATTAGATGTTACATTCATTTTTAATTATAATTCAACTGAGACGGATTTTAAGATAACTGCATTTGAGTGCATGACAAAAATCTTGTCGCAGTATTGCAAACAGTGCTCAGAACAGATCTGACAGAAGAGCTATGTAATTTGAAAAGTACATTCTTAATACAGAATGAATGAGTGTATGAATGAAAAGAAAGTGTAAACCCACATGTAAAACATTTACTTTCATTTCACATGCCACAATAGGACAAGGCAGATATTTTTCCATCTTCAAATAAAGAACTGTTAATGTGATAACATACATCTGAATTCAAAGCATGATACGCTTGGTTAGATGGTCGCTGCTGCCACCCAGAACCTATTTTGTTTCAGCAAGCTTCACAGAAACACATATTTTATGATTTTAAACTTGTAAATTACAGCTGTTTTGATGCATAGACAGACAAACCATTTGATGCCCAAAGTTCATTTTATAGACATAATTCAATGAGCAGAAGCTTCTGAAGCCTCTTTCCTTTTGTTATTTGAAGAGTATTAACATACACTACAGAGCGTAAACGGACACTGAAGTCATTTGAAGAGCTTGAACTTGCGCAGCAGTGGCTGGACAGTCTCTTTCGGATATGGCTTCAGAGCCAGGCACGTGGGGATGTTCTCTGGTTGCTCGATCCAAAGCTTGTGGGACACACCGGCCTGAGTCAGATTCTCTGATAGGCCCGAGAGGGTAGCCTCGTCTGGAGCCTAGAGACAAATAATGCACACAAACTTAAGCCAAGATATCTAAGAATTTATGTATCACAGGCCTTTATTATTAATACATATATACTTCAGATGTAACTCCAGGAAACCATATGTGAAACTACTTATTTGCTATTTTAGTACTGAAAAGCTACATCTTGTTTGGCTGGGGCATACTGAAGCTCCGTTCATTTCAGAGGACTGTAATATTTATAAGACCCAGTAGTTATATTAACTCCAGATACATGACATAGAAGGAAATCATGTTTTAGAGAAAAAAACAAAAAACAAATTCCGTTCGAAATTTTGTCTTTTAAAACAATTCATTGCTAATCAGCGCAAACCTGTAGGTGCTAGAGAATAATTTAACACCTCACTATAATGTATTGATATAGTTTTTCTATCCGGCACTGATATTGCACGCCAAACTACAGTTTTCTTGAGTAACACAGAGGTTTTTTAAAAATTGTTTTACTTGTGATTCCGATCATCTCGCACGTTAGCTAAATATTCCATTTGTGAAGGAGGATAGCTGGTGCTAACAATTACACTATATGTAAAATACGTTTTGCCGAATAATACAAGTAACCGGGACACGTTATAATGTGTCATTACTTAAAAGATGCAATTGTTGTACGTTTGGTAACAATCCAGGTAACACTAAAGTGACCGATATTTGAACGAAGTTTGGCGTGACGCGTCGCGCTTACCCCAAGCACCACTTTATGCATGGAGTCCAGCTCTGCCAGGTACTGCTGTGTGTCCGGGTCTGAGTAGTGCAGGTGGATGGCGGCGGTAGCGGCATGACAAGCCTGAGTTATCACGGCTCCCAGGGGCCAGGACAGTTTGTGAACCAGATCCGACCGGACAACAACGTACTGGACCAGCCGGCCAGGAGACCCGGCTCCCGAGGTCGCCATTTTCAGCCTGTACAGGAACGGATTCTGGGTTTGTTTACTTTCCGGGTCAACCGCTGAGCAGCTCATCGTGAAGGGATATTAAGAGACATTAACGCCCCCTGATGGTTAGTTTTAAAAGCTCATGGTAAAAACTTAGTGATATCAGCAAAGGAACAATCTGGACTCTTCATTTCAAACTAAATATAATTTGACCACGTGAATTATGAGTATTTATTCTGTTTGAAACAGCTTCTGTCTGTGTGTATGATGACGGTTTGACCTTTCACGTCATATCCGCACCACTTAAATATCTAACACACACGTGGCTGTGCATTAAAAAATATACTTTTGAGAATAAGTATATTTTCTTTATGTCATCACCTTCATAGAATTGATGCCATGCATGCAATTCACCAATTCATAAAAAAATGACTAGCAAACACAAGTAAATGTCACAATAATTATTTAATAAGCATACACATTATAATATAAATATAAAATATGCTATTTTTGTTTTTAAAATTGGTGAGACATCATTATATCTGTGTTGAGACAGACAACCATACAAACAGGTTTTAATATTCTACCAAAATCTGCTGAAACTTCTATGCAGCTGTAACAAACTTGCCATGATGGTGCCGTCCTAATATCAGAGCCTGTATTCATGGAGCATATCAGAGAAGTGTAACTGATCTAGGATCAGATCCATGTAAATGTCACCATAAATGCGGAGGCAAACTGGTCTTAGATCAGCGCTCCTAGTCTAAGATGCTGTATGCAGTGGGCCCACGTACAGAGAGAGCACAATAACCTACCATATATTTCTTTATATATATATATATATATATTTCTTACTGTAATCCAACAATGGCAATTAGCAGCATGATAATGCACCACTCATTTTTTTCTAGTTCCAAGAAACTGCAAAATAAGTTAGGAAGTAAAGAAAAAAAAATAAAACATCAAACGTACTGATGATCATTGTCACTGTACTAAGAGAGAAACTCGTCCACAGTGAAACAATCAGAGATAATCAAGCAATCAAATCAGATCAGATCAGAGTGATGACATTTGACAGTCAGGATTGGGTTCAATTCAGTTTCACCTCAGCCAACAACAGGAAGTGGATGATCATTACATTTTTACGAAAGTGAAAATTCATGACATCAAGTTCTGTGCGTTTCATTGACAGATCAATGAGAATTCATTCTCAAATCATGAATTACAGTTTCAGTTGACTGAATCTAAAGTGAATTGATCCCCAAACCTATCAATGACAATAAAGAACAAATAGTTTTAACATTTTTTCTCTTTTTTTCTGTTTTTTTTTTTTTTCTTTTTAAAGTTTGGTCGACATGCTGAATCCTTGTGTTTGCAGGTTTGTGGTCATTCAAAAGGAAAAGTACTGAGCGAACCACTCCTGGCGCTGGGCGTCCGGGGAGTCGATGGCAGAGTCCTTTGTTTCAGGAGGGCTTCAGGACGGGAGCGCAAAGCCAGCCCAGCAAAAATAAAAAAAGAAAGAGTCAGGGAATAATCCACAGTTTAATTTAGCATATTTAGTCTTAAACGTGTCTGAATGATGAGGGCAGTGTCTGAGGGATGAAAAGTAAACCCGTACATTTAATCAAGTTCTGTACTTAAGTATGTAATTTTGAGGTACTTCTACACAACTACATTTATTTGGCAGATGCAGTTACTAGTTACTTTACAGTGTGAGATATTCACACAAAATGTATGATCTCATTCTAAAATATGATGCATTGTTGCTGAGTCTTATTTTCTTTAAAAAGATGAATATTTTATTAATACTATTTTCAATGCAGATCACCTCGTTTCAAGTTCTTTCTTTTTTCTTTAAATCAAACTGATTTAAAAAACAGGTTGAATGTGGAATTCTTGCTGTATTTTTTTTTTTTAGGTAAATAAGGTTTTTAGTACCTAGTGTAAACAGTGATGTCTTATCTTACTCATACAACCTTTTGAATGCAGGACTTCTGCTTGTTGTGGAGTACTCTCACATTGTGGTATTTCTACTTTCACTTCTTCCACCTCTGGTGTCTGAGTCTTTTATCCTTTCTGTGTGTTTTGTGCTTAAACTTACATGAGTAACAAAAAGCATTTTTTACAGGCTACTGTCAGACACCAGGCCACGTCTCTTTCTATGCTGAGTGTAATTGTTCTTGTTCTTAACACTAAACCACTTTATGGTTGGATTTGATCCAGGCTTTGCACGAAGAACAGAAATACAACCATAAACAAATCCTGCTGTGAGGGTTTAAAGGTATCTGAATGTGTAGGCTACTTTTATGTCCACAGGGGGGCAGCAAAGTCATTGTCAGACAGACACCATGTGCTGTGTCCCATTTCCACACCGTCAATGCTGCATTTGCCTGTTAACTGGGGCCAAAACAAAACAAAACAAAAATGTTGTTTGTCCCTGTTGCCTCGAAGCTTCCGTCAAGTACAATGCACACACAAAGCAACAGTTACTCATAATAATCTGCTGAGACTAAAAAAACACTCTGATGTGTTGAATTTTCCATATTGGCCTGTAATGGGCCTTTAATGGTGTTTTCAGGATGATAAAGAAACTTCTTTTGTGTGTGTGCATGTGATACGGTATCTGTGCAGCATCTGTGTCGAACAGTTTTTTGGGGGGTTTTTTGAGGAAAATGTCGATAATCAGTGAAAACTGTGCATGTGTATGAAGAGACGAAGCTGTAGCTTCAGGGACATGTTGTTTCCCAAAGTTTGAACTAATTAGGTCGAGTGTGTGCATCTATCAAAACAAACAACTATCGGAGCCACTTTCTTAATTGGCTGCTTCTTAAACAAACAGTCCTATAACCCCAGGGTAATATTTAGTCTTTTTTTTTTTTCGCTTATTTTCTTCACATATCCTCATCAATTACTTCCCAGAAGGCTTCACTCATATTTGTTCAGCCTGATAAATCGTTTTTACACTGAACATGGTCACAATTCAGACTCAAAACAGTCTGTTTTAAGTCTATTAATTTTTTTTATTGCTGCATATACAGTACTTTACATACAACACTTCTACATTAAAAAATAGCACAATTTTAATTTAAATGAAGGAAGATGCAGCTTACTGCATATTAGTGACCAGAACTAGTCCCTGGCACTGCCTCTGTTCAACACCGTGACAGACTGTTTCAAACAGCTCATGCCACAAATCTTCTATTTCCTCTCTCCTCTACACTCACATTCCCATCAGTCCCAGTTGCCCCAGTACAGACTAAAATGAGCCTTATCATTAATGTCCGGACTCTTATAGGCACATCACATCAGACTGTACAGTCTAACGCTCTAATTAATTTAGATAAGGTTTGAAAGCTTTCTGAAGGGTTTAAGAGATGAAGACTCGCAGACCCGATGCTGTGAAAGGGTGAGGTTGACAAACTGCTGATCACTCAGCTGTTAGGAGAAGAGCGACTGTCGGGGCAGAGAGGAACAAAGAGTGTGTGTGGAGAGGAGGGGCGAACCATTTAACGGAGTCTGGAGAACATTTCAAAGCAGATCTGTAATATCTGACCTCATACTGTCATCGCTCGGCTCTGTTGTGTGTCTGCGCGTGTGTGTGTGTGAGTGTGTGTTAATGTAGTGCTCCTGCATTCTTACCAAGAGCAATGAGTTGAATTAATGTGTGTCTTTGTTTCTTAAGAAAACCGGGATCATTTTTAAGAACATTTGTATGAGTGTGATGTGTGTGTGTGTGTTTTGTAACAGCAAAAGGTGTGTCCCATGATGACAAAGGTTCGTCCCGAGCTTTTTGCAAAGCAGCCATCCCATCTTTCTTTACATAAACACCAGAAAAACATGCAGCAGAAAGAAAAAATATCCAAAACATGCTCCCACACACACCCACACACTCACACATGCCATAAACCTAAGCAATGTTGCTTACAAACACACTTTTTGGCATGCAAACACACACACACACACACACTGCACGTATTCACATGAGAAGCATGTTAGACAATTTATCATCATATCAGTTCACAGCACAGGGACCAATCAGAGACGCATTTATTGGAGCATAGAGGTGAGTCGCAGAGCTGATTTCAAAGTAAGACACCACCACACACAGAGAGGACTGTCCATGATAGCAAAAGACAATGTCTACTTCGTTAGAAATTCAAAAGACAAAAATAGTTCATTTATTTTGTATAAAATAATCCATCCCATGTGGACGGGAGGAGGAAAAGTGCAGCGTGTGCAACATGCTGAAAGTCAGATGAAGATGAGGATGGAAAAAAAAAAAACAGAATCAAAAAATGGCACAATGCAACAACACAAAGGTACAACAAACATCAACAGCAAGTTGAATAACTTCCTAAACAGAAAAGGGAAACAGCATGCACACTGTTAACATGTTCAGACTGACGGACACACGAATGTGGAACGGAAAAACTGAAAATAAAAAACATGCCCCTTTTGCATTCCAAGGCCATTCTGTGAAGCTTCGGTTGCATATGGAGCTCGTGTTTATGTCCAGGTTGTTATGTGGCTGTTAGACAGAGACAACAGTCTAGAAATGAGAAGCCTGCTTTTCTCTAACAGTAGCTGAAATCAGTAGCAAACTGTTGTAACCTTTGGTAAATCTGCCACTGTAATCTCTGTAAGATGTAGAACAGTGTGTGAGAACAGAAGGCTTGATGGGTAACCTCAGCTACCGGGAGCGGGCCTTAGCTAATGGTCAGTTCCAAAACCTTAGAGCGTTTGAAGGCTTTTATTTTACACTCTGCAGCTCGTGATGACGGTGATTTCGAGCTGCTCTGGGTTTGTGAAAGGGCCGGACTTGGCACAAAAGGATGAAAATGTTAAACTCCTGTTATTGTTCCATTGAGAAGTTTCTTTATGAAGCCAGAAACAACAGAGTTCTGTTTTTTTTTTTAATCATTTTAAAATACAGTTTCTACATTCATGGTTCGACTCAGGCTGTGAGTCATTTTAGTAAAAGTGCTTTAACCTCTTTAATGCACAGGATTTTCTAATTAAACAGAGGCCTGTGATTGGATGACTGATGCATGGACTGACCAGCTTGATGCCCGTCGGGGCTGAAAAGGTCTCACCTCATAAATTTCTTGGGTTCGGTGGGAGGGGTCGGCGGGGGAAGAGGTTTGTTGGAGTTGAGCTCAAGTTGGTGGAGGGGGGAGTTGGGGATGGGCTCTAGACGGCTGGGCTGGGCTGGGGGCGGGGGCGGGGGCTGTGGGGGCTGCCCACTTCCTGTACCCACCACGCCCATGCCCATACCTGCTGCCTCCAGAGCCCTGAGATTAGGAGAGCTGCTGAATCTGCTGGCTGCTGTTTTCTCATTCTTTTTCTTTTGCTACACAGACAAAAAAAAAAGAAAAGGAGGGGCACGGGGGTCAAAAAAGGAGCAAAAGGGAAGTTTAAACCAAAATAATAATAAAAGATAAGAAGAAATGGAGGGAACAAAAGGGAAAATGAAAAACAGGGAGAGCTCTAAAGGTCGCAACAGTCCAGCCGGTGAGACAGGAAAAGAGCGGCGTGCTAACTTTATCATATTTACATGTTGATCAAAGAAAGAGTGCACGGGTCAGCCTGGAGACTGGCATCACTCAGTCTCAGTCTGAAAGCACCAGTCGCTCTGAGCAGAATGGAAATTCAGATGAGAAGAGATGCGTCAAAGCAGGAAACATCTCACACTAACAAATGGCTTGGAAAGCAAAGGAAAGCCGGAGAAAAAGTCAGGAGGAACAATCGAACCGGGTGGAACAATCACTCGCACGTTAACACACACGTGGTAAATTAAACATAGTGAACACACATCACATTTACTGACATGTGGAAAAAATACATGTAACAGCAAGAACAAAAATACTGGAAGTTATAGAACCTGAGAGATGGAGTCAACAGTTATAGGTATATGTATATATGACCATGCAGTAGGAACCATTCAACTCAGACACACTGTGAAGAATGAAGCATCATGTTATCCAGATGCACTCGCAGCTTTAAAGGCCCTGAAGTTTATTTTCCTCAGTCAGCTTCTCACCATGAATCATGAGATCCTGCATGAGCACAGCGTTCTCTCTCAGTGTTTCGACAGTGTTGGTTACATTGCTTAAAAAATGTCTGTATTTTTTTTTTGTTTTGTTTGTTAGTGCTCTTTTTAACTGGTATGAAGTGGGCGGGGCTCAGTTGGAACAAAGTGATGTCACAAACTTCGATGGACCAATCATGATTTATCAGCACACAGTCCTAACGAAGCAAATTAACTGTGTTGAGTTAATAGTAAATAAATAATACACACATGTAACTGTGTGTTAAAGCCGGTCAAACTACACATTTCTACGATCAGTTTTAGAGAAACTTTTTGAACTGCGACACCTTGTTCTCATTGCTGTGAACAAATGAAACCTTGGTTGGTACAACTGTGAGCCTCCATCTCATACCAGTGATGCTGCCATTTAACAAAAGGGCTAAAAACATTTCCTATAATCATGATGTTTCCTGTGCTCTCGTGCCGTCCTTGAGGAGCTTCGCTTTACAGAAAAGAATAAAGTTGTTAAAGTTGATTTTTCCGTCACCTTTTTACCATCTGCCATAGAGTTTTACTGCTTATCAGTGGAACATCGTAATCTTTTCTGTCGCTGTAGAACAACTCACTTTTGTAAGCGTTTCATTTGTTCAACAGCAGTTGGGTCGTGGTTTACGGCTGTAACAATGCAGAACAGTCTTTTTTAAAAACCTCAGTGCTGATCGTCCTTCTGGTCGATCAGCACTGATGGATGTGAAATGAGATGGAGTGGATATCATCTTTGCTGTGTAGTAGGATAAAGCGTCAGGCTTGTCAGAGCGCCCCTGTGTGTGGTGTGTTACAGGATATCTGGGCCTACCTTGATGAGCGGGTTGATAACTCCTACGTTGGGACTGGCGTTGAACACTTTGTTGAAGTTGGTCTCCCTGTTGACGAGTTCCAGCTGGTAGAACTTCTTATCATCCTGGAGGAGAAAATCATGTTAGCTGACAGCGAGGACAGGAAGGCTGTGGAAGACTCAAGAGACTGAAAATCACACATTTAATGAGTTTTTTTTTTTTTTTTTTGAGGCACGCACACCTCAAAACATTAATTTTAACAATTTTAACTGTCCTCTTGGTCTAAGTCCTTCTTCCCATCAGGATTTCGGACCTGAAAGTTGCCTCTTAAACACTCTGGTGTCAACTTTTTACCAGAAAACAGACTCAAAAACCTCAGAGGCAACAGCACCACACCGTGACAAATGTAAGCTGATTTATAAGGTCACCTTTACAACGTGATTAATGCTTCGAAACCACAGCAGCCTTGTGTTACTGTCAGCTGAGTCCCTGACAAACCCAATGAAAATCACAGCGTTAATGAGGCAAAGCACAGAGTCTCAAACTGTTCAAAAAACAGAAAGTAGAGGCTGGCCATGTCGATGTGAAAGGGCAAAATAGTTCTTAAATAAAGCTTCAAATAAATGTTTATTAAACGTTCTGCTTCAAACGTGAAATTCTGTTGTTCTTCACCATTTAACTTCAACACATTTTAGAATCCAAAAGCCGTGAAAGCCAATAATTTGTATCTGCTTCATTTAGAGAAAAACAGAATGATCTGAGATCTAAAAACAAACAGGAGATGGAGCATTTTTCTTTTCACACTTTCTTTTCCTGTACGTAGTTCCTCTTGTCTTAGGTATTACCTCATCAGCAGCTACCTACCACCAGTTTCTTGACGAGAGCTTCTCTCTCAGAGACCATGTCTTTCAGCTCTGCGATGATCTGCAGGTCTTCAGGACGACTCTCCCTGTTCCTGAACTTCTCCTCTGTTCCTTCCAGCCTGAATGAGGAGACACAAAAAATACAAAGACATGAATACTCTGCACAAAAGATCCACTGAACAGCATTCAGGAAAAAAGGAAAGGTAAGACAGGACCCAGTACCTCTTTCTGAGGAGCGTGCATGTGTCAAATGTATGTTCATGCAAACATCAGTTAACTGTGAGGTAAACTCATTAGGTCCTGCGTTTTATAATGTGAGTGTATTAGATGGAAGAATTAAAAGTGATGAGGACTAAATGCCTGCACCGTAAGTTGGTAAAAAGATGAGTGATTCATAGCTTCTCCTTTTTCATTAGCTTGTGATCAATAAAACAGTAATTGTCTCCGGGCTCTTCCCTGCCTTCTCCTCCTCTCATCACAAAAACTATTCAAAGGTTGTAATTTGAAGCTGTGCAGGTCCTCCACAGGATGTTTGGGTTCTGTGAGTTATTAGAACTTTCAAAGACGTTATAATGGATTTCTGTTGTTTTCCGAAATCACCACATTTCACATCCGATGACATTTTCCCTCTTGCAACACGTGCTGAAGTTCGCTGAGCAGAATGAGATATTCTCCGAGTGAAAAACCACCACTCTTAAATAACACCGTCGACTGGTATATGACTCGTGTTTTGAAACTGTAATAAAATTAAAACAAAAAGCCTTTAAAAGCCTCCATTCAACAACAGTAGTTTATGGAACTAACAGAAACATTTTCTCTGTTTCCCGAAATTTGTCTTTTAAATGTTTTCATGATACAACATGAGATATGAGACATCGTTTGATCCCTACATTATATCATATCCTTAATCAAAACAATCAAAAGTTTCACCGGCAGCTCAGTGAGTTTCAGTAAAAGATTAAACACCAGAAAATGAAGCATAAAGATTAAAATGAAAGAAGAAGCTGCAGAGATGAGGCCTTCTCAGAAACCGACAGAGGTCTGTTTTGATCAAACACGTTTCCCCTGCATGTTTAGCTGTGAGCCTATTTATGGTTTTACCAGTAGCTTATGTGACAGTGAGATAAACAGCCTTTCACCTCCCACACGACCACAGCACAAGCCACTGAGGGGTATCTTTGTGACATTTGTGCCACAGTGTGAAATCACACTTTCTTAAAGGCCGAGTACCAGAGCAGCTTGTCTTCCTGATAAACTGTGGTCCCTCCATGGACTGTCTGTCCACTGCTGCAGTGAGGCTGTGCTCAGTGATACTGATACATCCTGATCTGCAGTTTCATCAGATATACTGTCTGCGCTGGTCCTTCTGTGCGCCTCTGATAGCCGATTCATCCTGTTCCTCACTGTTTGTCAAACATTTTCTGCAGCTAAAACATCAGAGTCTCATCGGCTGCTCGGTTCATGTCGGTGTTGACATAAACTGACTGATACACAGCAAAGAAAAAGCATTTTAGCTTAAACTACAGCAGACATTCTGCAGTATATGTACAATAATTATTTAACTAATTAAAGCAGAATTAACTGCTTTTTTTGGCTGCTCCGACGGTGTCTGTAATTATGGGAGCTATGCTTTATTTGCAGTTGGCATTTTATTAGGTACACCTGGCTAAATAGGCTAAAAATGATAAAGGTTGTAAAGTTCAGGTTTTGTTGAAACTGTTTCACTTGAATGGGACAGTGGTCCTATGGGCAGGAGAACACTGAAGCCAAATGCTCAGAGTCCAACTGTTTTACGCCTGAGTGCCACAGCATCAGCAACCCTTCACTAAGCGGGAAGCCCCTCTGTAACACCCAGCTGGAACGTCAGTGACACGTGAAAGACAAGTCGAGTGTCACCCGTGGCATTTCTCATGTTTTGGGGTTTGTTTCAGATCACATGGACAGCGTGTGGTCCAGGGGCTGGACAAATGTACTAAAAATTATTTATTTATTATCAAAATAACGGCATTTTTCCTTTAAGTGGCTTCTTCTTAGTGTGATGACTCTTAGGTGTAGAAATAAAATAAACGAGGCTTTGATACTGTATGTCCCATAAAAACAACAACACACAACTTAAATGTTAAATGTACCGTCTGTATAAAGACCATAACAGCAGCATAGTGTTATCTACACCTGCCAGAGACAGCTACATCTCCCTAAGGGCTGTGTGATTTGTGTGGTGGCACCGTATTCTGTCCTTACATGAGACTCCCACAAACCACAAGCAAAGAGGGATTTTCAGTCTCGTAAATTTTTAACGACGATGCCCAAAGTTTGAGCACTTTCTTCGTCGTGATGAATTTCGGCTCGTGGGCTGTGCCATCTGCTCTGTTTGAGGAGAAATAGGTTTTTCCTGCGTGTCAGGGTTCCTGCTTAGAGCCCACAGAGTCTTCTTAACTGTGCAGATGTTTCACCGCTGAGATTTAACTGAAATGCAGTGGGGAACAAAGCCATTGTTGCTATGGTTACCTGCAGTTTGGTATACTTGCACTGATTTGACGACTGTTGTTCAAACGTTGGCTGTAATTATGTTTCAGGTGTCTGGATGTGTGGTTTTAACAGACACGTACTGGCTGGACTACGGCTGATGTGGCTACAGATGTGACTATGAACTGCAACTCCAGTTGCCACGACAACCAAAACCCAAACAGACAAAAACTCAAAACCCAAAGACGAGCTTTCTTCCTCCCAGAGGACCAGCCAATGAGACAAAGGACAAAATATTTAAATATTCATGAAGCTTAAACAGCGAGGCATTCTCAGTGGCTGTCGAGGGAGAGGGATTTGTTGGGGAATGGGACTAGGCCGTCAACAACACCCCGATTAATTAGGCGGAAAGAGACTAGTAGTCTGGTAAAGACAGATCTGTGTTTTAGTTAATTAGACGAGAGGATCACCTCTGGGGAAAGTCCCAGAAATGCTTCTTTAGAGGGTAAAGCAAAGGAACGTCCAGAAGATAAAAACTGCTGACCGTTAAAAGTCAGCAGTCCCAGAAAAGTGATCAAAATATCACAGGAAGCAGACTTTGACTTTACTTTACCCTCTACTGTACTGTTATTTATACCAATAAAATATTTATAATTAGGGCCTTAATCACTTTAGTACATACACTCATTTTAAGGTCAAACTCAAACTGTATGCTAAAAGTGCTATGAAGTAAATTATTATAGCCACTTAGGTTACTGAGTTAACTACACCCTTTGGCGAATACCATGAGAAATGACTGAAAGCTTTACAGAATTTAAAGCTAGTAAGTTGAGCTTTTATGCTGTGTTTGTGCAAAAAAAGAGGACAGGACACTTCTTTTGTGAACAGGTTGTGTAGTCTCTGCACTCATTGTGTTGTCATTTTAATTAAAGATCTTGTGTAATACCGCACATAATGTTTAAGCCTGGCACTTCATTTGCAGATGGAATAAGTGGCCAGTAAAAGCTTATCTGACTGATAAATGTTCTCTCTTTGAATGCAGAGCCTCTGTGGTCCAGCAGGTGGTGCTTTGCTCTCAGCTGAGTCAGACTGAAAGGAGGTCAGCTCTGAGGAGGATGCTAGCTTACTGCATGTCTCCTGACTCCTGACTCTCACACTCACATCCCAGAATATGCAGCACAGAGTTTTTCACATGGCTTTTCCGTCTTTAGCTCGTTTTCGTCTGTTGTGCCTCAGTAACTCTTTGGTTTGTCCATTTCTCTAATGCTCTGACATCGACTGCTGCTCACCAGCAAAGAAAAAAAATCACCTTTCAACTCCCTTTCTTTTTTCCTACTGCATCCATCTTCCTCTGTGTTTCTGTCATATAAACTCAACTCTTTTTCTTTAAGTGTAACCTTAACATGTACTGCATCCCCTCAGCTTTCTCTTTATTCTTTCTGTAGGTCCACACATCACTGGCCTCTCCTCAGTATCCTCACAGCATGTCATCAATGATATAAAGCTTCCGATGCATCTGCAGCGATAAAAGACATATTTCCTCGCACTCTTGGAAAGCAAAATGTCTTTGATCCACATTTAATGTGAATCTATACATTATCTTTGATCTCTGTATGTTCCTCAGCTGAGGAAGTTCAAACTTACGACTGACGCTGCGGCACATGACTTGAGTTTGATGGTGTAAAGATCATCAGATTTAAATGTTTTAAGGCTTTCAAGCATCCAAGGTGGTTAAACCCTCAGTTTTCAAACGTATGATCCTACATCACTGCCTCTGAACTGATTTTACAGTAAAACAACCATAAAGTTTAAATTTAATATTTCATTAAACTAATATGCCACAATTTGACGTGGAGCGTTTTTTGGGACTGTTTTTATTTGATGCTCGCTGCTTAAAAAAAGCATTGTTTCCTCTGTGGCTTCAGATTCAAGTGTGTCGCACTCGTGGTTTATACTTCGGTTAACAGCCCTGTTTGGACTGAATGAATAAACAAAACATAACAGCGTTCAGGTGGAGACATCAGGCTCTGCTCACTGTGGGTGAAAAACTACTGGAAAGTTTTTACAGTTTATGTGACGCAGCCATGTTGATGCACATCACCAATCACTATAACATGAAGTCAGTGCATACCACAGGACAATGTGTGAGAGACACACATGAAGGCACATTACACCTCGTGCATATGGAATCAGACGCACTAGACAATGCTGGCATTTGTGTTTCCCTTTCCTCCCTCTTTATGTTTGATTTCACGGAGTAATTCAGTCTTTCTGTGTTTTGCTTTGTCTTGAAAATTCATTATTTCCAGGAGAATGTGGTTCAGGTACAGACTGACGGAGCACGGGCCTCGAACTGCGGTAAATCTCTCGGTGCTGCCTTTCATGGTGAGCCAGTTTCTTCACGCACCGTCGTGCTTGGTGCAGCTGTTTATAACGTACGACATAAGCAATATGATTATGTGAGAAGAAAACAATTCATCACGGCCCCCTGCTATTTATACCCCACTTCACCTGACGCATGTGAAAATGAAAACAGTCTGCATGGCTGTGCCTGCTCCTATATGACTAACAACTGAAGGTGTATTTATATTATGGTCTAATTGTCCATAATGCAGTGACTGCAGAGGTCCCTGCATGGACACACAGGAAAAGCACAGTTTTTCCATATTTGATCAAAGTAGATGAAATGAACAAAGATGCTAAAGATGTGGATAAAGAGTTAAATCTGCGGAGGAGACACGAGCGAGCAGGAGTGATCGGGCAGGTGTGAACGCCTCGTCTCTTATTCTCCCAGGAGAAAACCTGTCTGTTGTGTTATGTTTCCACTCGGCACCTGACAACACACAATCACATTATCTAGGCCGAATACGTTGACCCGTGCTCATGGCACGCACGAGCTGAGAATCAGATAAATGTTATTCCTCTGTGCCATTGACCTTCATCGGTGCACAGCTGTTTGAAGACACCACACAAGCACACGGCGTATTTAAATCTGTGTACATACAGAATCTGAAGCGCGGAGATCTTGTCTTTGAGAACTTCCTGGGCTTTGTTGAAGTCTGACAGCATGTTCTGCGTCTCTCTGCTGTGGACGGCGCTCAGCTCGGCAAGCTCCCTCTCGTGCCTCTTCGTCAGCTCTTGTTCGTGAGCCCTGAAGAGACAGAAGAGACGGACAGTTGAGTTTCTGAAAGACGAGCGCGATCATGGGTTTAAGTTAGGGCAGCATTTTCATTATCAATTCATTTGCCAGTGATTTTCTCGATGAATTGTTCTGAAAATACCAGCCACAGTTTCCTAAAGAACAAGGTAACTTTTCTGAACTGTTTATTTTGTCCAACCAACAGTTTAAAACCAAATGATATTCAGTTTAAAAACACACACGACAGAGAAAAGCAGCGACCAATAAATTATCCCACCATTGCTCTGAATCAGATACCACAGCAACATTATTTCTAGTTTTTGGTCAGTACTAATACTGAGGAGCAATGTTTTTACAATGGGCTCCTCTCTTTGTTTTGTTTGTTTACACAAAAACTCCACACGGCCCCTTATTTCCAGTACTTGAGTAAATGTACTGAGGCTTTCTTTTTTTTTTTTTTTATTTTGGTATATCAGGACTCTTTGTTTTATATTTTATGTCGCCAGACTGTAAATAATAATGAACAAAAGCACAAACAAACTTCATTACGTCAAAGTTTGATCACCTTGGCTTTCGTATGTCACGTCATGTCGCGTCACGGCGCGTGGCAGGACTTGGACATACAACTTACATCACAATTCAAGCTCGAGGATAGAGCAAGGCATGTTGCGGCTCAGGAATAACTCACATTTAATTTATTTATCTTTTAAATGGATGACATTTTCCTTTTAAGACTTAATCAGGAGCTGCAGACTCTTCCTTCTCCGTCTGTCTCTCCCAGGAGAAGCGAACATAATGGATTGCCCCACGGAGGAAATGTTGGTGAGATTAGAAAAGGGAGGCAGAATGAATTCAAAGACCAATACTGCATGAAAACATACTGTGAATCCAATTATTCACATTCAGACATGTGAGTTATACGTTTGAGCCAAAGCAGGATGAAACGAGACAACATGAAAATGCATCCAAACACAAATGTGCAAAAAATGACATGTATGTGTACTTGATGTTCACATGATGCAGAACGTAAGTGCAGCAGTGTGTGGATGGTGTAATAAACTATTCATATTATGAAATATTTTCAATATACCAACACAAGGTTTTGCTGTGGGAGGAAATGAGCTAAATGAAGAGGGAAATGATGGAAACTGGGAATAAAAGGCGATAACAGTGAAATGAGGAGGAGAAAGAGGCTGATGAAAGGGATGAAGGAGGATGGAGGAGAAACATGGCTGCCTGTCTGCCTCTCACTCCGACTGGGCCAACTCCCCCTGAGGGCCGCACATCTTATCTCTCTCTGCTTCCTCTTTATTTATTTATCAGCCTATTTTTATCCCTGTGACCAGGATTCAGACGGAGAGTTACGTAACAGAGGGAGAAATGTGCTGCGCATGAGCCTGCAAGCAGAGAGGGGAGGACGCATATACATAAAGGCAAACAGCACAGGGAAACATGTTAGAGAACAAAGCACCATGGGAGAAGCTATCAAACATACACACATGCAGATAAACCTTCAAACACATACACACACACACACACACGCATACATCCATGGTTACAGATTGATTCTAATGAGCGGCTGGACCACATTAGCCATACAGCACGTTAAAAAATTCATAACATGCTGCAGGGAACAACATGATTATAGATTCCATTCTGCTTTTACCCTAAATAACCTTCACGTCTCCTGATCAATGGGCTCCTGACACTGGTCGAAAGAAAGAGGGAGACAAAGACTGTGTGTGTGTGTGTGTGTGTGTGTGTGTGTGTGTGTGTGTGTGTGAGACAGACTGATCTGCTTCGTCTGTTCTTTTCTTTCTCTCTCTTTCATCTTTCATGGTGTGCTTTCATCAGGACTGGAGCAGAGCAGGATTGCAGAAACTATCGTCACCCGAATAAAATCAGTGAAATCAAATTCAGCAACATACAGTGATGACAGGGGCCACCAAGAGGAGGAAGGGCTGAGTGTGTGACTGCCTGATTGGAGAGGTGGGGAGTTTACATATGGAGGGGTTTACATATTCAGACTATCCTGAAATGTCAGAGATAATGCGTTGTTAACGTTTAGGGAAAAGAAAAGAACAGAAACACATTTACTTGCTTTCAAATGGTGTTTTAAGTGGGTCTGCTGCATCATTTGAAATTTGATCACTGGACCATTTGTTCAGTCTGTGTTGATTCACCCCAAACACCCAACGTACTGACGGTGCAGACACTGAAAGCTGAAACATTTTGTCTTTCAATCACACCAATCTAAGGTGAATTTGTTTCCCTTTACTCTGTGGGCGACTGTGCCACCTGTAAAATTTGCCTTGTGTTCTGAACAAATGGAAAATAAACTTGGATCCTCTAACTCTTTTCCTTGAGTCACTGAACTGTACAGTGTCTGGTTGTCAGTAGTATTGCATTGTTTTGTGCTGTGATCCTTTCAGCTCTGAGCGCTGGCTCATACCTTATCTGCTGATTGGCTTCACTGCGGATCTTGAGCACCTCCTTGCCCTTGAGCTCCAGCTCTTTAGTCAGAGTGCTGATGTTCTCGTTGAGCGTGTGGATCTGGTGGTCCAGCTGAGCGATGTGGTTCTTCCTCCTGGACACCTCCTCCTGCAGCTCGGTGATCCGGCCCAACAATTCACGCTCCTGGGAAGAGGAAAAAAGAATAAAAATATATATAATTATATATCTCTGCATTTAGACGAGCTGATGTCCCACAGCGTGAGCTCTCCCTCCCTGAATTTGTGGGTCTTTTAAAACTTTACCAGTGAAACGTCTTTTGTTTTTTCCTAAACATACTGTACTAAATTTTGAGTGAAATGCTTCACATACATAACTGTGGGTGGACGAAATTAAACTAATCCAAAAGTTTGGATGTGATGAGCTTAGTGAAGGGCTGCAGCGTTGGATGTACACCCAGTGTGTCACCAGGTGTATGGTGCATAATAAGCTGCTAATTCAGTATAATGGTCTGATTTTGGCCATGGTTTAATTTTATATGATGGAACATAAAAAATGAACTCGACCTACAACGTGGAAGTTTGAAAGGCAGAGTTCTTGTGGAGTTGTATAACGTGTGTGTATGTGTGAGGTTTCTTCAGCAGCACAGAGTGGGCCCATAATTAACCGAAAGTAGTGATTAGTGCACAATAAGTGCGTCACAGTCACGCTGGTAAACTAACAATGAATGTTGATGAATGAACTGACAATAAATAGTAATATTCATCTATTTTACTGCAGTGAACTGTAATCATAAAAACCCACGTGTACACTCTCACTTTCACTCCACGTCAGAAATACACTGCTTGGTCCCTGTGGGTAAATTACAGTGGGTTTTCTGTTTTACTTCATTACTTAAGTGCCGCTTTAGAAAATGCTTACACAAAACAAAACAAACAAGAATGAGTGTATTAATATGACATCGATTAGACCTTTAATTTGTAGGGATCGTGGCAGTTCTGCTGACACTAAACTGTGCCCTGTGAAACACGTGAGCACCGGCTGATATCAAACGTCTTTTTTAAAGATTAGATTCATTCACAAGTCTGACAAAAAATAAAATTTCAGTTATCAGCGCTGTACAAGGATTCAGATCCTTCAGAAGCTCGTCTGAATCCCTCACTCAGCTCATGAATGATCGCAAAGTCCTCAGATCAGTGAATGACTCCATGTAAACAATGACCATCTCTCCAAATTACTCACGACCTCCCGCAGAGCTGCCCTTTTCTTCCGAGCTGCACACTGACACAAGATCTGGCTTTTATTCGTTGTGATTTGAAAGTGAGAAAATGAACAAGTGATTTTCTCAGCCGGGTGGGTGTGAACGGTGCGTAGGTTCAATCAAGCGCTCGCACAAAGACGACACACAGCCTGTCGACTTTTACAATGAGTCCATTATTGGAACGTCACTTAAATGAGTGAGTCACAGATTCTAAAACTTAGCGAACGCGAGGAACTCTTGTTGTTTGTCCACAGATTTTACACACAGAGGCCTGTCTGCTCATGAAAAAGGAGAACTACTCAGCCTGTGAAAACATTTTTATGACAACGCAGCTGCATTTAGGGGAAATGCAGGATTGAGGTTTTGACTGATACCTCATTTACACCAGAGAAAAGCACACAATAACACTGTGAAAGAATTATCTTAGTTAAAGTCTATTCTCTTTCATTTAGCCTCTGTTCATTTATTCAGGAAGTGTCTACACAAGGTCGTTTACGGGTCAACATAGTTCACAGCTGCTCCATTCCATCAGCAGTAGCCATGGCAACCAAGAACCAAGGCTACCACAGGGGCCTGACGGATAGGCAGCCGTGAGGAGGAAGATGTAAACATCCAGGATAGGTATGCAGAGCCATAAAGCCTCATGGACATTTAGTTATACAACCTCCCTCTTCAATAAGACAGAAGACAAGAGATGCACAGCGTCTGCAACAAGCAGATCGGAGCTGGCAATAAGAATGAATGTATTAGGTTTTTCAGAAAGAGACTAAAAGCTTTGGAATAAGTTGGACCTACAAACCATTAACATGCAAAAGTTTAGTGTTAAAACCCACATGATGACAGGAGGCAGAGCGGGCCTGGTTTGCCAAATTGATCATTATGATTAGAGACTTGAATGAAGGGGCAAAGAAAGACAAAGATGTAATCTGAACTCTGATGCAACCACTCTGCAAAAATCACATTCAACTTGTATCTGTAACAGTTTGTGCCAAGGGCTGTGTTCACACCGAATATCCAAAAGCCATAATCTTGTATAATGGCCTTGTATTCGTATCCTCCTGTCTCACTATCTGCCTCTGTCTGAGTCTCCCTCAGCATCTTAATTTGATGTAATTGGCTGATTTCTGCTGTCCATAAAACTGGCAGCGCAATTAAGCACAATGAGGACAGGGCAGACTCATCTCTAATGACTCATTTACTCATTTTACTCTCCATCTCGTCAAACTCCTGGCTTCACTCTAGGAGCAGAGGAGGCACAAAAACAAGTTAACGAGAAAGGGAGGGAAAAAAAAAGATGACAAAAAAGAAGAAAGTAGAAAATAGAAGAAATAAAATTGACCTTAATTGGCTTATTTCAGGGAATTCAGGACTACTTGAAAAGTATGAATCGTATTATTTGGGAGTTTTTTCAACATCTAGTCCCTGCTGGATGTTCACACTGGCGGCAGATGAATGGTGTTGACTTTGGGCTGGTTTGGGGCGCTGAGATTTATTTCTTTTCTCATCTTGTCGGTGTTGCTCCGTCATCACTTTTTACCCTCCCTGTCTCTTCTCTCTTTCACCATCTCTCTTTGTAATCTTACTTTCTCTTCCACTTCAGACGTCTTAGTTAAAATAAGCAGTGAAACAGTGAGCAGCTCTTTTGCCGCCACCCCCCCCCCCCCCCCATTCTCATTTTTAGGTCTTTGAAAAATAAATAAGGTTTTCAAATATTTATCAAGCAAAGGCATTAACCAGTCGAATCTTAAGACTGAATCAGGGTGTGATTTCCTTATCTACTGAAAATGGACTTTTATTTTTCATAAAGGGATGATGGATGGATGTTAGCTGGGAAGTGTCATCCATCCTGCTTGATTGACAGTTTACTGTATTATTGATCTGTACTACCCTGGCCATCTATAAAATGATTTTATTTTTTTTATCATTAAGAATGTGATGTTTATCTTTAGTCTCCATGGGCAAAGCAGAAAATCCTCACTGAAGAAGTTTGTATCAGCAAATGTTTTTCTTATCAAAATACTTGGTAAATTTTCTGTTAATTGACTAATTGATTAATAGACTAATAATTTCAGCATGATTTCATACTCACGAGAACAAAGACAAAAAAAATAAGAGGTGACATACTGAAATAAAAAAGAATAAAATGACATGGCAGCTCTGGATAAATAAAATTATCTGAGGTTCAAAGTGAAACAGACATAAAACAATATAATGGAAACAGAACAGGATGAATACTGTGTCAACAGACACTGACGATGTGATAACTGATCACACAGCTCTGTTAGATCAAACACAGTCAGTCTTCACAGAGACAGATGATGATGTGTACACACAGACAGACACACACACACACCCAGACACAGCCCTGTGCTTCATCAGTCTCTCCCTCTCCGTCCATTAAGCAATCGGAGGTATAAAAACATTATTTAACACAGCGTGACGACTGTCTGCTGCTGAGCTCTTCCACTCCGATGACTCAGCTCAGGAAGTTTCCGTTTATTTGCCATTCAGGCTCCGGCATAGTAAACAAAGAATTAACGTAAACACAAACTCTCGATGTCTCTGTTTCTACAAATTCTACATTCAGCATTTTAACACAAGTATAACTCTATTATCCCGAAAGGAAATTCACTGGGTGGGTTACAGTTTGTGCCGTGAAATCTGATGGATTATTTCAGAGCACAAATGAAGACAAACAGAGCTCATCATCGCAGATGGTGAAAGGACAGAAAGGATAATGTTACTTTCAAATCAGAGCTGATAGACAGTGACACACACTCCTCTCTCTCTGTCCGCCCTCACAAACAGAGGCAAAAACATCCAAAACAGTTTCCTCAAAAAACAGAGGAAGAAAGTGTTTGTTCAGCTCATTGTGGTTGAAAGATAAACAGTCAGAGCCTTGCATCTGGTTTTGATTGATTCCAATACGACAGCGAACGGACACGAGAGCGTGCTCTGATTTTCAAAGTGAAATGTGCCAAAAGTTCAAAATATCCTAAATATTACGTTGCATGAAGCACTGACATCACGTTTAAACACACAAGGCTTTAAACATTTCTGCTGCCTGATCTGAATCACTGTGATTTAGTCTCAGCTGGAGAATATGTGAAAAGTGTTTGCATCTCATCACATACGGAGGAAATAGTTCAGTACTGTTCATTACTAATTAAAAAACTAAAATCTTTTTATGTGGCTTCCTGGGACAAAATCTGACTAAATGAAAACCTGTGACACAACGTGAATGTACTCGGGGGCTCAGAAGAAGCGTGTGCGCCGCAGGACAGTAACAGAGACGACTGACATCTGAGGCTTTTTTGTTTTTTGCTGCGTTTGCTGCAGACTTACAGCAGACAGGCAGTTCAGCCTGTAACACTCGACTATTAGCCCTTATTGACTCTCTATCGCCTTGGCAACTAAAGATGAGAAGGACTGATGGCGAGGTGTGGGGTGTATTAAAGACAACCAGCTGTGTGTCTCTGCTAGAACATCTGTATCATGAGGTGATGAGAGAGGAACCCATGGTGTTTGGGATAATTAGGAAGATTTACAGGAGATGGTAAAAGGGTAGCCTGCCAGGTGGTGTGTGTGTGTGTGTTCGTGTGTGCGTGTGTGTGTGTGCGCGCGCGCGCGCGCGTGTGTGTGTGTGTGTGTGTGTGTGTGTGTGTGTGTGTGTGTGTGTGTGTGTGTGTGTGTGTGCGTGCGTGTGCGTGTGTGTGTGTGCGCGCGCGTGTGTGTGTGTGTAATGGAGAGTCGGTGGCAGGTGTTATCTGAGACATGCTGGCTACATCATCTAATATTGTCTCCATGCCAGTCTAATTTCTGTTAGATAGCCAGTAAGACAGGAACAACACTGTTGAATAATAAATACAAACAAACAAAAACTCTAAACATTAAAAACAGCTGCTGCTGTGTGACATGGGAAAGAGCAGATACAGTATTTGTGTGACTGTTACTGTGACTGTGGGTGGGTTCACATCAGATGGTTTGTTTTTTTCCTTAAATTCCTTTAATTTTCTTGACTTAACCACGATCAAAAACGTTATATTTTGCTGATCAACCAATCGATTAATTGACGAATCGCTTCAGCATCATTTTGGTTTACTGCAAAAATCATGTTTCAATCTAAAACTACTGGTGTTGGAAGCAGCACCAGTGAAATGATTCTCTCACTAAAACACCTTCCCTGAGGGTGAATGTGTTTAATAGCGTGAAACAAACGCTCTGGAAGCCTATTCAGAGGTGTCTACTTTGGTTTTTGATTTACTCCTGTCACATAATCTTCACTGTGGCCATGAAAGACAGAGAGCATGCTGCAGCGTGGAGTCACTCATCACTGTGCTGTTGTTTGTGTGCAGCAGTTAAGTGACTAAATGTGTCGAGATAAACAAAAAGAAGGTGGAAGTTATGAATTATACTCGTACAAGTAACAAGTTCAGGCTGTTATAACACGTCCAGCAGCACAGGGATGTGCAGAAGACGGTTCGGGATAATGGTTTCAGATACATCATTAGGTCCTACCTGTATCCGGTTGTTCTCCAGCGTTTTCTCCAGCTCCGCTTTGGCAGCAGCTGACTCCTGATGGTGAGTTTGTTTCAGGTGTTCGATGGCTGATGCGTGGATGTGGTTCAACTCTGATCGCAGGGAGGCTGATGGGAAAAAAAAAAAAACAAAAGAAATGAAAGAAAAGGGCGTTTGTGCAGAAAATATTACACATGAAGAAACAAAGCCTGCGTGTGAGACTCAGATCCAGTGAGATGTTTCCTCCCACCTTTGGTCTGCTGGCAAAAAAAAAGTGTTCATTAGCTGCAAAGGAATTTTTATTACAAAATATATAAATAAAATCTTTTTTTGCTTTGCACATAAAGAAAAGTGCCTCCGCCGCCTTTACCCAAGTGGCCTTTAATCCTCGCTCCGATGAACACATATTATTGCAAACAGTCTAATGGTTTAGAGAAGCACAGAGCAGGAACACACACTGTTATCAGCTTTCTACTTCAATGTGACATCAGAATAAAAGCATTTCTGACTGACCACTGCAGTTCTCAAACTGAATGAACATGTAGAAGATAAACACATAATACACACATGTACTGTATGTACACGCCCATTCACACACAGGGAGAGGATGAAGGGAAGTAAGAGAGGGAGAGCGATAAAGATAAAAAGGTAATAAAAAGATGTCAGGATGTGGGAAGTGAGAGATGGATGGAAGCAGCTCTCCAGTGTCAGGACCATGACATGAAGGTTAATGGAAGACCATTTATCACAGCACAGTACTGGTGTGTTAGCACAAAAAAAAACTGGGTAAGACTCAGATTTTCCAGCACTTTTATAGATATTCTGGTGCAACTTAGACTTCAGAGCCCAGCTGATGTCCTCATTTCACTTTACAAACTCTTCTTAGCATAGATTTTAACTGTTGTCTCTACATCATGTTATATAAAAACTCAGACTGAACCTATTTCCTAAATTTCCTAAAATTTCCACTGTCAAATATCTGCATTGGCTAAAGACGGAGCAGTAACGCTGCAGTCTGTGTTGTAAGGATGGCAGTTTATTTCTGTCTAAAGCTTCGCATCTCAAACAACATCCAAATGTCTGGTGTTCCACTCTGTGCTGAAGTGAAAAACATGTTGGACAGAATAACAAAGCCAAATGTAAAATTACAGCACTTATTTATAGAAAGCACTGTTAATCCTCCATTATTTCAGAGGGACAGAGCTTCCACTCCGGCCCTGACGCAGCGTAAAACATCATTCTGGTTTTTCACGATTATTCTCCATGACCTAAAACTAATATTCCTCATCCTTTTTATGTCCCTCCTCTATTGTCCATAATGTTCTAGACAGTTTATTCATGGTATCATCTGTCTGTGAATTTGAAATAAAGAACAGTAAAAGATGGAAACGTCCCGCCTACACCACAGAACCCGTGTGTCGAGTCGTCGACCTGATAAGCTAATCAAGGGACTTGTTACATAAAGCCGAACATTAATGAGGAAAAAGTAAAGTTTAACTCTGTAGTAACTTATGTTGACAAAGAATTATACTATTAGTTTACGTGACCATGGTGATGCATGATGCTGCCTCTTTCTGTTAATGCTTTGTAATATTTGTACCTTACATTTTTACTTTGAGGTCTGCAAGCACTCATTCTTTGAGTAGAGTTTCATAGACATCACTTTTTCTACATCAAAGGATAAAAAGAGTTTCTTTATTTTTTATGCATGCACCCACACACACACTGTGACCCTACCCAGCATGGCTTTGCCCTCATCCTCCAGTTCAAAGCGGAGTGTTTGCAGCTCTTGTTCTGACTGCTGTTTGAGCGTCTCGATGCTCTGGCGGTGAGCCTCTCTGAGAGACTGCAGCTCCGCATGGTGATGATGGCGGAGACGCTCCTCCAAGTCCTGACGGAGGGAAGAGAAGGGGACAAAAGGTGGGGGGGTTAGAGAGGATGAACGAAATCAACAGAGAGGGAGGAGAGCAGGGAGAAAGAGAGAGGGAGGGGAAGAGCGAGGGAATCGAGGGGAAAGTGAGGTAGAGAAAGAGAAGAGATGGGAAAATTTGTTGATGAAGAGTTTAAGAAAGTGAGCAGCAAGAAAAGAAGGAAGGAGGAAAGGGATTTAATAATGAAAATGGAAAAGTAAGTGAGGCAGAGGAAGATAAGGAAGTACTTTAGCCACATTTTAAATCCTGTATATGGAAAGTTTCTGCTTATATACTACGACCAATCATAATACACAGACTAAAACAGAACTGATTCATCAGCACCAAGAAAAATCAGTTATTAACAGTTATTCACACAGAGGCAGTGGTTCAATATCATAAACTGGATCACTTTAAAGACCAACACATTTTTTTGTAACTGGTTTTTATAGATAATTAAACAACAGAAAATCAATAGAAATCCCAACAGATTTTTGGGACTTTTGTGACCAAACAAAATAAAGGGAAAGATTAGGGAAAATTCTTCATAATTATGTCCTGTATTATGGACAGGTGTCTAATATCTTGTATATGTCTCACAATTGTGTACCAAAAACTCTCCAACAGATAAAAGAGCTCAGACGAGCTTCATCATCCGCGAAGAGATGCCTGAACGTCCTGAAAGTTTTCTGGGAGAACAGATGTCCATTAACAACTCCGTTTGTGGAAGAAAACAAAAGTCTAAACTAATTTCTTAGTAAAATAAAACATGTGTTTCCACTGTTTTGTTAATTGCATGTGCTTTTTCCTAATTAAGTGATTAATTAAATTGTTCAGTTAGTTTCATCCAGATGTTGGTTTCATAACAAGAATTTAACAAACAACTTAACCAGAACAGCGTATTAGATTATTAGTAAAGAAAACTGACAAACACTTATTTACACAGTATTAGCATCAGGCATTAGCACTGCTGACTGGAGGGCTGCCACAACACACACACACACACACTCTGAGCACAGACCTGCTAACATTACACTGCTGGCAGCCGAACGTTTATCCTGGCAGAAAAAGCTGTTGTTGATGTGTAAGGATCCACATTTGGTGCCTGAGTGTTTGTGAGTGCAGCAGTGGGTTTGCCGGAAATATGGTTTTTCTCTCTTTGAGAAAACTGGTGCTGCTGTCAGCTTAACCAACAATTTAACAACACTGGTTGTGTCATGCGTGTGTTAAACTCATCAGTCTGGGGAACTTGGCTGTCAGCTGGGTTGGTTGCTGGCAGAGGAATCGGGACCAATAAATGACATCTGACGATCAGCAGCCTCGGTTCAGCTTTAACCACCAGTGTGACGACAATTCTCTAAACCTTCCCTAAGCCTGCTATGATTTTCAGTCTTGTATCCATTGTGCACAGAACAAATAATGTATGGTGCCATGTAAACTATGTATTCCCATTCCAGACTGTTGCATGTTTGATTTGGCATAGGTTTTACACTGCACGCCCTTCCTGGCGCAACCTGGGATCATGGGAGCTGGAGCTCAATCAGCAGCCAACCTGCTCTACCAGCTGAACCAAGAATCCCCAAGGACAGCAACAGGTAGGACATCTATTTTCAAAATGAAGAAAATGTTAAATATCAAAGGGGAAAACACAGCTGCTGTTTCCGTCAGCAGCCTTTGAGTTCACATCTCATTTTCATGATTAGACAAAGCCCCTAAATTCTCATTGTTGCCGACAAGAAAATTGCAGTTCACACTGAGTTTAACTCGTTTTTCTTTGTCAGTGGAATATTTCGATGCCGTTTTGCAAATTATAACTAGAGTCGATCAACAGAGAACATCTAAAATGATATTCATAGAAGGTTGACAGCAACATCTGTGGCATTTTAATTCTCCAATATGTAATGCCTCTGGGAGATGATTCATGGAACCAAAAGAGCCCTGAATATTCAAATGAACCTCACTCTGAGTTGGCGGACAGCAGCCTCACAGTCTCAGTGTCTGACACGGCACCCATGCTGGTTTTTATGGTAACACTTAAACAGCCCCAAATGCAAAACAAAAGTGTTACAGCTCATTAACGACGATCTTAGGGAGCGGACGGATGATAATGTTGTTGTTCACGGTGTATTTACTCGTGTGTCCACTAAATATAACAAGACGCCTCCTCTGTGTTTTTTCATCATGTACCTTTCATGGTACCACCGCACACGTTAGCGTGATCTTTCTATTGCTTCTACTGATTCATAAGCTGTGATTTTGTGTTGCATGTTCTGTTTTGTTTTTTTACTTTAACTGTGTCCCTGTGCTAATGGTTATGTCTTGTTAAATGCCAAAATAGTTTTTGAGTGTTTTGTTTTTTTCATCAAAATTTCTCTATTTTCTGTTCCTATAAATGTTAAAGTATTTATATTGAGTCCTCTCTGGGGTGTATTCCTACATTTTTCCAATCAAATATGATCAATATACAGTCCATATTTCAATATTTGGGGTAACTAGTTAACCCATGAATAAATTTGCTCTAGCCTGTGGGTTGTAGCAGCTTGCAGAGGAAAGATAATATTTCCAAAGAATTTGGTTAAGGTCTAATTTATTCCTTGTCCTTCGTCCTCTGAGGTGATAAGTCTTCTACAGCTCTGTATGCTGCTGTACTCGTTTATCCACATCCCCACTACTGAGCGACCCGATCAGATCTTTAGCTTTTGATTTACAATCACAATTAATCCTTGCCTACATGTTTCACCGTCTCATTTCAGAAGCTAAAGACGCTCCAACCTCAGGTTCTCTGTGACTTTAAAGAAGCACCATCGCACCTGATGGTTTCGGCCTGAGACGACTTTTTATTTTCACGTCTGAATCTCACTGTCCTCAGTCACTGAGCAGGTAAAAACACAAGCAGACGTGTGCTGAAACTCCGGCGGGAGGTTCTGTCACAGTATGAGAAAGTGACTTGTTAATAGCCACTAATCTCTTATTCACTGGTATATATCACTGGTCCTTTTGTGCTGTGGGTCAGTAAAAACCATACCTTTTATTCCTTTAATTAAACAGAGCATGTTAATTATTCCTAATCGCAGTGGATCCTATAATTACAAAGTGAGTGTTTCTGCATTCCCCTCCTCCTCCTCCTCCTCCTCCCTCTTCTCTGTGCTGTTTGTGTGAGGAGGCCTGGCTGTTCAATTTTCATTCCATTACTGAACAGTCAATACTTGTTACTTAGCTGGTGGGTGAATCCATAAAAGGGGGTGATACTGATGATAAATAAAAGCAAGGGATAAACACACAAAGGAAAGAAAGTCAGACTGTGGCCTTCAGGTTGATCCTGGTCTGATCCTGACCTCGACGACACCTTAAAGACCCGAGCTGGAGGAACTGAGGCGTTTGAAAGGGATGTAGCTTAAAAGTACGTCTGATATGTGTTGAGGTGCCAGACTGTCGAGTGATTTAAAGCCTAAGAGCAAAATGTTGATGCCTACACATACACGCAGCCAGCACAGGGACAGAGAGACCGCATTACACCTGTTTGTAATGTGGTCTCCCTCTCTGGTCTTAGTCAGGACTCGAGCTGCTGCGTTACGATGATGTTCAGTTTATTGAAAGTCTTCTTGGGCAGTAAAGAGCAGAGAGCATCACAGTAACTGAGCCTGTTAGAGATAAAAGCTTTTACTGTGTAACCTTCTCAGTACCTGACTGTGAAAAGTGCCTGCACTCAAGTTTCCAAACATACCAGAGGGAATTTTAATTATATTTTAAATGTTGGCTTTAAAATTCTAATCTAAGCAACTGCTAAAAGTACAGTTTTAGAGTGAAAGTCACTTTAAGAATAAAAAACTATTTATCAAACATCTTTCCAAAATATGAATTTACAACCTTCATGCATATTAATACAAATGTGACTTTAATGTGATTGAGAAACCACAATAATGATCTCCTCCACATCAGTTAATCTATTATTTATGTAATAAGGTTCCACATTTCACAGAACTTTATTATTGTGACAGCTAGCATGCTAGCATGCTAGCATATTAGATTAGCCAGTGACATTAGAATGCATCATGAATGTTTGTACCAAATTAAGCATCAATTTCCTTTTTCCATTTTCACACAGAACAAACTGAACAAATGTGATGACAGTAACCAGCAGCATAACCGCTGAGGAGGGATCTACACTTTTATCATATAATTTTAATAGAAGAGTCTGGCATTAAGGAAAACTTTACTGCCACTGATTTCTCTCAGAGCTTAAAGAAAAACTTTTAGCTGGTTATTTCAGGGTGGCAGATTAGATTTCCCAGGGCCGAATTTTTTTTTTTTATATGTAAAGTAAAATACCTCAGCTTGCACTTTTCATCAGCAGCAGGACCATCGCTGTCTTATGGTTTGCTTTTTTAACTTCTCATTAACTTCACCTGTTTTAATTTGTATTTTCTCATTTGTTTTGACTCAGGATTCACGCTCACTGCTGTTGAGAGTTACTCTTTCTAACTAATATTTCTTTTTATTTAGTTTTAATGTCGGATGAGACTGATTCATGGACTGTGTTCTCGACATTTGTACGTTTATTTGTATTAAAAATCACATTTCCAAAGTACACTTATCACAGTAAAAAAAAAAAACTCACTCTAAGCATGCAGGTAAAAGAAAGTAAGCAAGAGTCTGGGAAACAAGATAAGAAGAACAAAAGATGAAAAGAAAATCAACAGTCTGTCAATTGCTCCGTGCACACTCACCGCTTCTATTTGAAGTTTTTTGTAGCAGCAAATCCAGGAACTAAATTAGGTTATGTGATTGTGTGTGTGTGTGTGTGTGTGTGTGTGTGTGTGTGTGTGTGTGAGACGCAGGGATTTGTAACAACTTTATTACTGCCTGGCTATAACTGTCTGTGAAGTGTGAACAGATAATGCCATTGAATCTGAATGTACCTCCCATCCACCCCAACACATAAAGCACACATACACAAATCATCTCTCTAATGCCTCCACTCTGGATAATTGAGTTTTCTCTCCCTGCACTGCTGACAGAAATATAAACACCCCGCCAGCATAAAAGAGCCTGTGTAAAGCTTTTAACACTTTATTTCCCTGCTTAAAAACTAAAACTGTGACAGGAGACGGAACTCACTCTGAGCGAGCGACAGTAAAGGTCAGTTTTGTGGCTAAACTGAGCGAATGCGGACCAGCTACTGTTTGCGTTTCCGCCAGAGAAGAAACAAGTGGAGGAGGAGAGGAAGAAAACAGGGAGGAGCGTGTTCGTTACAGCAGTCAATTTAGCTTACAGGGAAATAACGAAGACTGCCAATTTCATAAGCGCTGCGTGACGCAGAGGTGATATTCCTTCTCCACACACACTCCGCGCTCTCATCCTTGCACACATTCGAACACGAGGAGTTGCGAAAAAAAAAAAAAAACCATCAGGACGCTGCTTTCTGACCTCCATTCTGCCAACAGCATTAATACAATTACAGCGTCCAAGTCAAAAAATGGATTTGGAATTGTGATGTGCAGCTGATCCAAATCGACCTTGATTGTGAAATGGAAGGATTAACGTTGAAGAACATTTTCTTGGCACCTTGAGGAGTGTGTATGCTGTGTTTGTGCATGCATATTTTGACATTACAAAGAGCAAAAACAGAGCTGTCAATATAGCTACTTGATATAGAAGCTGTCTGCTGTCAGTGAGAGTGAGTAATGATGGCGATGACTCACTGCCAGTCTAACCTTGACTCTGACAAGGCTCTACTGGATTAAAATGTCATGGATGGCTTCTCCTGAGGAGCCTCTCTAACTGGCAGAGAAGATGACAGAAATGCTAAAGCTCTTCATGTGTTTTTTTTAATCTATACGTTATTTGCGTGTAAATACAGAACAATCATTGTTTAGTTTTCATGAATGCGTATCTTAAAGTTATGAAGTTCATGGAGAATTCAGTGTGCTGAAAATGCAGGTTTTCCCTTTGATTACTTGCATGATACAAAATCATGATCAGAGAATTAAATTAGAGAATGATATGTTGAGGTAAATATTTTCCACTGAGGGACAAAAGGCAGTTTTTGTTAATAAATATAAATTCCAGGATACACATTGTTTTTGTTTTGCATCAAATCATTGTCTATAATGCTGATTTAGCCTGAGAGTCTGAGCCATGCACCACGACGTCTGCAGTGTCTCTGTCAGGCTCTATCACCTGTGCAGAGATTTCAGACGTCGTTGTCGCTGAACGCTGCCAAAGATACTGACACACAGGAGCACGACTTCCTGACAAGATGTACTCCGATTGCCCGAACCGATATACTGGCTGACACGATTCCAGATAAACTGGTATTGGCATATATGTTGACAGATGAATAACAAGAAACTGCTGTACAGAAAAGCCAAAGGTACAGCTCCACCACCCACCTTCAGGTCACGCTGCCTGGCGTGCTCCAGGTCCTGCATGGCGCAGCAGTGGGCCTCCTGCAGACGGTGCTGTCGCCTCTGGTGCTCCGTCTGCAGCTCGTCCAGCTGCATCCTCAGGTGCTCCCTCTCCTGGCTGAACTGGTGCTGCAGCTGCTGCAGCGACGACTGCGACTGGGACAACTGCATCTCCAGGCTCTGCTTCAACAAGGAGATCTGGGAGGAACAGACAAAAATCGCTGCTGTTGAATGGATGAGCCTTAGTGGAACAGTTGAACAAGTCAATGTGTCTACACCTTTGCATGCTGGAAGTAGAATAGTAGTAAGAAAGAAAGCAGGTAGGAGTATAGGGACGTTGTCTCTAGGGAGTAGCATCTTTATGCAGCAGAATAACAGAGAGGACAAAGGGGGAGGAGGGGGGGCAATCAATTAAACAAATATTGCCATATTAAGATGTTTGTTACTCTTAAAGCCTCCGGGAAAAGAGTTTTTACTTTTTGCAAACAAACTGTTCGCACTTCACTGCAGTCCATAATAAACTCTGGCTAATGCTGTAGTGCAGTGAACACACTACTGGGAGGAAGCAGTATGATGCACCAAATCAGTCTGTCTAGGCAACTTAAGATAATGATTATTTAGGCAAGTGTAGAGAGAAACAAGTACAACCTTGTACAATCTGCTTTGCTAATGCTGTATTTAACTGTGGTCGTGCCATTACACCAATTTTAAATGAGAAAACTGATTTTAAAATAAAAAATAAATATATATAAATAAAATATAGAGCTCAGCATTCATTATATGTGCAAACTATAAGGTGCTACCAAGAGATCAACCATCTGCTGTGTAAAGAGCCCAAACTCTTGCCCGGGATTATAACCTTGTCTGCTTTACAAACTGTTGGAGCAAAGTGAGAGGAAGCAAAGTGAAACTAATTCTTTAGCTCTGAGTGCAGGTGAGACCAGCTGGGCCAGAAATTCAAAACAATTTATTAACATTAAGCAAGTATATTGATAAACTCATCAGTTTCTGTAGCAGCTTGCAGGCGTCACGTATGGGATTAGAACATACTACAAATAGCCTCAATAGCTGTGTCCCAAATTTGGAAATTATATTATGACTAAGAGATGAGTCACACACTGTGTCGTATGGTTGGGCAGATTTATAAACAGAATTATCTGGTGGTATAGGCTATAATCTGATCCAAATATTACTAAGTTTACTGAAACTTAGTTAATGTAGGTTACTATAGTTTCTCTCAGTGTTGAGTGTGTGTGCAGCTGCCTGGTTAGTTCGAGGCATTACAACAAGCTGTAAACACAACAACCTTATTATCCAGAAGACACACAGCAACATTACGTTTGCATCCATCTGATAAACGTCCAATATTCACTCCAGCTTGGTTTTACTTCAGCTTAACTCTGGAGGGAAATTAAGCTGCTAACTGCTCCACTGTGTTCACCGGCTCGTCTCTAACTACAATCACACCAATATTTACGATGCTGACTTTTTGAGAACACACTGTGAGGCATCCTGTAGGCGAGAAAAAGTTCGGTCATATATTTTTTAAAAGTCCTATCAGCCCACGTATCACGGCATCACTGGCACTGACATCTGTTAGAATACTGGCCATTAGAAAAGACTCCGTCCCATCGTTTGACTTCCAAACAGTGTCCTCTCTGTTAGTGCGCGTCCGTCAACAGATCGACCGCTGCTATGATTAGAGCACATAAATATGGTTCAGCTGATTGTGAGGTGTGAAGCAGACGCAGTAATCACCGCATGGGAGCTGACGGACCGCAAGACAAAGTGGGCATGACGACGACCAGCAGCTGAAGCACACAGCATGCACAAATGAACATTAATAGAGCCATCGACTCTGTCTGTCTGTCCGTGCGATGACCGCAGGAGGGCTAAGTCATGCTGCATTAATATTACCGGGCGGTCATTAACAACAGAAGCCTGCCCCGGCGTGTCCACCACAGCACTGTATAATGAACGTGTGAGTGAGTTTGTGCACCAGAGTGAGGAAGAAATAAGTCAGTCTGGCGCAGACAGCAGGTCGTACAAGAGCAACACAAGCTTTGAAGAGAGGCACTTGCTCTTATTGCCTCTCTCATACTCTCTCCCCCCTCCCTATTGATTTTTTTTTTACTACTGGTATAATTATAGCTATTCAACTACAAGCTGCAGGCATCTGGTATTTTGTGTTCACAGAGATCTGCAGCACAAGTTGAAGATTAAAACCATCTTTAACCACTAAACGGAGAGAACCTCCACTTTCCTCTATTCCTCTACATTCAGGACTAGTGAGCATTTGTCTTTGTCTGTTCTTTTTCCAGTTTGAGTTTTAATCCTATATATTATTTTCTGTGTTCCTTTCCAGACTTTCTAATGGCTTTTCGCTCCCAAGCACCAAAATACACAAATAACACTTCAATATACAAGACAAGAAAGAAGGAAAGGCAAGCTGGGCTGCACCCGTTCGTTCAGAACGTACACGTGTTTACACACACACACCGGCATTAGTCGTACCTGTTCCAGCAGGTCCTCCACTTTCCTCTGCCAGCTCTCCCTGGCGTTGCTCAGCTCCTGCTCCTTGCTCTGCGCCAGCTGAGCCAGCACTGAGGCCTTGTCCTCCTCATGCTCCTCTCTCAGCTCCTCGCGTAGCTTCTTACACTCCTGCCTACAACACAACACAACAAGACACACACACACACACAGACACATTTTCATTTACGTTTCAGGTACTTGCCTAAATGCTGGGATTCAATGTCCTTCACTAAACCTGAAACAAGACCAGCATCAGTTCATACTGTGGAGTGCAAACTGTGCAAAAAGCCAAAAGCAAACATTCGACTTTACATTTGAATTATCAGTAACTAGAGCCAACATGAAAGAGAAACCATGTATGAGTGAAAAGACAGAGGATAACAACTACAGAGAGGGCTGAAATGAGCCAGAAAAACAAAACAATGAGCTGAAAGACCCTAAAAAGCTTCACAGAGCTCTTACAGAGATAAGAAATTAATCTAAAAGGTCTTGGCATTCTTTAGAAAAATAAGTAAATACAATTCTTCTAGGCACCACTTATACTCTGTGCATAGCATCTTATTATTATGGCTCACGAGCACATCAGCATTAACTAGTGAAAGAAGAGACTCAAACAAACTCTGCTGCAAAGGTAAAGGTGCTTCAGAGAGCTCAATATTCACTTTACGGGAACAATAAATAGTCCTTTATCGGAGCTGAACACTGCGTCTATTGAGACGCCATCACCCTTTAACACTGCTGCTAACAGCTTTTTGCATCGCTGTGCGTGTGTGTGCGTGTTGCCAATGTAATAGTTGTGTGGGAGTTGAAATGGCAGCTGTTAAATGAGGTATCCAGGCAAACACATTTTTTTGTCACTTTGAGAGCCACAAAGTGTCAGACTGAAGGCGGCCTCACACGTACACACACACACACAGGAAAACGCACACACACACACACAGCAGCGCAGTCGCACACCAGACAGTCACGTTCATCTTGCAGCACACTTGACACGTGTCATCATTCATGTCCTCGTTCAGTATAAAGCACGCAGTCACAGACGTCAATGCACGCATGCGTGCTCTCTCGTTCTCTCTCTCTCTCTCTCTCTCTCTCTCACACACACACACACACACACACACACACACACACACATACACACACACACACACACACGGGGGCCTTGAGCTTCAAAGAGCTCTGGTCTTCCTAATAAGTGTTGTTCTATAGCATCTGCTGGGCAGGAGGAGAGCTGAGGGCAGATGGAGACAGGTAAGGTAAAGACGAGATGAAGAAATGAAGAGAGAGCTGAGACAGCGAAGGAAGGATCCAGATAAAATGTGGGATAATTGGCTGGATCCTGGTGCCTGTGCTATGAGCTGTATGACAAACGTGCTCATTTAAGGTGTGAACTTGTGTGGATGATTATGAGTATGGACTTGAGTTTGCTGTATGTGTGTGCATTTTTCTAATAGTGTGTTTGTCAGTGTTACAAACCAATCACTGGCTTCCTCATCATCGAACGTGCGTCTTTCATGTCTCTGAACTGTACAAACACATGAAAACACAAATGAAATAACATTTTGTCTCCAGCTGTGATTTAAAGCACGTATTCACAGATTCCCTGTTGTAATGTTGTAATACTTCTAGCCTTTAAAAATAACTGCGTACAAAAACCCCTTCATTAAAAGCTACAGTCAGAGCTGCCTAATGCATGTGCACTTTTCAGAGCAGGAGGTATGGATTATAACCTTTCAGCCGGCTACATCACTGTTTTCAGCTTTTCTTTTTTTTGTCAAACTACTGTTTCCAAGGTCAATAATGCAAAGTGCCACATTCTCCCCAGCACACACACTGCTGTACACACACTGCTGCACACACTCTGCTGTAAACTTCAAACCGCCTGAAGACTCAGCTTGTGCCAGGCAGTAAAGTCAATGCTTCACATTGCTCGAGTAGCTCTCCTCGTGCATTTCAACATCCATTAGAAATAACTGCTTCCTCTGTTATCTCCCACTCATTAAACCTATGCTGGCTTTAACCTTCACAGCATGTGTCAGGCTTTTGTTGTTTGTAGCCGATTTTAGGATTAAATGTGTACCACTGAGCTTTGATGTTAACTCGTGGACATGTCTGTCCAGATTTGAGTGAGACTGACACAACAGGAGGACATCAAAATATGTCTTCAGACACGTTAGTGAGTCCGTGAGGCTGCACATTTCAGTCTGGACCAAAGTGGAGGTCCAACTGACCGTCACTGCCATTCCTAGAGAAACGTCGCCATCATGGCCAAGAGTCAGCATCTTTACCCATACATGGTCTGACTGGATAAAGGGACAAAAGGTTCGAGCCGCCGACATGTTCTATAAGATCGTCTGTATGACCGGGACACAGTAGCACGGTGCTGTCTCCGCTTTATTCTGCTGATCTGCTGAACCTCCTCTGTTCATTTGGTAATCCTGAGAGCTCTTTCCACGATTACGCTATCACAGAGAGAGCGTCTGTTTCCACTGTCAAACAGGGATTAAAGCCTGCCCCCCTTAATTCAGACGGCTCACTAACCACAGTGTACTCACCCCAACCACCAAATGAATAGATGTTCTCCGGAGAGTAAGGAGCTCTGTGCATAAAGACAAAGGAAGGTGAATGAGAGCTAATGAAGGGGAGACTGAGCAGAGGGGAAGAGAGACAAACAGACCAGAGTTCGGTGTGAGCTCTTGTCTGTTTGCACGCTTTTCTTTTGTTGCCATTCCTGCAGTTTGTGTCCCTCTGTTTTTAAGAGTCACTGTCATTGTGAGTCTGAGATTCTTTAGATATTTAACTGAATGGGCTGCATTCAGTTTGTCAGCACAGCAGACAGAAAATGAACACGGACATTCCCTAATCTGTCTGTGCAGCAGCCATTTTCACTCACTGATGTCACACCATCACTGATGTCGCTGCATGTAGTGCTGTTTCCTTTTGTGTTTGGTTTTTGTCACTTTTAATTATAAGGGAAATTTCCAGAAATTACCGTTGGATGTTATCGGTGTCTTAAAGCCATATTTCAGTAGTAGTATTAAGTATACAGCAGGTGAAATCAGCCAGACTCACACGATAAGTGAAGCAGGTCTCAGGCAGGCAGAAGCCTGTGTTCACAAATATTTTGGCTGAAAAAAAGAAACCCTTACACTTCTACGGAGGTATAAAAAAAAAAAAAAAAAAAACTGTCTGGAGAGCGGATGCTGACAGATTTAGGTTGTGATGATTCCCGAGATAAGAGAAGGATGCTCGAGGTTCCTAAACAGCTTCCTGGTATTTTAACATCAGTTCTTTCAAAATTTGACACAAGACCTGACACTTACTGGTCCTCTATTTTTGTTGAGCTCTTTAAAAATCTTTCCTTAATCCTGGAGAGGATCATCAGGCCTATTATACTCTCTATATAAAGTGTTTTTGTACAGTACAGACCTGGTCAGGGGTGATGTTTGTCTAAGATCAATGAAGGTGAAGGTTTACAGCTTCAGTCAGACGGCAGGGCTGATCTGAGGTTCTGTAATTATATCAAACACATGATCTGACATCTAACCAATTTGTATTTACCCTATTTTCTATGACTTCTAACAGGTGAAGAGGTGAACTGAACCTACATGTGGTGGAAATTCATTCTACATTCAACAAGTGAGGAACACGGTTGTTTCAGAAACCTGCAGCTCTTTCAGGCGAGTCATCATTATGCATATTTCAAATGATAAATGCTACCTGTTACAGCTACACATGGACCGATGGTACAGACATCCACTTTGAACTTGGTTCATCCAATCAAATAAATATTTAATATATCTAAACGCCACATTATGCACCTGTGATTGAAGAGATGTCTCTGCATGGATACTGCAAGGCATTCTGGGAAATGTAGGACACCACTACCCAAGCATGAAGTACGCTGAGGGAAATGTAAATGCACTAAAAAGTCAATCAAACAATCTTAAAATAAGTTCTGTAAAATTAGAAATAAAGAGATCTAACAGCATAATGTATCCACACATTCAGCACTGCCTGAGTCACTTCAGCATCACAAGGACAAAATCTTTTTAAAGTGCAAAAACTTTCTTTGGTTTTGACCATTACAATGCTGTTTAAAGCTGATATAAACTCTAATAGAGCCATTTGGCAGCTACCGACTTCACTGTGTGAAAAGTGCATCGGTTCACACCTCAAAACAGACAATTTCATTCTTGGGGGTTTTTGAATAATAACACTTCAAAGGTCCGTGAACGTTACCACAGGCTCTGAGCTGCCAGCTTTAACACTGGATTGAACTGAGAAGTTGCAGAGCACTCCAAGGATAATGCTCTGTCATGGTCAATACTGGGAGCTGGATGACTTGTGTGTGTGTGTGTGTGTGTGTGTGTGTATGCGCGTGTGTGAGTGTGTGTTCTAGTAAGTGTGGGAAACGAAAATAGGGAAAGAGAAAGACTTCAATTGCCCATCCACTCTTAATTTCATGCTGTCTGTTAAAAGACAAGACGAAGACTGTGGGTGATACCCGCCACCTCTCAAGTACTCTCATACACAAACACAAACACACACACACACACACACACACACACACACACACACACACACACACACACACACACACCTGAGTGTTTCAGTCCATTTGAGCTCCAGCTCCAAAGCCATCTTGTCCATCTTCAGTTTCTCTTCTTCTTTTGTGGTGATGAGTTTGGCTTCATGCTGACGCTTTTGGGTCTCCAGCTCTCCCTGACAGAGAGACAGACAGCCGGTCAGACCGACCTTGGTTTCGGTGGAAAGTGTTGGTGTGCCATCATAGTCTAAATGCGGTTCAGTTGGAGTTTTTTTCGCCCTGACAAGGATCCAGCTCTGTAGGCAACTCTGAAAACTTTTGGGGATTTTCTGTAGCGTGAAAAACGGTCAAAGCCTTTTGGAGTGATACTGCCATTGGCCAATTTAAATGTTGGCTATTGGCAATGGAAATCCAAAAACAATGTTAAAACGGTGTTGAAAGTCCTACTGATACAAGACACAGTGTGATTTAGACACAGGTTATAATCTGGATGACAGAATTAGTCCAAGCATGTGTGCTCTTATACTGCTATCTTTGGAGCAGTCTGAGTTTTTAGACCTTGGAAGTGAGGACATCTTGTCTGGTCCTCCGTCCTGGTTGAGGAATTAAAACCTGGTTTTAGGGTAGTTCAACTTGTGGTTTGAGGTTAAGCATGTCATTGTGAATGTATTGATCAGGAACAGGAGCTAAGGACAGAGTACAGATTAAACAAAAATATGTGTGTTTCTCCTTGTGCGAGTTTGTGCGTGCTGACCTGCAGTGCAGTCAGCAGGTTGCTGGTCTCTCTCAGCCGGGCCCTGGTAGCGTCCAGCTCCTCCAGCAGTTTGTCCTGCGCCTCCTTCAGTGTGGAGATCTGTCCCTCAGCTGAGCCGATGTCCTGCTCCCCCTGCTGCACCTCCCTCTGCAGCCGAGACACCTGCGGGGAAGACGGACAGACAGACAGACAGACAGACAGACAGACAGACAGACAGAGTTTCAGAGAGAATAAACTCTACCCACAACCTCTCCTCTGTTGCACTTCAGGCAGTATCTCACTGTGGCAGCAACCTTGAAACTGCATCAGCATTTTCTGCTCAGCGAGGTGGAATTTCCATCTAAAATGCGTTCAATAACAATTTCTATTTCTGATTTTTAAATGAGCCGGGGCCCATGTACTTTTTGCAAACGTGGCAACATAGTTAGTTCTGCAGTTCGTTAGATGTTCATTTGCCTCACCGTTAAAGGCACAGCACAAGTTAGAAAATGTGCACATGGAGTGAAAAACAACAAACACATTGTGTGTGCAGTGGGTTCATACACAGGAAACCAGTGATTATAGAGAAAAAAAATGAAAAGTTCATTTGTGACCAGGATGAACAATAACTGATTGAACCAGGGGACTGGACTGAAAAACCTTTGTTAATAGAGAATTCATTTTCTTTCTCTCTCTGTTTTGTTTTCCCAGCCATTTAATTCTGAGTGCCCTAACGAGCATGAACCTCTATTAAATATACTTTGAGTCATTTCGACCAAACTTTCAGGTTCATTCTTTCCCATTGAGCATTACACTACACCAGCATTACTAATGAATAAATAAGATGCCAGTGACTGCATTAAGCCAATTAGGTCCTCTGCCACATTTGGGCTTTTAAATAGCTTTAAATCTTGGGCTGACTTTGGGTTTAGACGGGTTATTTTCCACACACTGTAGGAAGTTATGTATATTTCAGTGTGTCCTTTATGTGAGATGGGAGCTACATACTCGTAAATGACCCTGGAGTTATTTTTCAGCTGGTAATGTGACTGGATACATCCTGTTTGCTTCATGCATCAAATGGTAAATACTGCTCATTATTCAAGTCAGACATTTTATTAAGGAGCTCGGGATTCAGACTCTGGCTTCTCTAACGTTTGGAGGTGACATTAACAACGAGAAGTTAAGAGTTGGGAACGATCACTCTCGCACTCTCTCTCTGTTTGCCGCCTCTCTTCTGGAGTTTTCAGTTATATAACATGATCTTTATCAGCAGACGATCAAAGGTCAAGGACAAACAAATATAACAAGCTGAAAGTTGTGGCTCTTTACCTCCTCATTGGCTGCAGTGAGTTTGGAGGTCAGCTCCTCCCTCAGCTCGTCCAGCTGCTGCCTGAGGAGCTTCTTGTGCTCCTCCAGTGAGAGGCGCTCCCTCTCAAACTGCTGCTCCAGCTCCTGTGGGAACCAATCAGAAAAAACAAATCGGTCGAAACAAGCGAGCACTAAAACATTTTGTTGGTGTTCATGGTGTTTTACATGCACAAAGATTCTCAGTCATCCAGGTAACAGCAAGTCTGAAAGAGACAAGTTTCATAATTCTGATAAAACTTTATTAGAACTGATGTGAACTTTATTAGAGTGGCAAAACGAGTCCATTTTCCATTGACCTACCACATTTTAAATATTATTTTGAATAACAAACATGACAAAATGAAGAACTTTGACCTCATTATTGTGTTAAACAAGTCAAATGAGGTCAAGTAATGCACAATTTGTGTTATGCCAAGTCATGTGGAACCAAAGCAAAGGGTGTAATATAATTTTTTCATAAATTTAGTTTTTGTGAGTCTTGCAAACCAAAGGTAAACATCTCTGGGAGCCTTCGAGCCACGCTAGCCTCTATGTGAAGCTGTGAAGTCTCGAGACAGGGACAGAAGACGGACATCAGCTCTGACAGCATCAACACAAATTCCTCACGCATTATTTCCTCAGTCATGGTGCAGATCCAGAGTCTCCTCTCCTCTTTGTTTGACATTACATTCACTGCATTCATCTGCGCAAATTTCTAAAAATACTTCAAACTATTTCATTGTCCTTGGCGGAGAGGAGAGAAAGAGCTCTTGCATTGTTACCATAATAAAGCTTATTATGCCTACTGATGAATGGGGAACGATTTCTGTTATAGTGCGCCATGATTGCTGCTTTCCAAGGACAATTAGAGCTGAGGGAAACTGCTGTAATGTCAAATGAAATTTGCCACCCTTATTCATTACACAGGAGGATGGAGTTTGTAAGGCTGTGAAAAACATTCACTGTATTGACTACCGTGACACAGTTTCATAAAAATGAATGGGACTTCACAGACATTGATCGGAATGGAAGAAAAATCACAGTAATTCATGTGTAATGCTTCATGACATCTTGTATTTCACCCGCTGCTCAGGGGGGGCAAAGAGCGAGGAAAGTTTCTCTGTTTGCAGATAATAACTGTTAAAACTGTTAGAAAACTGCTCCAACACTCACACGTCGGTCGGCTCCTGCTCTCCCTCCCTGCTGTCTCCCCGTGGCTGCTCGCATCAGGTTCAGTGTCCTGATGCAACCCGAAAAAAGCCACGAATGGGGCCTGTACCTGCCGATTCTCCACAATAAAAGCCCCACGCTACAGCATGGGCTCTGCGATCCACTGTTCGCCTGGAGCCTCCTCCTCCCACAGCAAACACTTTTCTCAAGACTCCCGTTCTAGATATAATTACCAGGTCAGTGTCGTACCTGCTGGGTTAACTTTTTGCTGTTGTGGGTGCAATCCCTACAGCCATGGGCCATAAAAGCAAAACAATGAGCTGAGAGAGACTGAGGAGCTGGGTGATAATTCTCTGTGGGTTTATCAGTCTGGGCAACACCCGGGCCATCACTCTGAACATTGTTAATGTCGTCGTTAAACCATTGCTAAAACTCAAATATCGATTAGTTCAATTTTAAACACTTTGTCCTACAATTTCTACAAGAAAGGAAGTAAAGTACAACAGAACTCTTGAAATGAAAAACTGGGCTCTCTATTTAACAGAGGTAAGCCAGGCATTTTTGTTTTGATCAGCAAACAAGGATCAATCATAAATACTGAAAACTGTAAGCTGCCAGATGTAAATGGTTGGAATCCATCAGTCTGATTCTATCACGGCCACGACACAGAGGGAATCTTCTCGTCATTGGTCAGTCACAATGTAGACAAAGCCAGACGGGGAGGAATGTAAACGTGACGCATCAGGATTCATGTCATACCTTGCTGCTCCATTTGGAGGGCGAGACCGACGCAGAGCCGACCCATTCATTTAAATTCCAAACCCAGCCCTCTCACAGACAACTCTCATTATAATTTAAAGTGAAGAAAGAATAGAGGTGATGAAAGAAAAGATGATTAACTAGACGTGATGAAACTTAGATCAGACAGAAGAATCTTGTGATGAAGAACAGAGGTATGAAGACTAATTTCTTCTCGTCTGTCTAACCCGTGATTTAGCAGAAAAGATATAAAACAGATCTCAGCAGCAGCAGTGAGTGAATGAGAAGTCAATGAACACTGCCACTCGCCCTCGCCCTCCTCCTCCCTGACAGTCTTTTCAATCAGGACATTTCTGCACCGACAGCGACAGCATAATCATGTGAGGCCATGGAAATCACACAGCGCCACAGAAGAGGAACTCTGCATATGGGATGCATCTCTAATAACTATGGGAACGCATAACGCTCTTCTCTTAATGTAGCTGTCAGCTCTGATCGGGCCTACTGTGGAATATCATTTAAAACAAGTCCTCATTATGCAACTTTGATGCAAGAGAATACTTGATCACTTGCTTTCACATGGGCGTGTGTGACTGGAATAAAGGCCTCAGCGGAGATTAGGCATCATCAGAAGGCTATTTCAGGCTGGAGGAACTTGTACGCCGCGGCTGGAGTCAAATTAGTGATAGGCTGTGGTTTGGAACAGCGAGACCTCGGGCTCATTAAACTGGTCCCAGGGTCCAGTTTGTAATTCTTGGGGGCAATTTCAGTGTCACATATCAGGTACAGAGTCGTCATGATACTGGAATGTGGGTATTCGGTGTTATCTGAATATCAGGCAGAAGAATTATCAGATAACTATATAGCAGTATATATATTCAACATACATGTAAAGGTACTCTGTGGGGTTTTGACCCCTAGTCGTGCTATGAAGGGATGTTTTTTTTACAAGACTGTTGCATTGAATATTAAAAATAAAATGCAGTGTACAGGGGTTTCTGTTCTGTACATCTATAGGATTTATCTTTTTGTGAAATCATTAAAGCCTTCTTCATTCTACATTTTTTTTAAGTCAGGATCAATAATGATATGAATCAGGTGTTTTCTTTGATCCTCGAGAGGAATTCACATTCACAGCTCATAAATCGATTCGGTTGAACTCGCTGTAGCTGAGGAAAACTCAGATGTTCTTCCCAAGAGCTAAAAAAGGTGACAGAGTAAAAATATATACCATAGAATATGCAGCAGACGAGCAGCGTAAAAGCGCCATCTAAGAAGCGGGTGTATACTGCATGTACGGGCTTAAGCCCTGTTAGGGCTGAAACACACTCTGTGCTAAGTAAGCAGCAGTGAAATATTTATGCTGGAAGTTTTAGAAACACACACGCTGGCTGCCAGAGCCACGTCCGTGCGCTAATGCTCACATCCGTCTCCTTCTCTATCACATCATTTTGTCCTAATTTTGATTACTTGACTCACTTTATAGTTTCCAGTTGAGGTTTTATGAGCAGTAAATGTCATCTGCTAACAAGTGGGGCTATGAATTTAAATCTAAGGGTCCTGCACCCTCTTAAATGTCAGAACTCAACACCTTCTCTAAGCCTTAATTTCCTGATTTTGGTGCTTAATACAGTTAATCACAGTCATCTAGACTTTCTAAAGAAGTGGGAAAAAAAATCAAAGTTTAACAGAGAAGTTAAAATTTCTCTATTATTTTTTTTTTGTACAACTTTTCATATTTCTAAGAAAATCGACACATTCTCTTTCTGTGTATCTCCATACTTTCCTCTTGTGTAGGTAGCGTGTTAATCTAATTAGCATTTCATTGTCTCCAACACAATGGCACACTAAAGCTGCTGTGTGGGTTTGTGTGTGCGAAACAGGAGGAGTAGCAGTTTTAGCATCGCACAAAAATAGCACATTAGAGCGTCAAACACACTCTTGTCACCCGTGTGACACACCAGGCAGGCTGCTCATACTCTCCACATGTGGCTCCCATCAGCCGCCACGTCTCTGAACTTTGTCTCCATGGAGAGTTTATTTTTATTTGTCTTTTTTGGATCTCTTTTGTAAGATTATGTCACCGACAGAAGCTCCCCCAGGTTACGCACATTTCAAGCCGCTCAGGTTGTGTGAGCTCAGAGGTGTCCTAGATGACACTCAAAGGTGACAAATATAAGTGTGCTCCCTCGTCAGTAGGTTGCATTTCCTCCTTTGAGTTTGCCAGCTTCTTAGTCACTGTTATAGCCCTCTTTGATGTATTTCAGTCTATAGACAAGCTCTGCAGAGATCTTTTTTTTTTTTTAATCTGAGCTTGTGTCACCTGTCACACCTACGTCTGACGCTGTATTAGTTTTAAACCTTTATTCAGGATGTTAAAGGTTCAGTCATACCCTCGGTTTGGAAGTCACCTCTGGTTATGCTCCTGCTGACACTGATCATGTTCCTTGAGGCAAAAAAAATAAAGAAAAGAACGTTCTCACTCTTCATCTTCAGGCCTCACACACACCATCTTGAGCTTGTTTCTTTGACACCTATCCTGCCGTTAAATTCCTCTAACTGCTGCTGCCACCATCGGCTTCTCTGACTCACGTCTTTCCTGCAGTGACGAGCTGGTCAGTATTAACAGTAACAGCTTGTCCGTTTTAGATATTATTGCTCTTTTCCCTGTAAAGATTAAAAAAAGATTAGAGCTCCGCCGCGGTTTTAATAAGCACATTGAGGCAGCCACAGGAAGCCACCAAGTACAAGCACAATGCTAAGGCACTCAACGCACTGCCCTACATTAGGAAGGAAAAATTGTACCTTTTCACTTCCCTAACTTTATCTGACAACTAGTTGCTAGTTATTTTAGAGATGAAGATTAACCACTGAACTTAACTGTGCCTAACAAACTCTGTATAAAGTAGTTTAAACTACAGATATACATTTATCAAACCAACATATTGTGTGTATGATATCATACCTTTCCAATTTCTGGTACATTCCCCATTTCAAACATTGATTAACCTCTTTTAAAGAAGCCTCCACTCACTGTTACATTTAAAGGTAAAATTACAAAGTCTAAGAGAAAGTAAATGTTGTCTGTAACTAATTAAGGGAATAAATGTATGACTTTGCCTCATTAATGCCACTGAAAATCTGCATAATAATCTCGTTTATTCTTCATGAGAGCGGCACAAAAATGTTAGATCTCCATTCTGTTGTCATACCAACGTTTACAGTCAAGGCTACAAACTTTTTTTTTTTTTACAGACAGAGAGGAAGTGTTTCAGAGGAAACAAAGATTAGGACACGCCAAATTAATTGAGTGCCAAACTCAGTATTCAGCGTTTCTTTCCATAATTTTATCCGTGTCAAAAAGAAAAGTTTTTGGAACAGTATTTCGACCTTTGTGAGACACAAAAAAATTTACATTTCAGAGTCTCAAGGCAAACAGAGTTTGTTTTCCCGCTTTCGTAGCAGATGGTGTAGCCAGTGAACAATGTAAAATTAGCTCAGAGGTTAGAGAGGCAGGTTTGTGTCTGGTTACTTGTTGAATTCCCTCACCCAGCTCAGCCAGTGTCTGTAAGGCTGCCTCCTCCCTGAGAAACTTTATTTCAGCAGCTTCCAACAGCAAACAGCGGAGAACTGTGGTCACGCTCTGTAAATTTACATACAGGTGGGATTTTCCTTCATAACCTGTATTTTTAATGTGGATACCAGCGCCAGTGTAAGGTTCAACATACCTCAACACATGCACAATATAAGCGTGATCGCTGGTATGGTGTTGATCAAACTAAAGCATATGCAGACACCACAGGATGTCCGTCATTCATCATCACCACTTGTTTATGAACAAATACATCAACAGACTGTGACAGGTCCAAATCTTTTGGCAGGCGGCAAATCCAGAACGCAGAGAGACCGAGGGAGTCGACAGCTTGTATTTTGACTGAGTCATCCCCAAATATCACCCTGTTAAATTTTATATTAGTTAATATCAGCACTCATTCCAACAACTTGCAGATTCGGAGTGGGTGAGTGGATTCTGGGAAAGAGAAACTGTGGAAGATACTGAAATTGTAAAGGTGTTTATCAAAACATCAATACATCACTTGTACCGATCCGAGCCCCAGTTTTCCTAAGAATGCCCTTCAGTGGAAAGTCAAGGTGTGGAGGTCAGGGTGATGGATGGATCCAACTTTCTCTTTCTGAGGTTCTGTGCCTGTGTGTGTGGTATTTTGTAAAGTCTTTTTTTATTTTGGGATCATGGTAGATGAAGTTTACTTGCCGACAGCCGACTGACTTCATTTATCAGACACAGAGAAAGAAAATGAAAATATTGAAGTATAATAATTGTAGTAAACATACTTTAACTTGTAGTGTCTATAAAGAGAGTAATCGTTTCACCAAGCTGCAGAAAACAAGTGTCCCAGGAACATTGTCTTTATGGCTCGAGATGAGCCCCGAGCTCAGTGATGCAGGATCAATTAAAACATACAGCTGTTCATTCCCCCCCGGCTTTGAGCAATAAACACGGATCACACAAGGAGCAGCAGAAATCTGAAAATGAATTTGTGTGTTTTTGTTCATTGTGTGTGTGACAGCTAATGCACCTGTCAAACTCAAACGTATTCGTTTCTCATTTCCAGCCACAGATTCTTTTGTTTTCATCGACGCAGGAAAAACATATTTTTCTGACTGCATGTGCGTCAGATGTTTCCGGAAAAGGTAGGATTCATAATCATCAGCAGCAGCTGCACCTGCAGCAGCTGTGGTCAGGGACAGCCTCCGTCACATCACAGATGGGCATCATTGATTTTTATGATATAAAGGGCCAACATCAGCTCTGTATATTGGTCTAACCTTGTGTGGTTGAGTATGTGTTGGTGTGTGTGTGTGTGTGTGTACTCACAGATAGCAGGCGATTCTTGTCCTTCTCTGCGTTGTTCAGAGCGTTTTCCAGAGTCAGTCTGTGCTTCTTGGCGACTTCCTCCAGAGCTCGAGCCTGGCTCTCCTTCATCTGGCTGGCCTCCTCCTCGTAGCGAGCTCGCACACTGTTCATATCCTTCTCGTGGGACACCTTCTCCTCATTCAGGGTCTGACAAACACAGGAAATAAATATGCATGCACACGCGTTTAAAATACGCTCAGAGGTGAGTGTAATGACAGACGAGCCACACACACACACACACACACACACACACAGAGCTTCAGCTGACATTCACACCATATGCTGTATTATTCAGCCATATTGCCAGTGTTTACTGAGACACAGCCAAGGAATCAATTCTGTACTCTGTCTGTCTGTATCTGAGTTTTTGTCTCTCCGGTCCAACCTTTCTCACCACTTCACACTCAGATTTGTTTTTCGTACAGCATTGCAATCCAGTCTCTGAGGACAGCTGACTCTAGAGTACACTCCATCTGGGATTATTGATAATGGGGCTATTGATTATGGAGCTATGAAGCCTATAATCAGTCTGCAACACAACCCTACTGTCGTTATGACTCTAAATGCTGCTGGTGTTTGTCAGCTGCCGTCTTCAGAATCAGGAGAGACAGATGCAGTTAAGTGACCTTTTGCTAAGCCCCGGCCCTCGAGCTGATGACAGCGGCAGATTTATTGCTTCAGATTCTTAGTTGTGTTTGAAACAATGGTTTTCAGTTGGTTCTTTCACACAGAAAGAAACAAAGCAGCTGGGCAACCATCGGCTCTTCCATCTGAAATGGCACTGGATGATGTGATTAGCTGTAGATAGATATTATTAGAAAGATGTTATTAAATGTTTACAGAGGACAGAGGACAGGACAGAGACATTAGCCTGAACTATGACATACTAGCAAGCTGTTAAATAATGAGTTGCTACTAACTGGTTTTAGATAAGAGGTGTGGCTGAGCTACACAGCTGGCAGCCATGCATTAACACAACCTTCCATCACTGACAACACGCTTAAAAAGACAACATACCTGACCTAAAACAAGCACAGTTTAAATTCTATTTAGACTTTACCAGTCACATTAGAACCGTTGGGTATCTGGCAGATTATCAGACGCTGGCAATAACATGAAAAAACTTTAATATGCCACCAGGGATGCAGCCATATTAGTATGCAATTACTGCTCGAATCCAAGGCCTGTTTTGGAAATCCACCAAGAACTGTCCATCAAACTGGTCATACTGAGCAAGACCGCTGTGATATGATATGGCCAAACAAACCCGAGGGGAAAACATCTCCACAGCGTGGCATGAACAACAGGGCTTGAAAACATCCTGGGAGGTTAATTTCTCCTTTTGCGACAAGAGGACAAGGAAGAAGAGGCAAGGACCCACAGAGAAACAGTAAATGAGGAAAAGATGGCGGTAATAAGAGAAGAGGAAAAAGAAAACCAAGCCTCACATTAATGTAACGACTTTTACATAACTTTCTATAATTAAGTCTGACCACCAATATTATCTGAAGTGTTCTTTGTTTTCTAGTCTGCTAATGTTGATTATTTTCAAGGACAATTGAGCCAAAAATCACTACTAAGAGCAGAAAAGTTGGAAAACACATTCAAAGTTCAATATCACCAGTTTTTTTTTTTTTTTTTAATGTAAAACTTTTTGGTTAGAAATCCCGATCTGCAGTACTTTCACCAACAGCCTGATTATGTGAATAATCCTTCTAGAGCAAAAATCAGTCGTCGCTATGAGACGTTGCTACAGCCGAAACAGAAAGGTGCAGGAAAGTTTAAGTGGTGTGAGATCTTCCATTATCCTCAGGAAGACATTCAGATTCACAGCAGCCTCGCTCAGTGGGAGAACTCTCCCAGCTCCCAGAGGATTACGCCGCACAAATGTCAGAGATAGATGAGAAAACACACATGAAGCAGCAACACTTGACATTTACCGTCGGCTGTGGTTGGTCTGCTGACTGCGCTGTTCCTTAAATCATCTGACCTTTAAGCTTCTTGGTTTTTAAAAAGAGGAGCAGCGTTTTTTTTTTTCTCAGAGTCTGTAAATGCGGTGATCGACAGGTTTGACTCTTTCAACAGTTTGATAATTACAGGTACGTTTTTTCTGCCTTTTGCCCACTCGGCATTTTAAACTTTGCTGCATACATAAGATTTATTTTCTTCTTCATCTGGAGGAAGTTTTTTTTTTTTTTTTTTGCAGAAGAATGAAAGTAACTTGAGGTTTAGAAAGGTAAAGAAAGACAGGAAGACAGAAGAAGAGGGGAAGTATTTTTTGCATTCTGCTCAGCTATATGCTCATGCCTAAACATTTTGTGATCTGTATGAAGAACACCCTGAAATATATTAATAATTCCTGTCAAATACTCTTTCACATCTATAGAGACTGGCTTTGGGCAAAACCTCACAAGAGTACACTGGGGGGATTAACGGCTCTGTAAAGTCACAGACAATTCTGTGTCGCAGAACTAAAATAAATAAGAGAAAAAAAAAAAAGAAATTCCAAATCGAATCAAAGAAATAAATCGGTTTTCTTCTCAGTTTTGGACAAGTAAGTATGAGAATTGCTTTAGAGACCAAACAAATGGTCTTTTACTTTTGGGCTTTTCTCTCCACAAGGCGGAACTGTGGGGATTACTCAGGAGTTTTGGGGGAAAAATGATGATAGCATTGGCTGATGACCTGGACCAAGTAATACCTCATTCACATCACACAGGAAACAGAGCGTACAAACTTCCTATTTTCATCATTAATGCAACAATCCAGCTGCTCTGCCTTTATAATTATGGCATAGGACCAATGTTCATACATCTTGTGGATTAAACCTGCATCCTAATGACTTGCTGGAGATCTCTGAGGTCTAAAGTGGAACGTCTTTTTTTCGGTTTTAATGCGAGGACATATACACCACAGTATGAGAACAGAATTCCTTACTAGTCCTTGTATTTTAAAGATGATAAACAGGTCTAAGGCAAAGAATAACAAAAAGTTCAGTCACAGCTTCTTGATGACTTATTGGCTATTCATAACACGGTCATTCCCGCCTGATGTGAATACAAAACACACCACTGCCAAACACACACACCTTATCCAGGGACTGGATCTGCTGTTTCTGTCTTTCATCCAGGGCCTGGCTCTGGCTCTGCAGGGCCTCCCTCTCTTCTTCCATCCTCAGCACCTTGTCCTTCAGCCGGCTCCGCTCGTTGTCCAGGTCCCTGATGGCTGCTTCCTGAGTCATCTGGGTGGCCTGCAGGCTGCTGATCTGACCTATGGCAGGACAGAGCCGACAGGCGTGAGAAGGATGCAAACAGCGAAGCGACGTCATCTGCATATTGTCATTCTCGCCACCAACACATGCCGAATAAAACCGTCGTCAGCAGATTTCAGTTTATAACTTGGTCCTGGATTCACAATGAGTTTTGTCATTGGAGTAAAACTTGCTTAGCCTGACAATCAAACCTTTAGTCCCACTGAAGTTTAAATAAATGAGAAGCCATGATCTGCACTAGCTGGTGACATGCAGCTGACATGGCTGCATTTACCAGCTGGATCTTATTTGTCTCTCTCACATGCAAGCAGCTCCAGTGGAAAGTGATAAAACATCCTCACTGGGCACGAGGAGCTCATAGGAGCTAATGGGCCGAGCATAAGTTTCAACTATTGCCCACACATCTGAGACAGTAATGTTTATGTAATGTTGTTGCACAAAGTACTGACGGAGAGACATCAGGAGATATTAAATCAGAACATGCAACACACTACACACAGCGAGTGCACACAAACACACACCTTAAACTGGGCATAATTGATGTGAGAAGGGTTTCCTCTGGCTCTCAGGGACCGGGAATAGCATTAGCTTGGATATACAGCAATACGCCATTAAAGTGTTACAGAGCGAGATGCCTCAGACAAGATGAGAGGAGCTGTTAGTGGATGTGTTTGCACGACAAATCCAGGAGGTGTCTCGAGGGCAGCACGGTGCAAAGATTCGCTTGCATTTTAACTACAGGTCCATATGAGAAGAGAAGAGGAGAAAAGAGAAGAGGATGAGGGTCTTACTGGCTTTGAGCAGTATTTCGGTTGCTTGCTGCTGAACTCGGTCTCTGGCTGCTTCTAGTTCACACTCAGCTTCCTTCTGACGGATCTCCACGATCTCTGAGTTCTGGGTCACCTCGTCCAGTTGTTTGGTTAGGTCCTGGAGACGAAACAGAACAGACGGCGCAAAAGAAAAGTCTGTTAACACACGGCAGCCACATCTGACTCAAACAACTGTGGAGAAAGGAGTACATTTATAATTCACTCACTGTTTAAGTGAGAATTATCACCTGAATCAGCAGCTCACCACAGCTTCATGGAGCTTCAGATCACTGTTAAGCTGCCTGCCCCACAGCCTCATAGTGTTGCTTTCAGCCAGCAACTTTCTACTGGACTAGTTGGTGAGCAGAGTGAAACATTTAGAAGCTAAAGAGCCAGATCTTTCCCTCAGGAGTGGGTAGAAACCAAAAACAGAGCTAAAAGAAAAAAAATAATCCACACGCTTCTGATAACTCATTTTAAGATACTGATAAATTTGACTGGAGTTAAAAAAAAACAAACAGCTGGTTTATGTTTATGATAATTATCTCTAACTCTATAAGCTGTGGCTGTGCACACTGAGGTCAACATCTTTACTGATGTCTCAGAAAACCAAAGCTACTTCATCAGACTTGCAGTATGAGGCATATTGGTAGCACACTACTAATAATGATGATCAAGAATGTAAATGCTGACTGCCGCTCAATTAGTAAGAACTATACTTCAGGGAGGGATTTTAGACACACACACACACACACACACACACACACACACACACACACACACACACACACACACACACACACACACACACACACACACACACACACACACACACACACACACACACACACACACACCGCAGTAGCTGTGTGATTTAGCACTCTGAAAGAACTCATGAGAGGCAATTTCACATCTTTCAATCCCATCAAATGGTCTGCCTCAAACTTAATTACTGCTGCTACAGCTAAGACAATGAAATCTCAGTATGATAATAACCACGGAGGAGTCACACACAAATTAGACTTGATGTGTGTGTGTTACAGTGTGTATGTGTATGCTGATTTCCCTGATGAGCCCATGGCAGGTAGCTGCACGCGGTGACCGCTGCGTTCAGATAAGTCAACCATAAAAAGTGTGTGTGAGAGTGTGTGTCCATGTTGTGCATCTTTGTGAGGAACAGTTTGGGTTTTAGACCTTGGACGGTTACAATTTCATTTTTTTTAAAAGGCTCAGTGATTTCTTAAATCACACATATCACACATTTTAGCAAACATGCCTCAGTAAGTAGTGCATTAGCTGGGGACTATTTTCAGCTGCGGATTAATACATATATTGAGTATAGAATTACTGAATATGGACCAAAGAGGTTTGGGTTAAGGGCTTGGGAATACATTCTGCCAATGGGGGTCTCCATAAGTATAGTGTACAACAGTGTGTGTGCGTGTGTGTGCGCGTGCGTGCGTGCATGCGTGTGTGTGTGTGTGTGTGTGTGTGTGTGTGTGTGTGTGTGAGGTTGGAGTAGAGGGGTAAAAATAGCTTAATTAACTGTATCTCTGTTGATTTATCTGAGCTAAAAGAAGAATCCCATTTTTGCCGACATTCAGTCACTAACTCTCATTCAACCTTAATCATATTTTAACACATTAAAACAATTTAAAAAAAAAAAATCACACACAAAACACACAGCCTCACTTCTGTCAATCATCCTTATTGGACCTGGCTGAATCCTGCATTTTCATTTAAATATAAAAGGCCCTGAAAACTGTGCTTTAGATGATTTATTGTTTTATCTCACTAAAAGCTTTCACCAACCAGTCCAGATGGGCTTTACCTGAGAGCAAAGTATTTGGTCCAAAGACAGCGACAGCAGCAATTTAACAAAGCTTGAGTGGAGCATTTCACTTGGGGGATAATTTGTAATTTTTGGCATGCATATTCCTACGGAAGCCTGTGAACAGTCAGCCATTAATTACGTCTGTCTCGGTTTCTCCAAGCGATCATTTGCTCGCATTTCTCCGGGGATTTGCCTCCTAAATCATAAAGCTAAAGGAGTATGACAGAGAACACTGAAGCAGCAAGCTGCGGCATCCTGACACCAACCACGAGTGCTTTACGCTGGTGTTAAGTTGATATTTGATGTTACTATTTCTACCCATGAAGTGCGCCCGTACAGTAATTATGCCTCCTGAGACTTGGGAACATTTTGATTTGGTGCAACATTTTAATTTTCCAGAGTGAAACGAAATTTAGTGAAGAGGGTCTAAAAATATCACTCTTCTCGAGCAAAGTGCCGCCCTTATGGAAACCAAACGATTACTAACTACAGGCAAGAGGAAAAACAAGACATGTGATGTGCATTGTCATGGTCAAACCAAACATTAAAGCGTCTGCTGTGGGCTTGCTGAGGTTAAATTAAAATCTATTATCTCTCAACAATGGGCTCTAAGCAGGAGTCGAAGGATTAAGAGATGCGTTCATGGACTGAGGCTGTTATTAAGAGATTATTGCGATATTACCTTGGCAACAATGCAAAATATCTGCTCTGTACCATATGAAAGACCAAGATCGGATTGTTTATTCCTCTGATATCTTGTCTCGTATCTTGTATCAAACGAGAGAATCTAGAAGAGCTGTCAAGTGAGTTTGGTTTCAAGCTCCCTGCTCTGTTGTCATTTCTTTTATCTGGGTTACAGTTAATTGCTCTGATAACTAATGAAATTATTAACTCCAGGCACAACACAGCCACTGCTGACCTTGATCATATTCTCAGAGGGGAGGACCCCTTCCTGTCTTCTGTGCAATCAGTGATAATTTCACACAAACTGCAGAGCATATCATAACAACAAAACAGACCTACTTAACCGGTTCCCCTAGAGCACATGTCAACTTTATTTTCAACGGTGGATTAATCATGTGCGTCTACTCCAAAGACATTACACAGCCCAGAAAGTACGATTTCAAAAAAAGGACTAGGGATTAAAAAAAAATATAGCAATGCTTTTTTTTTCCTGAGCTCTTTTCATTAGATATTTGATACAACTGTATGTCCAGGACCTTACTCACAATGATAAAGCCAGGCTGTGAAAAAGTTCTTTTTAATGTATCTGATCTGTCCATATGATCCTTTCAACACCAGCAGATTTTAAATGGTTAATTATTGTCTATTTGCAAAAAAAAAAAAAGCATCTGAAAAGAGACAGCGTCAGTGTTTGTGGAAGGACCAGGCTGCCAAACGTGTATTCAGGCAGAACACAAGGCAAATTTCAGAGGCGGAGCGGTTGCAATTGCAATTTCATGCGATGCAAAATTGTGATTGCATGGAAAGAAGTGATTTGACGTGAATTTTTAGAGAGGGTTGTTTGTGAGCTCCGTGAAAAGGCTTCTGCCAGCTACCTGAAAGTCACCGGCAAACATCCGGATGGACCCTGGACCTGGTCTATGCAGAAACAGTCTACCATTTCATATTTTACTGTGATGGAAACAGAAGTGAAAGGCAGCAACTATGTAGGGAGTTAACGGGTTTGAGATTTTCTTCTTTTTTTTTCAAGTCTGTTTTTCTTCTGAAAAGAATTCCCAACTTATTGGGAGGGCAGTTCTAAAGTATCCCCACTCCAATGGCCCATATATAAAAATACATAAGCTGAATAGGAAATTTATGACTGTGGAGGGCAACATTATGCCTTGAAGTTTACAGCATATCAGAAATTCATCAGAAGAAGACGTGAATTCGCCTGGGACGGCGAGATTTTGAAATGTTTCGGCTGGAGAATCAGAGTCTCTGATGAGTCCGGAGTTCAGAACACTGGCTGTTTGAAACGAATCAACACAGACTATACAACTGGTCCAGTGGTGAAATTTGTGTGAATCACGCAAAGCAAAAATCTGCTTCACTTTCTGTCTGAAGACACCTTTAAAAAAGCTGTCCATAAAAACTGATAGCCAATCGTATAAGACTTTGTTCTATTAAATTACAAGATGTCCTGTCTCTTATGGTTCTGTTACAGCGGGAGCATGTGACTCAAAGGAAGGCGATGTGTTTGAATCAGCTGTCTGGGGTTCACACTCACCTTGATGGTGCTCTCAGTAGTGGTCAGCGACGCCTGGAGCTTGTGGGACTTCTCTCGGTTTTCCCGGGCCTCGTCCGTTACCCTGGCCAGCTCCGCCCTCAGCTTTCCAAGGGTTTTCTGAAGCGCCGCCTCCTGAGACTGAAACTCCCGCCGCAGCTCGGCCTCGGTGCGTTTCCACGCCAACAGGTTGTCGGCAGTCAGCTGCTGGGTTCTCTTCATGGCCTCCAGCTCACGCTCATAAAAGGCCTGAGCCTGGGGACAGACAAACTGGTGTGAAACAGTCCATCACTGTGGGAAACACCTAAATCCAAACAACTTAATGGAGGTATAAAACATAAAGCACTGAGCCTCAGTCACTGAGCTTTGTTTTACTTTTTTTCCCCAATTTTTCTACACTGAAACTCGGATGGCATTCTGGACAGTTTGAAGAACTTTCTCATCATAATGCAATCTCATGTTCTCACAATCAATGCAAGTGAAAGCTGAAGCCAAAATGAGTTGGCTGACAGCGTTCACTGTCACTGAGGACGGTTTCTGCTGAAATGATTCGCCTCACAGCTTTCACATTCAGCAAGGTCAACATACAAGCGCCAGGGAATGTAACTTTCTGTCTTTTGAACCATTACTTATCCAAGGATCTATTTTACTTTTAATGACACCCTGGTGTGGAATCAATTCTACTAGTTCCAGATGAGATACTGTGTGCACACAGCTGTATACAGCTGTATTTAAACGTATCTAAACCTTTTTAATCTTTGCAAAAAAAAAAAAAAAAGCCATTTAAATGAACGTGAATTACTATTTAAAATTCAATTGCAGAAAACAGGAGCATAACGTTAAACTTGAGGTTCACTATGAATGAATATATGATCCAGGTTTCAAACAAACATAATTACCATGCTGTCCTTAGTATATTGGAAAATATATTTGCATAACGTTGAATGGCATTTATAATCCGACGCTGTGGAAGCCTGACTCCATCATCATGCATTAATTCACTTTATATACATGAATGTATTCTCTTTCTAAAATACAGCTGTTTAAACCACTGCAGAAATAAGGGGCAAACAGCTGACGTGTCCTCTGCAGTGGCTGTGGTACCTTGCTGAGTTTGGCTTCATACTCCTCCACCAGTCTCTTCTTATCTTGTTTGAGCTCCTCCACCCGCTCCGTCAAAGAATCCACCTGAAACAAATCAGTACGAACTGTGAAGGAGGGCTCGCCTTCACCTTGAAACAACCTTTACAGTCTTAGTGATTTTATGAAGAAAGATAAAACTACTTTAACTGTATAGAATGTTTCCTGACACCTGTGAGATAATTTCAGGGGCCTTATATAAAAAGTTTGACCTGCTGTGCCCTAGCGCTGATGAAGCTGGTTAATTCACTGGCTTGTACGCAAACAGTTAATAAAGTCAGTAATCACTGCTGTCCCACTTTCCTCTGGTCTCCCCTGTCGTGATTCAGTTTGTCGCTTTGGCTTTCAGGAGCTGCTCTACTTTTGCAGTAGTTAGTGAGTTACCTCAGCCTTATGGAGCTGCCCCAGTTTCTCTTGGTCTTTACTGTAGTTTGCATTCTGGCTCTGGTGGCTGCGGAGGAGCTCCTGGATCTCCTGTCTGTGCTGGGCCTTCAGCTCCTCCAGAGCAGCCCTCTTCTCCTGCTCGAACTGGGCCTGGGCCTGGCTGAACGTACGCAGCTTCTCCTCAAAGGACCGCCGCATCTCCTCCACCTCCCTGGACATGGACACCACACGCTGCGTGTGCTGCCAAAGAAGACAGGAATAAAGGACTGAGCTAACAGGAGGATTGATTTATGGATATGTAGGCTTCTTACACAGCGGGTAAACTTTTAAAAAGCTCCAAGCCAGGTGGTGATGCACCGGCTCAGGGGAATTTGACCTTCTGGCTGCCAACCTGTCGGCTCTAAATTAGCACTGAAAACCAGGAAGCACACTAAACGGAAACCAACCATTTGATGAGGAAGCTATAGGTCAATGTCCAAATATAACAAGAAAACCATTGTACTACATTGATTTAGCATGTCAGCATCAACCAGGCACCTATTGGTACCAATATTCAATACTGATGATTCGATCTGTGGTCTCAAAATTCACTAAAGCGGGTGAGGATCATCTCAGATTCACATACAGACTTAAGCCTTTCATTTAATTTGTCTACACAGTCTCAAATTAGCATTTCATTTACCAAAGCAGCAGGTAATTGCACGTTCACTTCCACTAACTACCAGGTGTAATTTGTACCTGAAAACAAGCTCGAAAGGTTCATTTGAATGGTGAATTTTGTGCAACATGAAGCGCTCGAGCAGCTCTGGAGTCAAAAGATGGAAAAACATAAGGTAGACTCAAATCCTAATTCTATTTTTAAAAGTTTATTTTTAATGAGTTTACTATCAGTACAACTTAAGGAGGAATCAATCCGTTAAGTCAGGTATTGCTACACGTGTGTGGCTAAGCATAAATGAAAGTGTATTAGATCTCGTCCTCTTGAAGACACTTGAAATACCACTTGGAGCCTAAAGGAGCCCTGATCACTGTTATTACTACACAACAAGTCAAACGTCCAGGCCGAAAGAAAGCGGCGATGCTGACAGAGAGCGACGCTCCAGCCTCACAGCAGGACGGAGAAACAGACATTAGTGCTGATTACCTGCAGCTGAGACTGCTGCGTCCTGCTGGGCACAGCTGCCTATTACCAAAGACACACGCACACACAGACACCACACCATTCCTCCGTCTACCTGAGCCTCAGTGCAAAGCTGCATGTCCTCCACCCGCTGACGGTAGCTCTCGAACTCAGCCAGCGCCTGCCTCTTCATCCTCTCATGGAGCTCCATGGACTCCTCCAGAGACTGGATCCGCCTCTTCAGGTCCAGCTCATCGCTGATCTTACTCTTGTACTGGAGCAAACATGTAGGATTCAGTTAGCCATACTGTGTCCTTTAACATTTGTTGTTTAATAACAGCATCTACGACAAAAGGCACATGCAATCTTTAGGTACATGCACCACGTTGAAGGCCAATTATTGAATTTGTGGGAAAATGTTCAAAAATGCTTTGTGTAAGTTAAAGTTAAGAATTCCACCAAACTTCACTGACATTTTTAGATATTCTGACAAACAAGCCAATCAACAGGACAGAAAATATAGACGTGAAAGTAAACAAAAGCATAAAGGTCTCCTTGGCAACTGTAAATAGACACTGTGGATTTCATCGTTAATTAAACTTGCATTTTTGAATAGACTGGCTGACGTGCACAGACTTTAGAGTTTGGCGTGATTCAGCTCATTATCGAGGGCAAATGAAAAGATTAAATGGGTACATTAAATTCTGTTAAATTCACTCCGTTGCATTCAAAGCACACCAGTAAACCACCAACCCCCCCCCCCCCCCCGGAGAAGTATAGCATGTAAATGTCTGTGCGTATATGTTCAGCTGCTCAAGGTTAGTCACACCGCTGTCAGGGAAGTAACTCTCATTAGGAATGATGACATATAGACCTAAATTATTAATATTCAGTATTTTAAATATTGATGAGTTTGTTGTGAATGTGATCTCAGCTCTCTGGCTCTGAAATAACATGCACCTACAGAGGAATAATGTAGTTTAGCAGATGTCTTTTTGGCTGTTTAAATCCTGCCAACAATCAAAGCTCACTCATTCTGATGCCAAAAAGTACAAAAGCTTTGCACTAATTCATCAGTTTAAGCAGAAAAAAAGTTATTTATAACTCAAGAGGTGTCAATCCATCAGTAATGATATACATTCGCTTATTCTACCCAGGAAGCAGGAATTGATTACATTACTTATTTAAATTAATAATCATTCACACCCACAGGACTGCTTTCTCCCTTCACTTCAAATGTCTGCAATTCAGCTCCATTCCATCTAACCAAGTAAACTTTTCTGACTTTTCAGCTTCACTCAAGAGAACACTGCCTTTGAATTTAAAAGTGAGACAGCAAGGTCTGAGTGATGAAAAATAAATGCAAAGTACAGATAACTGAAGAAAAGAGAACAGACCTGTAATATCTTCTCTCTGGTCTCTGACAGGATCTGCTGCACCTCCTCTTCATGGGCCTCCTTCAGAGTGGCGATGGCGGCCTCGTGTTCATCGTTTTTCGTGTTCAGTGCATAGATAACCTGCAACGCATTAAGAGGAAACCCATTCTGACATGCTTTGACTGCAGTGTTGGGTATATTTTGTTCAAAAATTAAAGTGGACGCTAGAAATAAAACAGTAAGACATCATAGTGTGGGGATAAAGTAAGGAAAACATGAGGGTAGAATAACAAAACAGTAAGATAAAAGGGAGGCTGGTATTTATGGTTTATTTTTTTAGAATAGAGCTGCCAACACTCAATACCTAGCTTTGGAGAGAAGAAAAGCTTCTCATACAGCATTTATAGTATCATAAACCCAAAGATCTTTACTGGAAACCATTATAAATGTATTTATGTGGACTAGCTGGTACTTAAGGTAAGGTTATACAAAACTCATTTCTGAGATATTGAATAAATGGATAGATCTGAGCAAAGAAAATAAAATTTGCTGGTTTCTTTGGCTGCTGATCAGAGACCCAGTATGTGTGCACACCACAGAAACCCATGTCACAGTTTACATTAATCATTTATTACATTATATATTTCCTCAAATCAGCTTACAGATCAAATGTAATGAAGACATGAAGCAGGCAGAGAAATGCAAATTACTGCTGTATTACGGCGTACAGTGTATTCTGTAAAAACCCTTCCAGTCTCTGCCTTGATGTTTCTAGTATGAGCTCAGAAGCATAAATGATGCCCCACAGTCACAAATTAGAAATCGGTCGACGCTGTGTATTGCTGGGGATAAAAATAACACAAGCAAACTGTTGTGCATGAGATTGACCTTTAAATCCGTCCCAAAAATACATGCAGCCATCCAGAGAGCCATAATCTGACAGCACAGTGATCCCCTGCTCACAGGCAGAGAGAGGGAAAGAGAGGGAGAGGGGACAGAAATGGGTTTTACATTTCCACATGAAAAACCATGAGACACTCGTCCCCCATGCTTCTCTCCCTGCCGAGAGAAACAAAGCGATGCGTTGCCTCTTTGAAAAACCCAGTCAATAATTCAGCACGCTGAACTGTGCCATGGTGCTAAAGAGCCTTTGTTTACTCTGGACCAAAGTCCGTCAACAGAATTAGAAAAGGGGGTGCAGAGAAAAGAGGAGAGATAAAAGGAGGGCAAAAGCTTTCTTTGAAACAATGACGTCCACATTTTCATGCCTTACCATGCCCAGCTGAGAGATGAAAGGATTTACTTTGACAAGTGGTGGTGTTTCTCAAATTCCTATTTGTTTATTCCCCACACACACTTTGTTTTTGCCGACAGCAACAGAGAGAAACGAAGGCACGGCTTAACCTGTATCTAATAAAGGTTAGCATGTTAGCCATCTTAATCTTTGTGTGTTAGCATGCTAGTATGCTAATCTGAATGAAACTTTGCTAACTCAAAACCGTAAATGTTAACCACATGGGGGAGCTGGAGCAAAGGTCAGGGGGTCACGAAAGTCAGTAGGTTTCATCCTCTGGGGACCATGAAAGTTTGTAGAAAAGATTTCATGAATCCATCCGATGGTTGTTCAGATATTTCAGTCTGGTCCAAAGCAGTGGACAGACACACAAACCAACATGTTCACACATAAAGCCACACTGCTAGCATGGCTAATAATTCACATATTAATATGCATTGAGATAATATGAAAGGAACATGAAGGCTGTAACGTCAGCCTTTAAAGTCAGGATGTACAGTTTATTCATATAGGCTAACATCACACGTTTCTCCCTGAGGACTTTACAATCTGTGCTTTCATTTGGGCCTCTCAAGTCAAATCTCTTTCACCGCTTCGCTACGGCCAAGATCAGAGACAAACCACGAGGAGCCAAATAAAGCTGAGAAAATTCAGTTTGCTCCAAAATAAAACATCTTTTCCATCACGCGTCTAAATTATTCAGCCAGCTCAGTCTCTCATCAGCTTAGGAAGTGAATGGAGCAGACGGTTAAACAGTTAGACGAGCTAAAATCTCCATCACGTCCCGAGAGTCATCAGCACACTCCTGCAGATGAAAAGCAATAATCACAATGCTGTGGGGTCTGCTGACACACACACACACACACACACACATACAAACACAAACACTGAAGTAAACAGACACACCAGCAGAGACTGTCAAGATCCTCACCTGCGTCCAAACTCGTTAGCGTAATTTGCCCAATAAATGGTCAGAGCGGCGAGGAGGCAGAGACAGTTGTGTGTATATGTGTGCGTGTTCGTACGTGATAGCCCGAGAGACAAAGGCTGCAAATATTGCCATCACTGTCATTGTGAGGGATCAACCAATATTCGGTCATGGAAGGCAGCAGCAACATGCCAAAAACTGAGATTGTTTTAAAGGCAGCTGCAGATTTCTGCCAGTATTCTGGCTCAGTATTCACAGTATCTGAATACGACCTTATTCATGTAAGTGAGCCATGGATTTAGTGCTACATACATGTGTACATGTGTCAAGCATGCGACCATCACGGCAAGTACAAAGTGTGTGTGTGTGTGTGTGTGAGCATCCTTCTAAGGTGCGACCGTGTGAGAAAAAGAGGGAGGGAGAGTGTGAGACGGGGGGAGGGAGAGTGAGAGAGTGTGAGCCTGGTCGCAGCGATCTTTTCTCATCTCCTCGGGTCGATCGGTCCATGTCCTTGGAGGAGTTTGCATAAATGACAGCGATAGCAGGCAGATCGATAAGGTGACAGCGAAATGCCACAAATTTCATCCGTCAGATGGGAGAAAGTCACAGCTGAGAAACTCACTGAGACTTTCAGCAGGAGCGTTACAGCAGAGTCTCTGCTAGATGTTCAATGAAATATGACTCTGCTGTCAAACACAGTAAAAGCTGGAAAAAAATGCACTTTCTTCACAGAACTTCCTTCTGTTCGCTTTTACTTCAACTTTTTAACCTCTGTTTTACTTTCCTGACTTTATGTTACTCCCCCCTGTACAAAACAACTATATAACCATAAGAATATTCCAGAAATGTAAACTTATACTTAACTTTTTTTCCGCTGTACTTTTCAGTAAGGAAGATTGTCAAATTGTGAACATTCTGCTTGTCAAAATAAAGTAAAGAATAACCCATGCATTAGAATATTGTCACTGCACTGGAAGATTTATTCGCGTATTAAACTAAAAGGACTCATCATCAGAAAGGGTGGGAATCTTATCTAAACCTATTTTTGGCTGCTATAGTGACCAACACTCCACCAAAAGACAAAATCCCCGTAGAACAGTTCAACAATAGCAGAGTGAGGTAGTCTGACAGGGGAGCTAAGCCAAAGCTTTTTTTAATTAGGTAATAAAACACAAGATTCTGTGATGTGATCAAAGCAAAATATGCCGTTTCATCTTCACTTCTCCAACACTCTCAAATCTCAAATTTTGTCACTCTAAATTGCTTATGAGGGCTATTTTTAGACTTTTTGCTTTTTCCCACTGCCAGCGTTTGCTGGTCCGTCACTCTTTTCCCTCAGGAGGAAAAATATGCCCAATATTTTCTGCAAGATATTGGTTAATACATATTCTGCTGATTTGTCGCTGCGTTTCTAAAGCCAAGGGGAAAAGGAGATTTATGGTGTAGCTCTATGTCTCTGAGTGCATTTACAGCAACATGTAGGGTTTGATTTACTGCAGATCAGATCATAGTATTCATGGCTGAAAATGATTTTCTGTGGTGTATATTCTACTGTAATCTAAAGACACTATAGGACATAATATTAAAACAAGAGGCATCATGAGATGATTATCAGCCTCTGATATCCAGCCGTGCCTCATGCACTGAGAGACTTTAACCATAATTGGAAGGGAAAGGAAACAGCGCGCTTAGATTGTAATATTCATCTATTTCTCCATGTGCGTGATATGAACAAAACCAGAGAAAGTAAAAGGTAAAAAGTTCATCGGGCTGTGCTGAAGGTTACACAAAACAATGGTGTTTGTTAGACTCCAATGTGCTGCCAAAGTCTTTGAACTGTCAGGATGAGAGCTACCAAAATAAAATCCAACAACAAAGCAAATTTTTCGATATAAAAGTATCTGAACTAATCTAAAGAGCAAAGAAACAAAGTTTAGGTCAGTCTTCACCCAGCGTGGACGGAAAAACGGCAACCAGATTTTGTTCCTGTGGATGGACGTCACCGACTTCACAAAAAGCAAAGAGAAATAAAAGATGGACAGATGCTGGTTCATTACAGAAACAAGGTTCAAAGGATCTAATGATTGCTAACAAATAGCCTGGCAGCAATTTCCTTTCATTTCACTCTCATAAGCCTGAACACACACACACACACACACCTAACACACCTAACTCATCTCTCAGTTCGAGTCTCTCCATCAGCTGCTGAGACTTTGATGATAATGACGATGTCTAATGACGACCATTTCACTACCTTAACCTGTCATTTTCCACCCTGTGGCAGCAGAGCTTTGTCTTATGAGTGCACTGGGTGTGGGCATATGAAGAAGACTGATGCAGACTGATGAAGAATGTCCTGTTAACTGCAGGGTAGTTAGAAGAATGGAATGGCTGCCATCTTATATACTGAAAACAACTTTTCATTTCAAATTCGCAGATTTAATCAAATCATTTTTTTTGCTAAAGGACCAGTTTGACAAGCTACTGGTCCCAGCCAAGAAACAGTCCAGCACATAATCCCCATAAAACTGAAAATTGTTCTTCTTACATTACATTCAGACCACACCCGGTTAGCTGCCCCCCCCCCCCCCCCCCCACCCCGCTTCCAATCCTTTTGCTAAGCTAAGCTAAGAATCCAGTAGCTGTAGCCTTTAATGTAACTGACAGCAGATTTGAGAGCGGTATCGATCTTCTCATTTAACTCTCACACGGCGAACACAGCGAAGCGTATTTCCCAAAATGCCAAACTATTCCTTTTCTTGTTTCCCAAGACAAACCAAGAAAGCGTGAAAAAATGTCAAACAGTATTTAACATTGTTTCAGCCACATACCTGCTGCAGTCAGTCTGCCATATACAGTGGTATGCTGTACATTATAAAGTCAGTCACAAACATTATGGAAAGTGTTGTATTATTTAGAATCATCCTAAATCCCTTTTTTGTGAAACCTTACCATGATTTCTGCTGAATCACATGTGATTCACAAGTAAAGCCTTACAAATATGAATGACTGTATTTTGGTAGCAGTGTATTGACTTGTATTGCACACTTGGGGATAAAATCATTAACCGTGTGGAAGAAGGGCAACGGGGAGAAGCGGCATTTAATTGCTGTAACAACTATTGACGTGTCATTTCGCTGGCAGAACCCTTTTAGAGCCGGGGCTGTCGCCGAGGGTAGTCAGTTTAGTGGAAAACTGGTTTAGCAAGCAATTAACTTCATCATTACTGCTGCATACCAAACTATTGTTCTGTTGATGGGAGACCGGCCTTGTTTTCCTCTTTTTCCTCACTCCAGTTAGTCCTTAATACATCCACAGTCTCCTATGAAGGAGGAATGTTTAGCAGTAGTTGTCCTCGACTGAAGAAATACTTCATGAATAATTCCTCTGTTTTATTTCACCTACTTATTTACTGGTTGATTGAAATTTTATTAAAATCTGTGTGACAGAATCTTACTCCACTTACTTTGTTTACTAAGTAAGTAAACAAACTGATTTTTTTTCCTGAGCTTTCAGTCACATAGCATCATCACCACTCACCTCCTGTACGTCCTGGTGGTATTTTCGGCCTAAACACTGAAAACTACTCTGGTCTTTGAATGTTACTCAGCTGAACAATATGATGAGACTCGAGTGCAAAAGCCTCCTGAGCTGCGGTGAGGTACATCAGAAGGTAATTATCATTATCTTCTTACGCTCATTATCTTTTAATCATTGTCTAATTGGAGATTTAATTTCTAATTTTGAGCGCGAGCCTGCGGTTGTGTCACACTTTGGTTGCATCATTCTTCACTCTGTCTATGCGGTCGACTTCTGAGGATGTATTTCACACCCGTGCCATGAAGCAGATGGGGTCATTATGGTTAACACAGTGCCTAAAGCTGGTTCTTATCCAATTAACCAGTTGTTAACCCCTTTGGTGTGTTAAAGTTGGAGCCTTGTGCAGAATCGTGTGTGTCTAGGGCTTGCAGCTAAGAATTATTTCCAGGTTCAAGTAGTCTGATCATTTTCTCTATGAACGGATGAATCATTTGATTGATAAAATGTTTAGGAAATTAAAGTACGATTCAGTAAAATATTACAAGCAGAAGCTGCACTCATTACCACTCGAGCCACACTGCATTAACAGTAGGTAAGGACACTTTGTTGAATTAGAATTATTTGCTATCACTGTGTTATTACAAACCTTTCTAAAGAGACTGAACTCCAGCTATTTGCAGATTAAAGCTATTACTGGTATCAGCTGCCTTCCAGACTCCACCTCAACTCTGCAATGTGCTGCATCACCATTTCAGCTTTCCGCCACCAACATCTCAAAGTTTCACATTTCCAACAGGAAAAACGCAGGCGGAGGCAGAGTGCCATCTCACTTCTACAGCCTCAACGTTATGAGTTTACTGGGAGTGGATTTAACGAAGCAGAGAGAGAGAGATAGGAGGCCTAATTACTTTAATTACAATGCATAGCTGCGATCTGCTAAACTGTAAGGCGCACCTTAATCCGCCAGCTAATTATGGGACGTTCTGTGGTGGTGTAAGTGGTGGAGATCGGGCTGAGCCGATGAGTAAAACGCAAAGTTTGGCCTTAATTAAATGCTGAATCTGTGATCGGCCGATCAGCTCTTTTAGCGTTATACCAAATAAACTGCATCAGCATCGGCTTTTAAATGAAGGAGGCTGTGAAGACAAAGTCGTGACTTGCTTGTTCTGTCGACCGAGGAGGGCAGAAAACCAAAGCTCGCTGCAGACTGTACATGTTTTCATGCTCTGTTTTTGGGAAAGTTTTCAATGCAAATGCCTTACATAGCTTTTAAACACTGCTGAATAAATCAGGAGGCCACTCACCACGGTTTTTGAGACGATAACATCTGAAGGCCTCAGTTATACACAGACTTTGGTCTTTGACGACGTCATGTGAATATTTTCTTCATTATACTTTTTCTGAATAGAATAAGCGCTCTAGAAAAATGTGTAAATTGTAAATGGACTTTAATTAAAATAAATGCTTTAATTAAAATTCATGGCCACAAAATAATCTACCAAACAGGTTCCAGGTAAAAGCTTTTTTTTTTTTTTTGCTCAGAAGTGGATATTACTCTGAGGCACAGGTGGGGACGTTTTTCTAAAAATGTGAGATGTCCAAGGTACAAAAGCAGACAAAAATGCTTTGCCCTCAAAAAAGGTGTCCAGCATGACTGTCCACTTACAATCAGGACAGTGTGATATCAGCACGGCTGGCAGATGTTGCTCAGTATGAAGTGTGAGATCTTGTGGAGTCAGTAATGAAAGGTTGATCAGCACACGGTTTACCCACCACACAGATGAAGCAGAATATGAAATTATTCAAACAGAGAGTCTCGTTTAACTCATTTAAATTTTACTCTTAAATATTACATTTGTTCTGATGTGAAAAATATTTTTTTAATTCCAGTTTATTTACTCACCGCCTTGTCTTCTCTCCGCTCTGTGTTTGGCAGGGACAAGACAAGCACATCATCTATTCAACAGCAGACATTAAATGTTACCATTAAAAGACTAAACAGAAGTCATCAGTTTTCAAATTCTACTTGTAATAGTTTAATTTGCAGTGATGCCTGACTGAATGAGCGCATTTTAATTTAACAGTAACAGATTTACTGACACTCCTGCATCTTGTTTTAGTCGTCTTCAGAGCTCAAAGACAAATATGGTATTTACCACTAACAGGCTCAGAGGTAGAAAATTCTGCACGTAAAAACTGATCTGCACCTTTGCAGTTTATGAGCACACATTTAAGGCAGGATTGGGCAAATAGCAGCAAATCCAGCAGAACACATTCGGCACTCATGATAAATCCTTTTCAGGTTCTTCAGGGGAAAACCTCACCACTTCCAAAAAGAAATCTGCACAGGTTTAGTCATGTGCTGGAAAATGTAAATCTTGGCCTCAGTAAATGTCTCTAATCAGGAAACATCACTTGACACAGGTGGCAAAACATTTGTTTAGAATAAATCTAAATCCGAATCTTTAGTTAAGTTTTGTCAGTGGAGTATTTTAAGTTTACCAGCTGTTGAAAAGACAAAATGGAGCGCTGGATCTTTAACCCGTTACTGTGACCAGTGCTGCTGACACACATGAAACCTACAGCAAAAGCATATGGCTTCTTTAGTCTGTGTGTGTGTCTGTGTGAGTAGTTACGGTATTATGTAATCTAAACAGTGGAGATGTGTCTAATTGAATAATAAGCACCATCTGGAGCCATTAGTAAACTGTAAGTTTTGAGTGCATTTTGTTGTTCTTTCTCCTCATTAACACACACACACACACACACACACACACACACACACACACACACACACACACACACACACACATCTGTTTTTGTTGCATAATACTGGAACATATCTTAACTAATTTATGGAGACAGAAATTCAGATAAAATAGTTCCACTACATCTTCATTATGTTAGTAAATTATTTCAAGGTACCAGTGCTCGTATAATTCTCACTCACTCACTCACTCACACTCACTCACACTCACTCACACTCACTCACACTCACTCACACACACACACACACACACTCACTCACTCACTCACTCACTCACTCACTCACTCACTCACTCACTCACTCACTCACTCACTCACTCACTCACTCACTCACTCACTCACTCACTCACTCACTCTCTCTCTCTCTCTCTCTCTCTCTCTCTCTCTCTCTCTCTCTCTCTCTCTCTCTCTCTCTCTCTCTCTCTCTCTCTCTCTGTGTGTGTTGAGGCAGATGCCGAGGCTTCTCTCATGTCTCTGATGGCTGCATGGATAAATAAATGACTACATGAGGACTTTTACACATTTTGCATTAATCTGTGACAGACGTACTGACTCATGCATGTGTCACTGAATTAATGGCGATAATGTCTCTGTGCACCACATGGGTTGTCTCTGGTTGACGCTACGTGCTTTTATATCTTTATCATCATGAACTAACTGTGTAAATGTGTACATTCAGCAGCGACGACAGGTTTTCCTGTGTTTATATTTAAGGCTTATGCAGAAATCAAGGCACAAAGTCAAAGCCACAGACACACTTCAGTTCAAGAGGTTCACTGCAGGACATGTTGAGAGTCTGTCTTGATTATCTGGCTGTGAAGATTTTTGTTTTTAAAACAGTTTTTTTTAACTATAGCAGGAAAGGTGAGGTAAGATGTCACAGAGGAGTCTCAGAGTTAGGTGAAGAACAAAGTCGGAGTCTGGGCCTTTTCCACTGTCCTTCTTTTAGATGTCAATGATACAATTGGGATGCAGCCTGGGTGCTGTTGGTGGCCCTGTGTGTGTGTGTGTGTGTGTGTCTGTGTGTGTGTGTGTGTGTGTGTGTGTTGTGGAGACCCTGAGTTGATTACAGCCTTTCCTCTGCCTCCTTTCATCTTTCCACGGGTCTTGGCAGTGTCAGGCTTCTACAACCGCTCTTTGCCCAGGTTTATTAAGGCGGACTGAGAGGGTTCATCCCACTCTCTTTCTCTCTTTCCAAGGGTTCAGTTTACTATTGAATTTAGCTGGAAAACTATCAGCTTTACTTCTTCTCTCACTGTCTTCAATCAGTCTTTGTTATCACCACAATTTCTGAGAAAGCGATTAAAAAAAAGATGCATGTGTACCAAATTAAAAATGACATTTCCTAACTATAACTATACATTAGTCATAGTTTATTTGCCATATGCATATTGACAATAATTGAAAATACGTTACTGTTCAAAAATGCAGTGATGACATGGATGTGGCTGAATTTTATGTGATAAAGCTAAAGCTGTGAGATGATGTTAGATGCACAAAAGCACAAGAAGATTCATTCTTAGCATTTTACCAGCTTTGTCGGAGAATAACGATAAATTCCCTCTTGACCTTAAGAAAACACAAGGATTGGGTGTAGACAGCCGATAATATGAGAATGTGCCATGGACATATTCACAATCTTGTCTTGTTTTCACCTCTATCTGAGGACATCACACAACTTTTTAACTACTGAACTATGAAAAAAAACATTTTTTTTTCTTCTTAAAATTTGTAAAAGCAGCACAACTGTCATTACAAAAAAAAAAAAAAAAAAAAAAGCTGCTCTGCATCCCCAGCTGTTTTTCAGAAACAGCATCAAACAGATGAAGCGCTGAGCCGATGGCTTGTAGCCAGAAACACATCGACTTGGGCAACTTGATTATTTCTGGTTTTATTTCCCACCCAGTTATCCTGTGATCTGATCTGCTGGCTCACTTCCACGTCAGGCTCCTTCTGACCAATCAGGCTGAATTGACTCGGAGTTCAATTACACCTTCAGAGGTGAAAGGCTGCTCTCATCGTGGCAGAGACAGTTCATCGTCACTTTGTACCGGTTAGCACACTGTCAGGGACTATTCACTTTGATCAAATTTGCTGATTTGTGATAGCAACGAAAATCCCTGCATACACTGGATGACCAGAACACCTGCAGTATACAGCCGCACAGCAGGTATCTGACAACATGCATCAAGTCTGATTAATGTATTGGAAAAAGGGGACAAATGGACACACTGACATTCTTGTGAATTTACCCTTCTCTCTTTTTTACTGCTGCTCCCATTTATCTTAGCATCAGAGATTTCATAACTAACTCATTCTCTTTCCATTCTGCTGCTGCTGCTGCTGCTGCTGCTGCCTGTGAGAGAGAAGCCGAATGGGATGGGTGGGAACAGAGGATTAAATAAATGGAGAGAGTTTATCATTTATGCCTCCATCCATCCACCCCTCTCTCCCCACTGTCACCCACAGGCTCCGAGCAAAACACGCTGATCTGATTACGTTTGTGAATGTGTGTATGTGTGTGAGTTTCAGAGAGAGATGTGTGTACAGACAACACAACCCTGTGCAGGACCGACTGAATGTAGTGGAAGCTTAAATCCCTCACAAAGGCAGCGTGACCGACCACTGAAATGAGGCTTTTCGGAGCTGCACTGAGGTTTTCATAGACTGCAAAGGACAACGTCGCTGGTAAAGGAATAGTTCAATTTTATTTTTGCCACAAAACGCAGTGGATTGAGGCTCAGACAGTCTGTCCCGTGGTCAGTAATCTCCCAGCAGACTAAAACAAACAGCAGCACAGTGCTCGATAAAAAACACAGCATACACCAAACATTCAAACCACCTTCAGCAATAACAGAGACTGAATGCGTTTGAAGTGTTTCTGATGCTTGATTTTCTTGCAGTTGTACTGAAAAAATAAATTAGAATCAGAATCAATCGATTTGCAAATTAACTCTAAATCTTTTCAGTGATTTTAAATCTAAAGGCCGACTGTGCGATTTTATTTTCTCTGTCGCTGCTTTTATGTTTGTTCTCAGGTGTTTGGCTACAAAAAAAAAACCTCCATCCACTCCTCTCTGTGCAGTTTAATCATGGTGGAGAAAGAGGAGAGGAGGAAAGCTCCTGTGTGAGGATGGAAGAGAGGAAGAGGCAGGATTAATCTGTCTGTGACATGCTGCTTCAACATTGTGCTGTGTGTGTGTGTGTGTGTGTGTGTGTGTGTGTGTGTGTGTGTGTGTGTGTGTGTGTGTGTGTGCACCTGTTCTATCACCGCCTTGATCTCAGGAAATGTCAGCGCAGGAGTGGAGAGCCACATAAACACAGACAAAGAAAGTGAAGAAAAGGTTTTTCTGTTTGAGCTCTTCTGACTCTGAACCTACAGAAATGTGTGTGTGTGTTTGTGTGTGTGTGTGTGTGTGTGTGTGTGTGTGTGTGTGTGTGTGTGTGTGTGTGTGTGTGTGTGTGTGTCTGTGTCTGTGTCTGTGTGTCTGTGTCTGTGTGTGTGTGTGTGTGTGTGTGTGTGGGTGAACAGCCTGGCAAACGCACAGGATGAGAGAGTTTTGCCTGGACCACTTCTGTGTGATTTATGGCATATGAGCCAGTGGTGCCTTCTCTTCACCATCACATCAAAGACTCGGCGCACTGTAAACCTCACACTCTGAGTATACAGTGATGTATGAACAGGCACAACCACACCTTCATGTTTTGGTGATCAGGCTAAAGCTGGCTGAGCACCTTGCCTGGATTTTCCATCAGAATCCGAGCTGCTGAAAAGCAGATGGAGGGTCTTACTGGTCTCTGTGCGATTGTGAGTTCTTGCCAAGATGCCATGTAGCGCCACATATTCAGCCTGAAGATCAACAGCAGATTAATCCCAGGATTTGGGGTTTTCTTGCCCAGATTCTCCCCATGTTCAGGAATCCAGTAAATTAAATACTGCAAACTTATAAAAGCGTCATGTGGTTTTAAAACATTAGTTCTTTCTGAGGGTAAAATTCGATACCAAACAAACGCCTGATTATAATTACTGCGAAGAGAAACTTTCAGCCAGTTCTCAGTCAGAACATGCCTCTGTGTTTGCCTCGTGCTGAGAAACTGCTGTCATGTTATTAGAATTTACATAATCCTGCACCTGCACTCACCATTGCAGATTATTTCCCTTTTAGTTGCGGTAAAGACATTTAATTTCTACACATTTGTTCTCAGCAGTAAGGACTTCAGCTTCTTACAAACTACTGTTTTGCTTCTCTCTGACTGATATAATAACAAAGTACATCAACTTAAAGCAAAGCCATGAATGATTTTGCATCTGGCAGCTGGAAGTCAGACCAATCAGCAAACTATGGGTCTCTCTTTAGGTAATGACAATGAGGAGCTGTGCAGTTTTTTTTTCTTCAACTTCAATTGAGTGCTGTGTTTGGTTTGCGGTCCTGAATCATTAAAGGCTGAGCCAGACGCCTGCAAAGTAAATTTGGTCTGCAACTGCTGATCATGTCTCTGAGCCAAGCTAATGCCAATTGAACCTTAGCAGACAACAGTGAGCTGGCTCAGATTGGCTGCAGGGATGGGGATATTTTGTGTTTCTAGTTGGTTAGGAAGAATAGGAGAGCAGTAAACACCAGCACAAACTGACTGACAAAAAAAACAAAAGAAGCAACAAGCAATTAGAATGGAAGAGACAAAAAGAGTGTCACCTTTACCAGTAAGCCACTCTATCAAACACGAAGCAGTTTGTTTGAAGCAGTTTGCCTTGTGGTCCAATAGAGGGCGCTCTTAAAATTCACTGAAACTACAAAGACTGTGCCAGTTTTCACCAGGGCCGTCTAATTTGTCCACAAACAAAATCTTGCATCATCAGAGAAGCTGACTCTTTCTAAACGTCAGGATCCAATGAAGACGTACGATAATCGTTCGTGTGTGTGACAAAATACTTCAGTTTTTACTTAAGAATCTCATCTAATGCAGCTTTAAGCGCATTAGAAGAAATAGTAGAGCCAGTCTACAAACTGAAAAAGGACAGTGGCATTATTATCTTGATTGAAAATGTGCCAAGCCTCTAAATATGCGGCACTTCTTCTCTGTCTCTGTGCTCAGCAAGGCATTTGTTTTACATGGGACACCAAGCTGCCTGCTCATTGCTCACAAGCTGGCAGAAATATGGCTTTTATTCCTCTGCGATTTTTTTAAAACTACCCTTCAAAGAGTAAAGGACAAACAGGGGAAAATACCTCAAGACTACTGAAAGCACAAATTTCTCATTTGTGGCTGAGAGCAGCGTTTAACATGAAGGATTTTTCATACTATTTCCACAAATGTGCTGACTGTGCTGCTCCACGCTGGAGATAATCCAGATTGAGCCAACAGGAGCTGCACTAGGGTAACGACAGAATACAAAAATGAATGCGAACAGGGTGCAGAGGCAAGATCAATATAATGCTTTTCTAGAAATTGTCTTTTGATGGTTAAAATTAGTGTAACAGCCAGCGAAGCAAAAACATGCCAACACTGTAGGTCCTCATAGATCACACTGACATCTCATCACTGAGGCCATGGCTTTGGTTTAATGGCTGTAACTTAAAAGAGTTAAAGATGAAACTTAGTGGGCAGGCCGTTCAATAAGCACACAGTATTTACCGTACATGTGCAGTGATGAATTAGTGGCCATGTAAGCTCTTTGTGCATTTTAAGGCCTTTTATAGAGACACACTGTCAAGCTGAGTGGAGTTCACAGCTGGTCTGCTGTTTGGCAGTAGATCTTGTTTGGAGACGCCAAGTTTTACAGCTGAAATATCGATTCTGAGCAGGCAGGTGAGCGGTGTGTGTGAGCGACCTGGTGGTGGCTCAGCTGGCACAGAGGTCTATACAACGTGCAACGCTGTTCTCTGTTTCAGCCACGCCAGAGGTTTGGCTTTAGGAATGGCCTCGGTCTCGTCATTTGGTCCAGACTGAGAAGATATGTTGACATTTTGGTTTTAGTGAAATGTCTTCAATGAAATCTAGTAGAAAATTCCATGATACCCAGGGGATGAATCTTCATGACTTTGGCAACTCCCTAAAAATGTTCTACCAGGTGAAGGTTTTCAGGTAAACTGTGAAATATCTGCTACGAATTGAAAGACTTTGATGATCCCCTCTTGCGTCACCATGAGCTTCATATTATAGTTTTGAATGAAAAATGGTGCTGGAAAATAGGACACAGGTGCATCCTCACGCAGGTTTCAAAGACACAGTTGTGTGACCTTACATTCAATGACAAACTGTGCTTAAGTGCATCACATGCTGACTTAAGGATGCATGAAGGATTTCAGTGACTCTTGTCTGATCGCTTTAGGAACTCAACCCTCGGAATGAGAGCCAGAACTTTAAAATCTTACACCAGCCTAAAAGCTTAAAATTTAAAGCCTTTAAATGCTTTTTTTTTTTCTCAAATTGAGGACCACCCTGTTTTTTATGTCTTTCAACACACACTCACACACACACACACCATAAGGCCTCATTACCCTGAAGTGTTTCAGATAACGCCAACTGAGAATAACTCAAAGTAATTTCTCCTCTCCCACCCCACTCTCATCCCTCATCCCTTCCCACCATTCTTCCTGCCTCAGCAGATAACAGAACAGAGCAGGGAGAAGACGACTCTCGTGCTTTTTGAAGAGAAAATGTGACGCTCTCGGGAGGTCCACGTTGCAGCCAACAGGGTACAGCACCGGGATGAAGGAGAAGGAAGAGGGAAAAAGGAGAGAGAGCCTGTGGAGGCTCGAGATGACAAATTTCACTTTCTTCCTATCTCAGTTTCTCATTCTTATTCGGCATCTGATTCCCCTCACACAGGCCTACCCACGCACACACCCATACAGTTAGCCTGTAATCTCTTTGGTCTGCTGCTCGGCCTTTTATGTTTTCCCCACAGTCCTCCCAGCATGCTGCAGTTGGCCGTGTGCTGCTTCAGTGAGGACTGGAAGAATTAGAAATAGTCTCCATCAATCTGTTCAGTTTGTTCTGTCTTGGCTGCAGGTAAAGTTCATGCATATGAATTGAGCCTTGTGGCAAACACAACATTTTTCAGAAAGCAATGTGGATTTTAAAGCCATTACACAAAGTGCTGACACTTACTTAAAGCTGCAGTAATTGATTGGTTTTTCTTGGCCACCGGAGGGGGGGGGGGCAGGACGAGATGGAAACACAACACTGACATATTATGAGCAAATAAAATTACTGGTGAACACAAATAGTTGCCTTTTAAAACATTTAACAGACACAGAGAAACACTGACATTAATTTGTCGTCATGTGTCACAACACCTGACAAATGCACGTCCAATATTCACTCTTTTTTTTTTTTAGCTCAGTTTTGGTCTACACCAACTAAAAATATCTGTTTAGCGACTGAAGGCTCCTCTGTGTTCACCAGCTAGACGATAACACTGCGTATCTTCTGTCTGGTGCTAAGCAGGTAGCAAACAGTTTATCGGAGAAATGGATTGTGGAGATTTCCAAAGATTTTCAGTCTTTCAACATCACTTTAAGGTCCATAAATTCTGTTCTAATCAACCAGGTTGGCTGCTACTTTCATCTCACTTCAGCTCTGATAAAGGTACTTTGTGTTACAGAGCCAGTATCAAAAGGCAGACAGCCAAAGAGCCAGATGTCTTTTCTAAGGAGTTTATGGAAACCAAAACAAGGACAAGGAGAGTGAATACTGGACAGAAATGGGACAATGAATGCTAATGTTGCAGTGTGTGTCTGCTGAATGTGTAAACAGGCAACCACCTTAGTCATAAATACTTTATGTAGTAAGGTAATAAAATGCCAAGGATGTACATTGTCGAGCTTGTTCTGGAGTTCTTCTGTCCAAATGTGCACAACAAAATCAATTTTTGCAGCTTTAAAAAAAAGACCCAGGCCAAACTGACAGGCTATCAGCCTCGTGCATCAACAATGCCAACATTTGCTTGACCTTATTTTGCTCTAACAGTCTCTTCCTTTAACCTAAGGGACGTCTAATTAGCCTGCCTGAATAAAAGGAATCAAAAATACAGCTTAAAGCAACTTTTTTCTCTTTGTATTCTTATTCTCTGGTAGCATAAGAAATCACTGAGAGCTCGCTCGGACCACACAGTCTAATAAGCTGCACAGAACAGCAAATGATCGCTGCTGCGGCCTTCATTTATTTATCTGTCGAGAGATAGAGAGCGAGACGTATGTGTGTGCTGGTGGACTGGTTTTCATGCTAATTGCACCATTGTGGCCCCGTGCGTTCAGTTCAAAGGCAGAACAAGGCCGAGAATATTTGACTGTGATCAGCTGGGACTGAGGACAACGCAACACATCAGACACACACAAAGCTGGATGCGAGTATGTGTGTGTGTTTGTGTGTTCAAATGCAACAGTTACAGCTAATGATGTTTCTGTCTCTGAAGCAGATGAAGCAAGACAGAAGATGGAAAATAAAAACTGAATATACACTAAGTCCTGATTTAGTTTAGTATACATGTTGTATTATGGCTGTTAGGGCCAGTATTTCTACAATGGATTAATCTGTGGATTATTTTTGATGATTACACAATTGATTGTTTTGTCTATTAATTAAACTGTGGAAAATGGCTATCCCATCTTCCCAGAGCCAGCCAGTGTTTGTCAAAGCAACAGCTTAAAAAAAAAAAATCAAATTTTAACTATTTTTAGCCACAAATTAACCGCATGCGGTGCCTTGGTGAGTACTTTTGGAAGCCAGACGGCGTCGACTCGAAATAAACCACAGTTCTCATGTTTATTGTAATGAAGGAACATGTCAGCCAGTGCAACAGTGCGGCTCACTGATGTGTTTTTAACAGCTTTGGACAAAAACAGGTTTACAGCACAGACACAGAGAATATACAGGTTTGTTTTGGGCTTTTTATCACGTTTGTTGACAATATGAAAACATAGACTATCACCAGCCTTGTCCTTTAAAGCTGTTTCTTTCAGTTAAAATACAAAATGATGATTCTGCTTTGTTATACTGTCAGCTGTGGGCTTCAGAGGCCAAACAGTAGATGCAAAACTATATAATGTCCTTTTGCACAGTATTGCAAAGACAACAGGTGCATAATTAAAGCTGCAGGAGAATGAGCACCAGAATGATGGTCTGCTCATTTAGTGTTTCCAGCAATACTCCACTTGTGTTTAAGCAGGAGAAAAGAAAAATCCAGCTATGTAATCACAGCCTTAAGGACGTAATCACAGCACAAATACTGTCTGTACACAGCGCTGACGCCACAGCACCTCAGACCGCTGTGACTAACAATTCAGCTCGCACCTAATCTCCGAGTTCGTCCCACCTCCTCTATAGGCTGGCAGATAAAAATGCCATGGCTCCTGGAAACAGATGACAGGTGCCACAGCCAAGCCCAGATAAAACTGATGAGAAGGCATTATCTTTCCTCCACTGAGCCGACTGAGCGCAGCTTCTGTCTCTTTCCTGTGAGGCACACGGTCGGTTGGACAGGGACGGTCGCTGCGCTACGGGAACAATGTTTGGTCTAAAAGTGAAATTAGCTCACAGAGAAAACTCTTTTCACATTAAAGGCTTTGTGTGTACATCTTTATGTGTGGGTAGTGACAACAGAGAAAAAGCACACAAAAGCTCTTTGTGATTAAAAAGCAATACAGAAGTTAGTGAGTTAACTTATTAATGAAAGATGCTGGGATGATTTCAGTAATAAGAAGCTTCCATTGCTCTGTTGATACCACGATCCCATTAAGCTACTGATTGTGTGGCCTTTGGCATTTACACAGAAGACTTGCAATAGCATTTTGATGCTGTGCTGCATTTCCAGCCACATTTCAGTTTAAAATAATAATGAATCAAGGTGCTTTTGCACTCAACACTGTAATGTATAGAGGGGGCTGGATCCTCAGAGCCACAAACGTCAAGCATCAGGAGGGACAGCACTACAATTAGATGATTCACTGGCGCAGACGCTGCGGGCAGATGCCATTTCTTATCATGCAAACTGTCAACAAAGTGTCAACATTTTTAATCTCAGCGGGACAAACATGGTTAAATAACAGCTAATTAAATAAAAGTCCCATGGACAAATACAACATGAAACAACATATTAATTTCATGAACAAAAAAACAATCTGATGCCAAGTAACACCATGGCCAGGAACATCAAACAGCCAGTTTAATATTATATAGGGAAGAGAACTGCTGTGATTAATGAGCTGAATGCATCCCTAACTTAGCTTCTGAACATATTTTAGTTGCCACATAATAATATGCCAAACAAGGTATTTCTCTTTGCAATTTTCTGTTAACTTAAATTTAACATGACAAGTAATTAATGACAAGTAATTATTGTACAAAATCTCTGAAATTACCAGGTAATCTGAGCGGTAATCTGCTGAAAACGTGATCCAAATGAAATGGACCCATTGTTTTCTTGATCATGTTGATGCTACTGACACTAGTTTCAATACTCAAAACAAGACTTAGCACTGAGAGTATCTGTACTTTGGAGATATTTCCCCTACTGTCAATCACTGTCTTATAAAATGAAGGTACATTTGATTGTGATTCCACTTCCTGTCAGTTATGCTCCTGGTGCAACATTTTTACAGCTCCAGCGACCAAGAGGCAAAAAAAATCTTAAGCTTCGAAAGTGTGTGTGTGTGTGTGTGTGTGTGTGTGTGTGTGTGTGTGTGTGTGTGTGTGTGTGTGTGTGTTAGGGTGTAAATAGAGGCAGAGTTGAAACAAAGTGCATTGTGGTCACGAATGTCCAACACTTCACCTGTCACCACAAAGGGTAAAGAGGCAGGAGTGTGTATGTGTGTGTGTGTTTGTTTGTGTGATGTTAGATGTGAGCAGACAGACAGAGCTGACCAACTGCCCCAGAGAGCAGATCGCCCTGAGAAAACCCACGTGGGAGTGTGTGGACACAGATCATCTTCTCACCGGTCTGCACGCCCACGGCAGAAAGGAGAAGATGCATGTGGGCGCATTTTATCCACCAGGGCAAGATGCAATGTTTGCAAAACTTTGATTATGAGTAACAGTGGCAGAATCACAAATATGCTTGTACATTTGTTGGCAATGCATGCCATTAAAATACAGGACTGCAGTGTTTTTGATAGCTCGAGGGTGAGTGCTGCATCCCCTCCAGCTAGTACAAGTGCATCTGTAATGTAATGTTAACACTGGAGCTGCACAGGCAGAAGATTTTGTTTATTTAAATGGGAATACTTGGATGAAAAATTTATGATTTGCAAAGACATTAAAAATATTCTTCCATTTCATCCCTAGACAATGTTAGACTCACGCTGCAACGGGTAGTTTAAGAGCACCAGACATTTGTTGAAAAAAAAAAAAAAAGAATGAGCAGCCAGGCCAGTTATACTTTAAGGTACATCACATCAATATTTAAAGCTCATCAGCTTATAATTGGGAGTTAACTGGCAAAGCAGCAGCAGCAGCAGCCTGCGAAACCAGTTTATAACATCACTTTGACTGTATTCATGATTTGGCGTCACAACTGAATTTTAAGAATGGCCTGAGTTGGTGCATCTATTTCAATTTGACTTGACATCCAGGCAGTTATCGCCAATAAGAGATGAGCACCAGGAAAAAAAAAATAAAATAGACCGGCAACTTGCTCCAGCTTTATGTCAGCTCTGGTTGTGTGTTGTTGGCAGCTGGAGAGGTGTTGCCGGTGTTTTTAGGTTTTTTCTGGGATTAGAAGTCAGGTAGTGTCTGTTCCCTCAACCACCTAGTCATGAAGTGTGCAGAAAGTTTGAGCGGCCTCGGCAGCAGGCTGGAAGAAAGTGAAGTCTGCAACATGTTACCTTGTCCTAACTGCTGTAGCTGAGGTTTCCACAGGTGCCTGTTGAGGGTTGAAATATATTTAGAATCGAGTGGGTAGACTGTAATTACACACTGCATAGACAGGTGAGGAGGGAGGGAGGGAGGGTGGGGGAAGGGGGTTTAAACACTAAAACTCTCTTTCACACACACATACACGCACAAACACATGCGCGTCTGATTGGCAAGGCTTATCGCAAAGGTTGCCATGGTAACTAGACACAGCTGTCTCTATAAAAAGGGAGGAGGTTGAAAAAGGTGATGGAGAGAGAGCGAAGAGGGGGAGGGGGCACAAATGAACAAATGACAGAAAAAAAATGACAGAGAGAGATAAGTGGCAGAACATATTTCTAATTCAAACCCTGTAATTTCACCTCAGCTGGTGACGCACGTACTAAAAGCAGTGATTGAGTTATGGAAGCGAGGCGGGCAGGTTGGCAGTCAGGTGCTATCTAACTAGCTACGGGAACACAACTCACTGTGACTGAATTAAAGGGAGTGATTATGACCAATTAAGTCTCCCGCTGATTAAAAATAATTGTCCAGCAAACTGTCCTATCACAGAGAGATGAGACTTGAGGTAAAAATAAACAAAATCTTCATATTCGTTTGCCCTTTACAAGCTATAGTGAGCTGATGAAGATGTTATTTTCTTAACACCGGAAACATGATGTATAAATTCAAGCTCTAAGTCCGTACAGGTATAAATAAATACACCCAGTTTGCATCACCGTCGTGTTCCCCTGCTTATGCAGTGTTTTGTGTTAAAGCTCAGTCAGAGTGAGGTAAGGTGCCTGCAGCCCACCCACACTGTGATCCATTAATGGACACGGACACGTCAACACACCCCTGATTATCGACATTCAGCTAAAGCGGCCTGTGTGCTTTTACACACAGCAATTTTGCCGTATGGCCTGACGGCCTGTATAGGTTGTGGTACATATGAGCAGGTCAGGACGGTTGAGGAACACTCAGTCAAAGCAGCTGCCTCGCTCAACCTTACTCCAGGTTGTGTACCACCAAAGTGAGCCAGCGGAGGCACCAGAAACCCGTGGAGAAATGTCAACAAATGCCCGACTAATATCTAAATCCTGCCACAGCCCCCTCAGGGCTTTCACGTGTTCTTGTGGCTAAGTGGATATGATGTTAATTGCTAGCAAAGTAACGGCTGCTTTATTTAGTTAAAATGACTTTCACTAACCAAATACAGTCATAGAAACCACAGATGCTAGCAGAATGGAGGCTAGTGAGAAAGAAGAAAAGCTAGCAGCATTTAGATCGGACTCTGTACTCACTTCATTTTCCATCACGGCAACGGTTTACTGCCAACCCCTAGTTACCCTGATGGTAAATTGCTAATAGAATAACAGAAACAGAACTATGTGTACCATGTTAATCAATGCTAACATTAGCATTGTATCCCACATATGTTGAGAGGTAGGTGATAGATGTGTGTTTCATTGCGTTTTCCTGCCTGTGTTGCTGCTGCTGCTGTTCAGAATCAGGTCAGATGAGTCACCGGCAGCACAGGCCCAAAGCTGCAATCTCTCGCTCTCTAATCCACTCTCAGCCTGATGTGATAATGTGATCTCATTCAGCTTGCTCTTCTGTTGACGCCTAATGTCGCACAGTTTGTGCGCTTGTCTACTGCGTGGTCATTTGTTTGAGTTAGGGTTTTGACTGATGCAGGTTTTTTGAAGGCCGTCATCACCGTGGGATCGAAGCTGTCTTTGCCCAGTATTCAGTAACACTGACCAGAACACTGATCAGAGGTCCAAGTCTGAACAGAAACATTTCACTGTCTGGTCAAATGAATTAATTTGATCGTTTTGGCTCTAATGCAGATAGATCTCAGTTGAGTTTTGTCTCTTTCAGTAGTCTTGTCCAATATTATTAGTCTTTCCACATTTTCTACTGCGGGATACTGAGTTATGTAGGCCCATGTTTTCAATGCCTATCTCTCCATCCACAGGAGTTTACTAAAGTATACTAAAATCCAGTTAATGTAATATTTAAATTTTCTAGGAACAATAGTCTGACAGTTGTCTGTTGCTGGCAAAACATCGAGTGACACTCACTGTTAATGACTCTTCTTGTTTTTATAGTGCGTTACTATATGTGGGCGTGTGTGTGTGCGTGTGTGTGTGTCTGTGTGCGTGCGCGCCTGTGTATCCAGGTGGTGGCCGGCTTGTCCAGTCGACCATCTCTCTCCAGCTGTCTCCCTCACTGCATGGGCTAACCCTGACTGACACCGACCCTGCCCAGAGGCTAAACACAACACAGCAGTTTCAAATATATCCAACCCCGCTCACACACGCTCACACAAACACAATGACACACACAACTGCAGACACACAATTGTGGGTTGCGGCAACGGCAGCTTGATCTAATCTGACCTTAGCCTCAGATACCTGGTTTTAGGTGTTTGTGTGTGTGTGTGTCCACAGCTGTTGAATGATGAGGCACGCTCTACACCTGCTTGCCAGTCCGCCTCCTGTGAAGAAGAAGATGACTGTCCCCTGAAACCACACACACACACACACACACACACACACACACACACACACACACACACACACACACTCACACACACAGAGACTCACACAAATGTCTGGATTGTGCCCTTTACTCATGCCTCAGTGTATTTTTTGTCTGTATCCCGTCTTAAACTTTCTCTCCCCGTCCCTCTCTGTATTCGTAATGTCTCCCTCTTGTCCTAAAAGTTGTCAGCTGTGTCTGCAGGGTGTGTTTCTGTCTCAGCAGAATGACTGTGGTGGAACATTTAACACCGTGCTTTAAGTCTGTTCCTCAAAAAAAAAAACTTTACCTTGCAGATTTGGACAAGCACAAACAGTGCACACTGTATGCAAGTCCAACGCTAGGTTTTTACAACACATCAAATCAAGATTTGAATAATCATATTCACATTCACTGTGCTGCTAATCAATGTTTGTTAAAGTGGGATACATGAATTATCATAAATGCACAAACAGAATATGAATCTTTTCTACTGTTATGCTGATGCCTCTTTTCTTTGTGCGTTTGGTGATGTCTCAATGTCCCATGATAGTCTTGGAAAAAAAAATCTGAAGGCAAGCACTGTATAGTATAAAGTGAATACAGTATTGGCTGCTGACAGCTTCATTACAGAAGCAAAAACAGATATTGGTTTAATGCCCTCTGGGACTCTGTGAATGCTTAAAGTCATTATCTAACCACTGTTGTCACATAGTGTGTCATGTTGGCGCTCATTATGTCAGATGGTTAAGCAACTTATTGAAAATTACACAAAAGCCTTTCATTTCAATCAGCTTACATTAGTAAACTTACAGAAATATGATATACAACAAATACATAAAGTTTAGAGTACAGAGTACACCACTACCATAGACCACAGAGATAAAGAAAAACAGAATGAACCGGCTCTCTAGGTGATCTCTCCCATACTGCGTCTGATTTACAGCCTTCTGCTTGTCCTTTGCCAGCATCAGGTCAGCCGCTGGAGCGTGAAAATCATTAAAGGTGTGATCACTTTCTGTTGAGTCATGCTATAGATCACAGCTGCAGGGCTGGAGGTCATCCTCTGCAACCACAGGCTCTACTGTCTTATATGTCTTCAATTTAAACACCTTAATCATAAATTATACCCTCAGTCTGATTGAGGTGTTGGGTTCAACGATCATCACAGGAGAGACTGTTACGATCCTGCATCGCACGAGACAGACGTGATGTACGAACGGGCCGATCATTATGGAGAAAGCATTAAGAACAGCACAGCACTGGGTCCTTCTGGGAAATGCACAGCTTGCTCTCTCTCCCTGTCGTTTCCTCACTGTTTTGCTCACACTTAGTCACAGCACACTGAATTCCATTAGCAGTGGCACCAGTGTCTATAGCACTTGTAGCCCGAAGCCGCCCTGTTTCGCATGTGTGTGTGTGTGTGTGCGTAGGCGTGTGTGTGCGTTTGTGTGATCATCATTTGTTGTATTTGAGACGCAATGGGAATGAGTGAACCCTATTTAAATAGTGCGGAGAGACGTCAAGCCTGAGAGAAGACTGGTCCACTTAGCACATATGTGCTCCACATCACTCCATCAAGTCAAAGAAAAAAAAGAAAAAAAAAAAGCTCAACGCTTGGCAGCAGCATTTAGGCCAAGATGCTGTGTTTATGTGTATGTCTGTTTAATAAGGTGATAAAAAACACAAGGGCAGGATGCCACATCTCACCTGCAGAGTCATATAAACGAGTACACAGATAAAAAAGCGAGGGAGAGCTGAAGGAAAGCAGCGCGGTGCTGTTAATATGAGCCAGTCGAACGTTAGCTGGAAAAACGACCTAAAGGATGAACTGACCTCCGTTAACTGGCCATCCTGTTGTCCAGCTGATTAAAGACACAGAAACGAAATAAAGCAAAACGCTGTCAAACATTTTGGATGGTAATCGTATCACAGTATATAGTCTTTCACCCTGAAGGACACTGCATGAAAACATGTCCTCCTTCCTGGGTGAAGATCAAAATCCATTCTCTACCACAGGAAACAATATAGCTGCAACGACATCACATATCGCTACTGGTGTTTTTTCATAACCCGTCTCGTCTTTCAGCTTCAGCTCTGGGAACAACAGGAAAACCAACATGTGCAATAATTTCTGAAATCATCTATTAACTACCTTCTAAGTATGTACTGATCAACTGACTTTTGCAAATAGCAAGAGTGATTCCATGGTGATGCATCGTTGTTATTAAATTTAACTTTCAGTTTGCAGCTGCCATGAGCACACTATGTAATAACCACTCCCAGCAACGATTTCAGCATGGAGAGAGAAATTAAAACGTTATACTCGGCGACAGCTGTGTGATGCAGATAGTTTGCTTTTGGATTTAACATTATTGAACATTCATCACTCTTGAATCTGAGAGCTGTGTGAAGGTATTTATCTTTCATTTCTCAGGATCAGTTTCTGACCTTTCATCTGTAAAATACAAAGTTTCTATGAAATCTTTCAGACTGAGCACGATCTCAGACGTTACTGATAGCATCATAGAAGCTACTTATCTATACTTACCGTAAACTCCTTTAAAGTTGGGACAAATAAATCCTATTCTTGGAGGTGGTAGGTACATGGAGGAAATAATAACTTTATTTAAATAGCACCCTCCATAAGCACAATGCAGCAAAAAGTGTTTAAGTCCATGCCACACTGAGCATGCCCAATCTCAGAAAACCTGAGATAAAAACATGATTTTTTTAATTAACCAAAAGCTTGAACATTAGAAAAATCCGAACAAAGCTACAAAACTCTTTTTAAAGAATCTTTTTAAATTGACATTCATCAGGGAGGATTAAAAACCAGCAACAGAGTTCAACAAAAACGATGACATAACAGTCACTTACGAAACTCATTGTCATCAAGTGAGTCAGTCTCTGTTTGTATTGGTTGGAGACAGCACCACAAACACAACCAGTTGAGTTTGGTTTCTGGCGTCTCTCACACCCCAGCTTGCAGCGCTGCCCTCCGATCGAGGTATGGGCAGCCTGACCATTTGACTTTTAGTAAAGTTTCCGCAGGACGTTGTAAAATGTTAGATAATCTGTCTCAGTGGGAAATTGCCTTCAATGTCAAAATTGTGGAGACGGAGAGTGGAAAACAACACTTAGTTGTGCTTCTTCTGTCATTCACTGACATCAGAATAATCAATGGATGGCACAGCTGGCTGCAGCTGCATCGCTGATTAGGGTGGAAATGTGTGTGTTTGTGGTTTGAGAGAAGTGAAGCGGCTGAATTCTCCACCCTGTGTAATTCAGGTTTGGGTTTGTTAGCTGCTCTGGGCAGAAAGGTGCCCATATCAACAATTGAATTTAATTTGGACAAACAGGGTGAATCTACAGCTCCCTGGTTACTGAGGCTGGGATACTTTCCTCTGTTACAGCCCTACTTTTTGATTAAAGTGATTAGAGTAGCAGATTTCAACATGAAGTTCTTGCCTAGGGCTCGATTATAAATAAATAGGTAAAGCCTCAAAGTTGGATCTGCCTTTTTTAAAAGACTAAGTACCGAGTAAGCATGTTCCTTTTGTGAGCCACCTAGCCAGACCGGAGTGAGTCTAAAACCGCAACCTTCACTATAAAGTGGAAAAACCAACAAATGACAAGGAACAAAAATAAATTAAAGGAACATTTAACTTACTGTAAGGCACAAAGAGCCAAAGAGAAGCAAGGTCGGCGTTTGTGGAAAATGAGCCTTATTGATTATACATAAAACACCACTCAGAGAACTGATTGGTTTAAAAGGTGGAATGCTGAGTCATGGGGTTGTCAAGCAGTCAGCCACTCAGGGTAAAGACAGGTCAGAGGGTTGTGTAGATAAATAGATATTCAGGGTGACTGTCTGCAATACCCCACTGAGTTATAACAACCCCCTTTGAAGATTTGGTCAATTTTATTTTCTCACAGATTGGAGTTCTTATCAGTGTTTCACCCCGTCTGCTATCATCCCTCTCATCGAGTCAGTTTGGGGTCAGGGAGTTCCCATATGCTTTGTGATTTAAAAGTAAAAGTCTGAAATGTTGATTTTGGTTAACTGGCATGGATGATGGAAATGTTTTTTTTTTTTTTAAATATACTTTCCACAAACTCCTGGCTTCTACTGACACTTAGCTTGACTGATGAATTGCAAAAAAAGAAAAAAAAACGACTGTGTCTCCATGGAAACAGGAGATAAAGTGGAGGTTTTACTCTTCTGTTCCTGATTTTCTCACTTGTTTACTTCCAAAGTCTAAACATTATAAAAATTTCTCAGCCATACATAATATATCCAATTTACACTAAACTTCCTTTACAGTGATTGTAAAGTGTTAAGTTACTGTCCTATTATTTCCTTTGTCCTTCCACTGTTTGCTGGTATAATGGCCCAAATGTCCCCTTAGGGATCAGCTTCATCTTATCTTAACAGGAAGACAGACTGAGGGTTGGGTGAAGTCATAGCGAGCCCCGCTGTTGTTTGGATGTCCTCTAGCTAGAGGGAAGGACAGGCAGATAAACAGCGACATGGAGAGAGGACGTGAAGGAGAAAGGAGCAAACAGGCCGGACAGTTTCAGAAAGCTAAGATGGGCACAGTCTTCAGGAAAATTAAAAAAGAAGTAAAATAGAAAGAAAGGTCAAGTCAAAACTGAAATAAGGAAAGAAAGAGAAGAAATTACTCATCATCAAACCATCTGGTTAATATATAAGTCTCACAATACGCAGACGATTCATTCCTCTACATGTTTCATCAAACTTCTTCCCTGCTCAGCAATTATCGGGTCACATGCAATGACAAGTATAATTTTATGGCTTGTTATTGTGCAACGAACTAAACAGATAAAACCGTATCTGAATCGTTGGGTTCAGACATTTCCCACAAGTGTGTTTGGGACTAAAATTTTTGGCGATGTTGTGCATAGTCAGCTAGCAATTAACTGAATTTAAAAATTATACATCTCGCATGTAATGAAAACACATATTGATTCAATCCGAGATAAAATGTAATGACAGTGTTTCACCTTTGTCAGCAGACGCCTAATGTGGAGGCCACAGCCTGTAGCTGACTTAAAAACCCATCTGAATGATGCTCTCGATAACGGTAAAAAAAAAAAAAAGAGGGTTAACTGTGAGTGTTAGGTCTTTGTCTGTCTCTCCCATCAGGAAAGAGAAATAGAACCCAGTGAGTAAAGACTGGTCCCTGGTGGCCATGTAGACTCGCACTGCTGCCAAGAAAAGAAGAGAAAGTCGAAGCAGACTATAGCCTCTAAAATCCTGATGCTTACTCGCTACTGACAATGTCTGCCAAAAAGCTCCCTTTTCTAGTTAAATGTGTGGGCTGGTGTCAGGATGGGAGGTCTAGACTTTGTAGTGGCTTTCAGTCAAAACAGTTTTTTTTTAAAGGTTGATTCCGATACTTGCAAATTTAAGATACTGAAACTTAATGTGTAGATACACTGCAAAGTATTTATAAATCAGTATGGGAACATTTACACACAAAAAAAAATCATGTTTTAAGAGATAACTTGAAAAATATTTGTCTGTAGACTACATAATGGGCTAAGAAACATCCAGGCAGGTTCCTTGGCTGAAATAAACAGGAACAGAGGATAGAACAGAACATACTTTGATGTTAAATGAAATGGGCGAGGAGAGGAGCAACCTGTCCCACACTTGCCATTAATGATAGATTGTATATGGATTTTTCAGCCAACCAAATGCACCCACATGTAAATTTATGAAAACTTCTTTTTCCACATTAAGGCTGTTATGCATACAGGTGCCTACCTCTCTTTCTCTTTTATTGTGTCTTTTCTATTCATTTCAGAATTTGGGAGCTTTTGGTTCTGACACTGTCTTGAACTGTGTGTTGTACAGTAACAGCTAAGACGCAGTCACTTTGAAATCTGTAGGACTGAGAGTTTGGAAACGCAGTAAATTAAAGGCAGGTTTGCAGATATGTTGCAGTATGTCAGCAAGGTGGAAGTAAATAATGAAAAATGTATAAAACGAGAGTCGAAAATGACTCGAGCTTAGTTCAGGAAACTCTCTGAGGTGTTTAAGAGACTGAGCTTTAGCTAATCAGGTAGACGGCTAAACATACTGTACAGTATGAACATTATCTTAGCTCAAAATCAGACATATGGATTGGTAATGAATTTAACAGAGCAGAATACAGAAATGGTTCGACAATCTACTCTTTTTGACGCTGTTATGTTGTACATCTTCAAACACAATCAGCTCTGCACAGCTGCTGTTGCCCACAAGCTGCTCTCTTTCAATACGGCCATCAGAAGGACTGTTACATCACCTGAAAGCCCTCACAGTTAAACAGCCCTGTGCAGACGGAGGCTTGTTTCAGGCGATTTGCGGCAAAGCGATGACGGGCTACACACTGCTGGGCTGGTCCATTACCGGCTCGCAGTCCTGAAGGAAACATCTCTGACTTGTTCTTTGTTTCTCGATAAATTTTTGCTTTAGCTCTGAACTAGCTACAGCCTTACCAAGCTAAGACAGATTCCTCCTTCTCTGCCAGACAACTATGAACACAGAGAGCAAGGATATAACAAAGAATGGAGAGAGAGGAGAGAGGAGCAGACAGGCGTAAAATACCTGAGGGTTCCTTTTGGAGGAAGAACTGATGACAAGATCAGCTTCTTCCTCGCTCGCTCTCTCTTTGTCTGATCCTATATAAACCTGCCCTTTCACTCCTCTTCGTATTGACCAGAGGGGCTTTAGAGGGATCTCTTTTTAGATATCAGCACTAATATTTTTGACTGAATTTAGCCAATACAATAAGCTCAAGGAAGCACATAACAGGACAAGGTTGCTGAGTTGCAAGCCGTAAAATTTCATAGCATGATGGAATTAAATGGAAGTGATGGAAATTCAGCCTTAACGAGTTTGGATTAAAGCCACTACTTTTCCATATTATGATACAACAAATGTAATTTCAAACCCTAAAAATGTGAAAATCTTACATAAACATTAGTCATTCAGTGAATCAGCGAGGCAGGTTTCATTGCAGCTTTTACAGTCCGCTGAGTACAATCAAACCACCACACCACACCGGAATGATCTCTCAGGTCAGAAATCTCATAACAGGAATAATAAAAACACACTGGCTGCGTTTACAGAAAAACCTTCATCATATTGGAACAGCTCTTATGAGACTTTCCACAAAAACAACAAAATATTTGTCTCATATATCAGCCGTATATTGCAGCCAATCGTGCGTTGGCGTCGCTTTATCGCTCGCCTGTTGCTGTGATGTGATTGGCCGCAGCGAGAGCAAACGACAGCGGGCCAGAGAGGAGCAGTGGCGACGTGGCTCCTGGCCGTCCGAAGGCAGAGGAAACATTCAAGGTCAAACATTAAGAATGACTCATCAAATCATCCTCCATACACACCTCGCAAATCTATGAGCCACTGTGTATGCGAGTGTGTGTGTATATGTGTCAACAGGCATGTCAGCAGTGCTTTATTTGTAAGGGATAGTGCTTGAGGCCAATATGTCCCTCTCTCTCACTCCCTATCTTTGTCCCTGTCTCTCTGTATGCGTGTTGCAGTGAGTGTGTGTGTGTGCGTGTGTGTGTGTATAAATAGGTGAGTGTGTGGGCGTATCTTAATGAAATCTGACAGAGAATTGTGACAATCAGTGAAGGAGCATCCTGCAGAGGTTAATAAGCTGTACTCCTCACAGCAGCAGCAGGTCGCCATGCACACACACACAGACACACACACACACACACACACATCTCCTGTGTGTTTTCATTCACCTAAAACTATATTTAGAGATTACAAACTCTAAATTCAAGGCCGGTTGCTTCAGCACTCTGTGAGAGACAATCATTCCAGTCAGTCACCTCCAGAAAAGACTCTCAGGACCGAAACGGGGACACTGCTCGTCCTCGCGCTTCCTGTTTTCTGTGATAAATAACAGCTTATAATGAGATGTCACTCAGCTTGTTCTGTTGTCTCTCCTGCCCTGCATCATTTCCACTGCTCACACACACACACACACACACACACACACACACACACAGAGCAGTTCCTGTTTTTCTGTCAATGAAATATGTGGCGGTTACAAAAAGAGATTCAAAATTCTCTGTAGAATAACAACGTCAGTAACATCTCAATAGCTAATTCAGTTTCTTCTAATCTGTGTCTTGGGAGTAAGTTTTCACTCAATTATCAAGATTTTAACAACCTCTGCTGCCAAAATTTAGACTAGCAATACTGTAGCAGGTGGAAAAGCCGTTGAAGCAGGGCTATTTTCTACATTATATTAACATATTTTGTGATCATTTTTGATATAGCAGGAAATGTACGCATTTTAGTCTGAAAATACACTTATTTCAATGACAAAGTTCCAAATGAAAAATCTTAAATGCTGGCACAAAATGCAACTGCAGCACAATCTGCAGAGTTTGGTTTTGGATGAGCAGTATCGGACTTTAAAACCCCTATCAGCTTTATATTCAATCTCCAAGTCTGGAGTCGTGTTGCTCCGACCATCTGCTCTCTAACCCTGCCCAGGCTACACAGATCGCTGAACTACCACCCCTAGATTATGGCATCAGCATGCGCACACGCACACACAGACACACACACACGCATCTTAGCTTTCATGTTCCTGCCAAGTGATGACAGCGTATTTGTGTGTGTGTTTTTGCAGCAGTATTTTCAGCCAGCACAGTCACTTAATGCAAGAGATTGGTGCAGACACACTCTTCCACATTATCCCATATAAAATGATTAGACTATTGTCTGTTAATATTTTTTCAAATACTTCATTCATAAAGGATCACTTCTTTCCAGCGGTCCTCAACAGACGCTCGGGCACAGAGTGAAAACTGGGGGATATTATAAAATTAGAAAACAGCTGAAGCTTATTTTGGATGGCAGGTCGTGTGAATTCTCATCTTTTTTTGGGGTCTTTGGTGAGAAGCACAAAGCAGAGAGGAGCTACACTTGACAGCTTTGGGATGATGAAGAAAAGCATGAATAACAAATGACTCTGTGGACAAAATGACCAATGGCTGCTAATGTTTTTAAGTCAGAATATCGCTTAATATATTATCAGAGAATGACATCAAATCCTCTTAGCATTTCAGTCTGGACCATGCTTTGAGTCCATACATTATACCTTACCATACAGACCATGAAGTGGAGTCTACGTAGAAATAACGATGAATTACGTTTCCAGTTTAGTTTCCACGCCTATTTCTACAAAATCTTATCTGTAATTTTCAATAATAAAAGCCAATATCATTGTGATGTTCTGTATCTGTACACCCACATATTGGCACAGCTGATTCTGCAGAGTCAGCTGTACAATATCATAAAGAACTGACTGAGCCTAGATTTTGCAAAGCTTCGGAAATGTCGAACAGCCGGCAGGAAGATATCAGCAGAGCTTTTTAGGTCATGGCTAAAAAGTCGGCTTTCAATTTTATTCTTCAACATTTGAATACTACTGTGTTCAAATGTTTATGTGCACGATGATGCTGTAGTACTGCAGCACTACAGAATATGGCTGGCAAACACACACACACACACACACACACACACACACACACACACACACACACACACACACACACACACACACACACACACACACACACACACACACACACTAGAGTATTTCACTATCGCTGTCTCTTTCAATCCCTTCGTCCAGAAATACATGGAGAGCTCAGAGGTCTATTTCTGACTCACTTCAACACTAAAGTCAGTCAGGCATGGCTGATGCAACACACACATACATACACATACACACACACACCCCAGGCTAGGTAATACATTTGTTATAAAGCATTCTCCTGACGATGCAAAATGACATGCTGCCCTCTCTGCCTCCCCGTGCTCTGACAACAACCAGAAACTTCAGCCCTGACTCACTGTGGACAGGCTACAAAATCAGGCTCACTCCTTTATGAAAAATCCTCGGCCCACTGCTTACAGTACATGCCACTGCCTGAATTATGATTTACATACAACTTGTTGCCATAGCAGCCAAACCCCTACACCGCCTCCTTTCTTGACAGAGGCACTACAATAAAGGCAAAGCCATCAGAGAGTATAACTTGTGAAATACAGCTTTCCAAAAAAAAAAAAAGGAAAATCATGACAGTGAAATCCGTGCAGAGCCTGAACTACACAAAGGGTCGGAAAGCAGCTTTGTGGGATTAAAATTACTGTAAGAAGTCTTAAATAACAGTGGCAGCAAACAAGTCTAGCATCACAAATCATGAAATTCAGTACCACAGGAGAACTGCACTCAGTGACTGACTTACTGACTAAGCATGAAATCCCAGCAGAAGTGTATGGAGCTAATGTTTGCGTCACAGCTGGGCCATAGGTGAACTGAACTGACAACGCTGCCGCACATTGCTCTTTTGTACTGATGCTTAACCAAAGAGCGGGCTGATGAGTCAGATAATCATCAGAAATCAGAAGATTCAAAGAGGGAAAAGGCCGGTCAGAACAGGAGCTGAGCCAAAATAAAACAAGGAAAAGAAAAAGAAATTCACAAAACTCACAGCAAAACTGATTTTGATAAATCACAGCACGCAAAGGCCAGTCTAAAACACAAGAAGACACTCAGGATTAAAGTAGGCCAGTCAAAATACGAGATGAAAAATTCAGATGCCTCTATCACTCCCGAGTCGTCCTCAGACACGGCAAGCTGGAAATCATTCGGCCTGGGAAGTGTCACAGAGGCTCCGAGGTTGCTATTTATTCCTGAGCGCAGCTCTGACTCCGCAGATCAGCGGTCAGTGCGAGCAGATGGCCTGAAAGCTATCAGCCTATTCCCCCGCTTTGTTGTGGCCCACTACAAGAAGGCACAGGAGATACGAGGCTGAGACGTGTCGCCTGTGGGAACGTGTGGGAACCGTGTGGCTTGACATATGAAAACACAATTCGCTATCGTTTTACTTGGTAAATAGGACGAGAATCAAGAACCGGTTTCAGTCAAGAACCAGTTCCATATTGTCCACCCCGTTAGAATCACATGCCTCCGAGCTCATCATTCCATTGTGTTTCTAAGACAGTTGCAAGCTGCAAAACAATAACGTCAAACTCAAGCATCAACAATGCTGGTAACTTGCAAGGAGAAGGAGGAGAGAGAGAAACGGCCCAAAGCGTGGCTTCATTTCACAAACAAGGATGACAACAGTGCCAACTGTAATGTCTGTAAAATGGTAATTTGATAAAGGTAACTAAAAAAAAAAAAAAAAAAAAAATCAGCATTTCCCCACACACAGGCTCTGCCTGGGCGGCCCACCCAGGTGGGTTAAGACCTGCCCAGGTAGATAAAATCACTCAGGTTCAACTGAGGTCAATCTTCCATTAAAAACACCTTTTTAAAATAACTAGTTTTTGGCCACACACCTGTCTGAGTTGCGAGCGCTGCAGTAACGGAGCAGGGACTGGAGGCCTCTGCCTAGTCTGCATGTGAGGCATTTATGGAACATCAGTAAATTGTAGCATCTACCGAGTGTGTGACGTATGGGGGAACATCTGTAAATTGCTGCTACAGAAAACAACCTGGGTCACACTCCCCCCCCTCTAAACTCCCTGATTCCCGGCATGCACATCAGCCACACGCCGCCACGCCCACCACCACAAGTAAATGCTCTACCCGTGGGAAACACTGTAAATGGAAGCAGCGGCTAAACTGGGGATTTTACACACCTGAGCCACATTAATGTCTTTTCCTACTCTGTTTCTACAGTGTTCAGACTCAGACGTAATAAAAAATAAATGTTGCACACAAAATGTTGATCAGGAATAATGAAGGGAATCAATCGTTTATCATGCCAACATCAATCAAATAACTATATTTTATACTCAGTGAAACTCAGTGAAAATACTGATGTTATTTTAACAGAAGCCAATAAACTTTATGAGGAATTTTTCCATCTTTTTTAATAATGTACTTGATGTAAAAACAACACAACATGGACATCTTTTGGTGTGTAAATCACCAGATCAATGCTTACTGGGTTTATGTATATTCTGGATTCTGCAATACTCCTGTGCAACTATGTGTTTACTTACATATGTAAAAGAGGTTTTTACTACAATTGCATATTGCCAATATGTCACTGTGAAACCTCTGAAGTTGCAAATAATAAATAATAGTGTAAATAACGGGTGGGGCTCAAGATGTGTGGGACATATAAATTCTGTTGGTGAAATTATGTATAGTATGCCTACTGGTAAAATAAAACTAAAAAGGAAGAAGTAAAACAATACTTCTACACAGAAGATAAGAAAGCAGAATGTGTGTAATTTTCGTGGCAGTTACAGTTAAATAGGTATACTGCATGCTGGGGAATTAACTAACCAGGTGAAAAGACTTCTTTCCATTTCAGTGTGACTCCAAAGAGCCCACACTGCACTAAGGCTTGGCACACACCTTGCCCAAGGCTGCTGAATTATGATTTTTTTTTCACAGCCTCCACTTTCTCAGCACAAAGAGATATACACAGAGCACAAATCTTATGGTTATAGTCAGTAACGAATCCTCTGAGGACTTGAGCTGTCAAACCCTTCAGTAACAAGTAGGAGGCAACTCCAAAGGCCACCTGGAAACATGTGAGGCCCCGGTAGACCTCCAGTTTGATGATAATGACATACCTGAGCCACAAACATGCTTTGGCCCTGAGTGAATGTTATGGAGAGGTTGCTACTCTCTGTTAGAAGTTGGAACCCTGCCATTTTGTCAAGTGAGAGATGAAAGCACTGATCCTCAGGGCAAAAAAACTCTGAAATGCCCTTGAAAGCCCACAGGTACGGTTGGTGTGGAAACATAACATCCTATAGTCATCTGAGACAAAGCAAATAAAATGTTTAACTGAACTAATTCCTGATAATGAGCTACTAAATCTGTGATATGCTATATTAACAGTACACGTTTTCCTGGAACTAAAAATCAAATGCCGTATAAATGAATATTTAAGTGAGATCTGCATCAACAAACGCAGAAATTCAAATTCAACACACATATGCTCTGGTATAACAACATGGGAACTGCAAGGCATGGAATAAAATATTGTAAATTAGCAAATAAGGAAAGGAAACTGTTCAACTCTAATTTTCAAATGCCAAGTTTCTGTTTTTGTTGTTTTTTTCAATCTGTGCCTCATTTTCAAGTCATCAGGTGTGAATCAAAGTTTGGACGAATGCCTTATTTATCCTTATAATTATTCATAAGGCCCTATAACAACAGCAAAAACAAAATGCCTGCTCAGTCTCTGTTGCTACAGGTGATTAATGACTGATCTGATTAATGTCACGGCTAATGACCCTTTACATCCGAACGGACCGGGTTCGCCTTCAGGCAGCTGATACCTCCCAAGCGAGCCGTTCTTTCTAGTAAAAACAGAAATGTACGCCAAACTCCGTTGAAGAATTTCACAGTTTTAGGCTCCTTTGCCTTTAAACTTCAATGTACGCTTGTGTCACTGGTTTTAAAACGAGAAGCTGGAAAAAGGAGAAGCAGATTTTTAATTCGGTGCATATTTCAAACACCAAGCAGCATGTACGTCAATTAAAATCCAACTTTAACAATTATTTCCAGTGTTGTCCCCACTTTTCCCTTCTGCAAAACACGGCTGAGGCGAACAGTTAATTATTTTATCAGAAACTCGTGTTTTGAGTGCTCCAGAATTACAAGAAATTTCTAAAGATTAAAGGGGAAAACGGAAAAATTTGACGCACCCGTTCGGGAAGCTTACAATAAAAACAATTTACTAAACAGGCTAAATTCCTAACGGAGTTTGGTGCCCAACGACAGGTACAGGGTCTAACCCATGGGTTGAAACACAGCTCAGAGAGAGTGAACAACAGGCTAGCATTAAAAACACCCCTTACCTTTGTTAGCTGTGCTATTTTCTTGCTCATCTTCAGGTGCAGGTCTTGGGTATATTCCATGGCGATGCCGGACTGAAAGGGCATGCTGGATGCCGAGGAAGAATTAAATTTCCCCTGACCGGCAGGGCAGTAATACTGCTGCCAACCCGACCCAGTCGCCATCTTCACGATGATGCTTCAGATGCTTAAGAGAGATATGGGGTGTAATAATAAACTGGACGGTGCTTGTGAGACGACCAGCGACCAGCGGTGGAGAGGACTGGGACAGTGTCGGATTTTTTTTTTCCGAGACACTCAAAAAAAAAAATTATCAAAAATATGAAGCCTCTTTCGCCCGCAGACAATTAAAAAATGATTTCATTTTTGCTTGCGTCCGATTAACAGTGCACCAAAGGGCGGAAATTTGTTGTTTTAAGCCCCACAAACGTCAGCTACCACCATCCTGTCCGTTCAAAATGTGGCCGTTTTCAGTGGTCCGAGGTGCGGGTCCTGTCTGCCGTCACCTGGCGCTGATGTGGAGCCGTTTCCGGGCAGCTGGCTGGCTGGCTGGCTGGCTGGCTCCCGGTCGGTCACCTTGATACCGAAATTTCTCAGCGGGAGCCGTTGAGAGTGATTCCTCCTCGGTGCATTCCGGTTACGTTGACGGAGAGTGTGTAGAGATTGAAGGTATGTGTGTGTGTGTGTCAGTGTGTAGGACAGGCTCAGCGGTTGGTTGCTGCTCCTCTGTTGCCATGGATCACCTCAACAGTTTATGCTGCATTCACGTAGGATGGGAGCAGCGCTGCGTTCAAGTGCTGTCGGAAAAAACAAAAAAACAAGAATATGAACGTTGAGCACCCGTGAAGGCGACGGCGAAAGCGAGATGTGACGTTCAAAGTGCGGGTGCTGGTTGATTCACATTTAAAACCCACTTGGATGACATTAAAGTCCCGTACCTAGTTGTTTGAGGCGCATACGCAAGAGAAGTACTCGACGCAGAGTAAGAGGGTGATGAGTTAAGGCAGGTTTATTAACAGGCAGGTACACGGTAAGTCAGTAGCATCAGGCAAAGGTATCCAAACTCGAGAAAACACGAGGGAAAAGAAAGGTCAATGTAACACTGGAAAACGCACTAGGAAAACAAGCTGGAACGCTTGACTCAAAGGACGTAGACGAACTGGCACAGGACAAAGTGGAAGACACAGCGGTTGGAGAGACAAGGGGAAACAAGTGCAACACATTAGGGCGGGGCCAGGTAATCAAACAGGCGGGAAACACAGGAGGGCAGGAAGTGAATCTGAAAAGAGACAGAGGTTAGGGCTACAAAGTAAAACAGGAACACAAAAATAGGATGACAACAAAAAGGAACAAAAAAACATTCTCTGATTCAGGGGCTAGATGTGACAGATGCAAAGAGCAACCTAATACAGCTCCAGTGATTAGCCGCTTAATCAATTAGTCAATCAAAACAATACATGATTGACTGATTGTCATACATGATTATAAATGAAACACTTTTTGGATGTGTTTTATTGTTGGTTGGAAAAAGAAGCAACACAAACAGAACAGTTTGGACCCAGGGAAATTTAGATGAGTGTGTTTCACTTTTTTTTTCACAGACTGAATGGTTGATCAATTAATCAAGAAAATAATCAGCAGATTAATCAATAATGACATTAACAGTTAGTTGCATTAATCAAGAAGGTAGAGTGTTGTAGCCAATAAGGCTGAGATCAATTTTCTATTATCTCCCTCTTTCCTGGGAATGTCAGGGTTGGGACAAAGCAATTCACACAGGCAATTCACAGTGCTGTCAAGGACTGGGTCAACAGATTTTTTTAAAATTGGCAGAAACAGGGTTAGATTTTTACACCCAGCTGTGCTGCGATGTTTGGCTAGATGTTGACAAGATGTTTTTCCAGTTTCACAGGTAGAATATTTAAAGTTAAAGCTATTTTCATGCTCATAAATTGGCAGTCTGTCAGGTGTGTGTGTACTGTTATGTATCATGATTAGAAAAATCTATACTAGTTATGGCCTTGACAGTTATATTTTGTGTAAGGATGGTTGTTATATTAATACATTTTCTGTAAGTTGACTCTATTTGCAATAATGCAACCTTTAGCTTCACAATTAGGATATTACTCATGATGTAGACATGAAGCTACTGCATCTAAATGCATATACTGTATTTTAATTGAGTATTACCGCACTAATAATCTTTAAATAACCACTTCATATTTTGCACAGACACCATGGAACTTTTTTTTTGTGCCTTGGCTTTAAATATCCTGGCTGACCTGAAAAAACCATCCATCACCATGGTGCTGTTGTATGGCTGTATGTTTGTATGGCTCTCTGAGATAAATTCATCACCTTACACATGTTCTCACATTTGAATCAGTGTAGAAAGAAGATATATGAGCTTCCAACCTGATGCTGTTCTCCTCAGCTTGCATGGCATTGCGTGTTTTCAGGAAGATTAAAACCTGGCCCACCATCTGGTCTTCAAATGAATGTTAACTCTCACCATGCTGCCTCCTGTTTAGCCACACAGAGCTTGTAAAACATGACAGTCAAACCTGAAACTAAGCTGGTTTTCCTGAAAATCTTAAGTATTTTTTCTTCTTCTGCAAACATAGAATAAGTCTGTAAAAATAAACTTTCAAAATGGAGGGAAATCTGTAGCTGATTTCCTATTTTGTCTCCCTGGATGTGAACAGTCATTCCCAGGAGGGAGGTCATGTAAAGTACACGTTTCCTCCATGGCACATGAATGCACCAAGATGAATTTTTAGTGACGTCACTTCATCTATCAAAGCTGAAGTGAAATAAAAAATTTAAACTGACTGGAATGGCAGCTGCAGGCAGTACCTCACATAGTCATAATCACAGGGATGACGCGAATAGTTTCGTCTTATGGCTTCTATTTATGGTTTAACCTGGTTTTTGCATCACTGTGGATGTTCACTGGAATGTGTGTCTGTGTGTATAAAAATATGTTTTGTAATTTTAGCCGGTTCAGTTTTCCAAATTCAGTGACTATAGGCTATAAGTGATTTAATTTCTACTTAAATTTCCAATTTTTAAAATAGGGCATATGTAAGATCCTTTTACAGGTTTCCTATTTTAAAATGAGTCAGCTGGTGACAGTATTGTCGTTATATCACATTTCCCAAACCCTTAAATAACTTCAACACAGTTACAAGACCGTAAACATAACCTAAACTCATTGTGAGGCCAAACACAACAAAAAGAATCTCACTGTCTTTTTCATACATCATTTTAAAAGGTTCACAAAGTGAGAAGTACAAATACAAACACGCATATGCTGTATACACACACACACACACACACACACACACACACACTTTATAATCACTCTTGTTCACTGAAGCCTGAAGCCAATATGAGCGCATTAATTTCTGTGTTGTCTTTGTCAGGCTGTGGGTCAATAACTCTTTAAACCTTTGAGGACAATGAAAACTTCTTGTTGGTGCTACACATCATCATAAACACAAACGCATGCACAGCTCTGATGTACCTAGTTATTGGAGAAAGCAACGGTAAATATTCACGGAGTGCATTTAATATCGGGTTAAACAAGAAACAGCCTCAAGGTCCATCAATAAAGGGATTTAGCTCCCAGGTGCTGAAATGATTCATTACAGAATACAAGGTTATCACACAGGCTCAGTTGTTGGTTTATGCGCAGATACCCACGGCAGGGGCAGGGGGCATCAATAAGCTCTGACAAATCCCCTGCATCTGTAATCATTTAGCAGCAAAACCCACAAAAGCCTCAACTTACAAACAGAATGAAACATTCAGGGACAAAGTGAAGCAATAGCTGGTGACTGACAGCGTGTTATTTGGTCAGCATAATAAGGGATTAGTCATATTGCTGAAAAGTATCATCTTCGAGACAATGATGATACTGGTTCACACTTCACACACAGCCACTCCAGCAGCGTGGCTCTGGGGATAACAGTGTGTTGGTCCAGACTGAATATTGAGTACTGCTGGTTGAGCCTCTGACTTTTTATCTATCACCACAAACACATGCGTCTAATACTTCTACCTGTGATCATGCTAATGTGCTAACATGCATGTGAAGAGCAGTATCAGCTCTAGTTTTAGTTTTGGAGGAGAAATAGTTTGAAATATGCTGATTCACTTTCTTATCAAGAGTGAGATGAGAAGATAGACACCACTGCTGAATCAGGTTTATCTCAGATCACACTTTGGCTTTGTTCTGGCGCCAAAGGACCAAATGTGAGCCGGGTCTGGTTCATTTCTCTGCCTGATTTGGTTGAATTTCTTTTGCATGCTGTGTAAAAATCCGCTTCAGTTAGCATCACTTGATCCAGTCTCAGCCTCTGGGCACAGCTTAGTGTACTTAGGCCAAATCTGGTGCATAATTAAATGAACAGTCCTGACTTTAGGCCATTGTTGGGCCAAGGCATTTTGGCTACTTGGATAATGATCAGTGAAATCAATATCAGCCCCTGGATACCTACAGTAAGCAAAAGCATTAGGCTACAGCATTGCATATGACATATTTTCATACCCGATAGTGCTCATGCCCATGGTTGATAGGCTATTAAACTGCATGAACCTCTGTTGTTGTCAGTATTTGTCACTACACTGAGGCTATTATAGTGAGAAGAACCATTATTTAGTGAGCCCCGACTCTCTGAAGGCCACTTTCCTTTGGCATCATGTGTATGTCATTGAGGTGGACTGCCAGGGGACATTTATTCCTCCCTCCTCATATCAGTAAATCAATAAGACTAAAATACACTTAGAGGGAGCCGTATCCTTGGCTCTCTTTCTTTGTTTTTCAACAAATTCGGTCATCTCGCAGTGACAGGAACAGAATAATATCAGCCTTATGTCCTTTAATTTATTAAATCCCGTCCTGGGACACAAAATCATATTACTGTAACTAGGGGCGGGCTGGGTTCCCGAACGGCCGGTCTGCTCCCGGCCGGCGGTCGGAACGTTTTTTTACCCTATAAAATGCTGGATCAGTCTGTCCTCGCAGCCGCAGGTGGCACAGAGTGGAACGTAACCAATGGGAGAGGTTTAAGCAGTGAGGATCACTTCCGCGTTCCGCGTTTCTCGGCTGCGGCTGGGGGCTGGCTCCAGAAGTGAGCAATTCTCCATTGACCCCCCATGTTAAAATAGCCAACTTTACAGCCTAAAAAAACATATTTACAGCCTGGTACATTTTTTTGTTTTTGGTCTCTATTGATAGTTTCCACCTCCGTGAAAGACGAGCGGGGTAAATTAAGAAAGAAGCCACACACGCGCGCGCACACACACGCGCGCACACACACACACACACACACACACAGTAGTTTTAATTTTTTAAATAAACATAGTGTTTGAGTATGCATAGTATGTGTGAGCATATGTAGCTTACTTTAGTACACTCTACTGACTGTATATCATGTATATCATTAGATTGTTTTTTTTGCAAATAAAGTATTCATGTTAAAATCACAGTTCCACTTGCGTCTGTAGTGCGATTCGGGTTTTCGAATTTCAACCCCAGCCCGCCCCTGGTCTTGCCTTAGCTTATGCTGCGTCCCACAGCGTTTGCTGCTGAACACTCCTCCGTTCGTCGGCTGCACCGTCCTCATCTGTGCGCCGGCCGCGATCTGGCTGAACGTCCTCACATCCATCTGGAACAGATCACTCGCCTGGCAAATCTTGATAGCACCTTCCAGAGTCAACTCCGTTTCCCTCAGTAGTCTTACTTTGACCTTGTTAAACCTCCACGCCGATAACTACATCATTAACTTGACATTTTCATTCTTTCATTTTGCAGCCACCTGTCTCATTGCCTGTACCCCAACAACCCGGCTTCCGTACCAGAATCTAAATGTCCCCAAGATATCATGATAACAAATCATTATTGCCACCCTATAGTCTAATGTGTGATACCACCTGATCATTACATTAATAAAAGATGTATTTCAGTGAGTCTGGTTGATGTTGACCTGACAGCCTCGTGGCGTTTGAGCTAATCTGTTCAAGACTTGCAGCGCGCACAGTATGCACGTGTGTGTCTTTGATGACACATTTATCCAGAGTGACGTCACTACCCAAGCAATAAATAGATGGTAAAGTCTGCATTTAGCCACTTTAAGAGTGACATCAAGACAAAAGAAAAGAAGAATTGTCAAAGTCTAGAGAGCACACTCCAAACTACAACCAAGGCCACAATGTCCAAACTGGCACAAGATCAATTACCACTTACTAAGCCAATGACCACACAAGAGGTTATTCGGTCTCTGGTGAAGAAATATATTGGACAATTTGATCAAAATGAGCGCGACATAATGGCTGTAGGGTTACGACCAGAGCACTCACTAATCCTGGTAGAACTAGTAACTGATTTGGTGCAAAATTGCGTCAAATGTTTACTGAAAGAACTCATTGCATCATCTAAAGGAGGTTTTGTCAGTGTTTCTCCTGCAGATGTTAAAAGGGCACTACAGAAGTCACGTCTGGCAGACACCATCAATGAAAGTTTTGCTGAGGCTGTTCACATCCTACATACACTTTGTGGGAGACCTGAGGAGCTGGCAAGACTTATTGAGTTGGAAGTATCAAACAAACTGTACTTTCTTGTATCTCGTCTCGCTGGAACCCACTATTTACCACCAGAGCCTGCATTTTTTGTAAGCGACACCGTGCCCGTATCAAACCTCCTTTACATGGTGAATGAAGCTTACAAATATATTTCCGACTATTCAGGTGGGACTGCGATTGAATTTCGGAAATCAAGCTGGGAGTCAGACTGTAAGATCTATGCCTCAAATTCCAAATCAGACTCTGTTCTGATTGAAGCTGTGGCCAAGATTATCACCAAATGGTGCCGTAGGATATTAGAAATGGCAGAGGAGGATGGAACAACCCACCTACCCCGCGTACATTCCCTACCTTTCAACACTGAACAAGCCGCCTATGAAATTGCACGGGACATGATAACCATCATTAAGGGTTATTTAGAGGAATATTCTCATATCAGTGAAGATGCCTTAACAGTTTTAAGAACTAGTTATGCTACGCAGTTCATTACTTACAGTTTGAAAGGATTTTTCTCCAAATTTGCCAAATGCAAAAAAGCCCTTACCATTGCCAAAAAGAAAGAACGCTTTATCAAGTTTGTCGAGCAGCAATTTGAAAAAAATGTGATGGCAAACCTGACTAATGCGTTTTATAAAAAACAATCAGAGTTCCTGGTGAGTCTGAAACAGGATTCAGGGTCACCTGTATATACACCTGAGACTGCCACTTCAACAAATACATCAGTGTTCACTGGGAAACAACTGGTGAGCAGGGTTATTTCTGACATGATCAAATCTGAAACTGATGACTTGTTTGAAACTCTGCTCAAAGTGAAATGGCAATATGAATGTGACAGTTGCAAACGAACTGAAGCAATTTTTGAGCTCAAACTGTTTGCACTGAGACTTATCAAGGACATCTTTAATCATATAATGGGTACAGAGACATATCAGATGCCCCTGGTTTCACCGTACAGTTATCTCTCTGACTCTGTCATCTCAGCGAATGTGAGGAAGGTGGATGCCACTGAGCGACACCTTTCTCCTCAAGTTGTGTATGCTATGATAGAAGATGCGGTGACAAAGTTCCTGAAGCTAGGGGTTGTCTGGATGGAATGGGACAAATCAATAACTAAAAGTCACAGTAAGGAAGTGTCTGGTGCACTAGCTGAAATCTTAGACCTGGTCACAAACATACCAGAGAAAAACATGACCAGGCCACAGTTCCCTGAAGCCAGCGACAGTCAGACATCAGCACACTCAGCTTGTGCATCACCTCCTGATGAAGGAACCACAATCAAGGCCACAATGTCCAAACTGGCACAAGATCAATTACCACTTACTAAGCCGATGACCACACAAGAGGTTATTCGGTCTCTGGTGAAGAAATATATTGGACAATTTGATCAAAATGAGCGTGACATAATGGCTGTAGGGTTACGAACAGAGCACTCACTAATCCTGGTAGAACTGGTAATTGATTTGGTGCAAAACTGTGCCAAATGTTTACTGAAAGAACTCATTGCATCATCTAAAGGAGGTTTTGTCAGTGTTTCTCCTGCAGATGTTGAAAGGGCACTGCAGAAGTCACGTCTGGCAGACACCATCAATGAAAGTTTTGCTGAGGCTGTTCTCATCCTACATAAACTTCGTGGGATACCTGAGGAGCTGGCAAGACTTATTGAGCTTGAAGTATCAAACAAACTGAACCGTCTTGTATCTTGTCTCGCTAGAACCCACTATTTACCACCAGAGCCTGCATTTTTTGTAAGCGACGCCGTGCCCGTATCAAACCTCCTTTACATGGTGAATGAAGCTTACAAATATATTTCCGACTATTCAGGTGGGACTGCGATTGAATTTCGGAAATCAAGCTGGGAGTCAGACTGTAAGATCTATGCCTCAAATTTCAACTCAGACTCTGTTCTGATTGAAGCTGTGGCCAAGATTATCACCAAATGGTGCCGTAGGATATTAGAAATGGCAGAGGAGGATGGAACAACCCACCTACCCCGCGTACATTTCCTACCTTTCAACACTGAACAAGCTGCCTATGAAACTGCACAGGACATGATAACCATCATTAAGGGTTATTTAGAGGATTATTCTCATATCAGTGAAGATGCCTTAACAGTTTTAAGAACTAGTTATGCTACGCAGTTCATTACTTACAGTTTGAAAGAATTTTTCTCCAAATTTGCCAAATGTGAAGAAGCCCTTACCATTGCCAAAAAGAAAGAACGCTTTATCAAGTTTGTCAAGCAGCAATCTGAAAAAATTTTTATGGCAAACCTGACTAATGTGTTTTCTAAAAAAAAATCAGAGTTCCTGGTGAGTCTGAAACAGCATTCAGGGTCACCTGTATATACACCTGAGACTGCCACTTCAACAAGTACATCAAGGCTCACTGAGAAACAACTGGTGAGCAGGGTTATTTCTGACATGATCAAATCTGAAACTGATGACTTGTTTGAAACCCTGCTCAAAGCGAAACGGCAATTTGAATGTGACAGTCAGAAAGGAAAAGCTGGGCTCAAACTGTTTGCACGGAGACTTATCAAGAACATCTTTAATCATATGATGGGTACAGAGACATATCAGATGCCCCTGGTTTCACAGAAAGGTTATCTCGCTCACTCTGTCATCTCAGCGCATGTGAGGAAGGTGGATGCCACTGAGCGACACCTTTCTCCTCAAGTTGTGTATGCTATGATAGACGATGCCGTGACAAAGTTTATGAAGCTGGGGGTTGTCTGGATGGAATGGGACGAATCAATAACTAAAAGTCACAGTAAGGAAGTGTCTGGTGCACTAGCTGAAATCTTAGACCTGGTCACAAACATACCAGAGAAAAATCACTGAGGTGGGTGCTTCAAGCGACAAAATTCCTGAAACATTCTCTGAGTCTCAGGATTGGGGGGGATTGCTTTCTCCATCAGATGAGCTTGCCTATAACCTCATCAGTGCTCTTTTCCTGAGAATTTCTAAGAAATCCAAGATGAGTGATAAAACTTTTTCTCATACAACATATGTAAATATCATCAAGCGACTGTCAAAGGAAGTACTGGATGCGTATGACCCCTATTACATTAAGGTCACAAAAATCCTGAAGAACAAGAAGAAAATTCTGTGATGAAAGAACTTCAACAGGAGTTTGGTTCTCTGGAGAAACTACTAGAGGCTGCAATAGCATCAAAAAGCACATCTCTTGAAGATGCTGTTGTAAAGTATCTAAAAAGCCATCTGAGTGCCTACTTTGCCCTAAAGAAGAAGTCGCGAGCCGCTAGGTTCTTCTCAGCTTTAACAAAACCCTTCCGGTGATGCTTCAAGCCCCCGCTGTGAAGAATAATAACCCTAAAACCATGTCCTATGCTTCAAATTGGCACATGAACCCCCCCAAACACAACCCATACCCCACCCCAACACTCCCTTCCTCGTTACTGTGGGTTTACTCCGGGTGCTCCGGTTTCCCCACATTTCCCCATTTCCCTTAAAATAAAATTTAAAAAAAAAAAAAAAAAAATTTACCTGTGTTTTTTCCTCTAGACTCAGGTTGACTGTGATTAAAAAATGTAATGTATGAAGTGCATGTTTAATTTTCAGCATAGTACAAGAAGATGGACAACATACACTGTGTTCCAATAAAGTTTCTGAAAAACTATAGAGAAAGTGTTAATGGATACAATCACCATGCAAATATGTGTTTTTGGCTAATCTTGTGAGTTACACGTGGCAATGATAAATGACATAATTAGAACTGAGAGACGGGCTGTGAACTGCAGCACAGAGGCCTAATTGTCATGAGACGACCTCCCACCACTGCGCAGTGTGGGGTGAAGACCACCTTCTACTCTGAGCCTCTGTCAATTAGCAGTAAAACGCCACTGAACACAATGAACACAGTGAGTTCATCCCAACTTCATAATCTGATGAAATTAAGATTTAAGAAATTTACAAACAATTATTTATTTTTTGATAAACACTACACTCAAAGCTTTTCCACACAGGAAAGATAGACTTGATTTAATAGTGCATGCAGTCATACAGCAGCTTCTTATACTTTCTTATTGATATGTAAGATTCAGGCAGCTATCCCAGCATGCACTGGGCAGCCTGAGAATCTGTAAGTAATATGGGCTCCTGAAAAAAAGAGCAGAGGGAGATTTTATTCCTTTTTATCAGCAGACAAACCTTAATAAATGATATATATATATATACACACACACAGGGTTTTTTTTAATATTTTATCTATGTGATGTTATTTTACAGTAACAGTAGTTTCCACCTCCGTGAAAGACGAGCGGGGTAAATCAAGAAAGAAGCCACACACACGCACACGCACACGCACACGCACACGCACACGCACACGCACACGCACACACACACACACACACACACACACACACACACACACACACACACACACACACACACACACACACACGCACACAGGAGTTTTAATTTTTAAATAAACATAGTGTTTGAGTATGCATAGTATGTGTGAGCATATGTAGCTTACTTTAGTACACTCTACTGACTGCATATCATGTATATCATTAGATTGTTTTTTTTTGCAAATAAAGTATTCATGTTAAAATCACAGTTCCACTTGTGTCTGTAGTGCGATCGGGTAAAAGGCCTCTCCAAACCAAGCTCCCGGGCTGAATTTCAACCCCAGCCCGCCCCTGACTGTAACTGACCATGGACATCAAGGTGGCAGAGTCCTGGACTACCACAGTGTAACACACACACACCACTACCAGCAACACAGTATTTTTACAGTTCCTGAGAGATAAGTAAAGAATTAAATATGGGTTAATTGAACACACAAATGATAATATACTAGATCTCATTACAGTTTTTGTATCTTGTAAGCATTCAGACATCCTACTGTCTGCACGTCCAGTCAGTGGCTGTTTGACAAAGACCTTGACGACAAGGTGTCCTTCATTCAGTGACATCAAAGAAGACGCATGTCTGGTTTTTTAAAAGGCAGGAATCAGACAAAAGAACAGAACACAGTCCTGATGGTTCCCAGTATATTTGATTGAATAGAGAAAAAGTTTGAATCACGATCTTCATCAGGCCTTATCTGCTCTAAGTTTCTTTGATCTAACTCGTTCCTTCTGGGATGATTAATGTGATTTGTGTATTGTTTCTCACTCAATGTCTGTCATGTAGTAGATCCAACATGTTCTTGTTTATGTCTTCTGTTTTGTTTCTGTATCTTTTCTACTTTTGGAGTGACTACTGTCACACTTCATCCCGGCAGGGTGTATAAGACTTTGCAATACTTTGTGGATTTATGGAAGAGCTGGAGGGAACGATTGCAGCAGCACCTCACCATCTAAAACATGAAGCAAGAATCATGGTCAGAGATTTTACTGCTGTTCCTTTGGATTAGGTCGGTGCGATTTGGATAATCTCTACCTGCAGACACATCTATATCACTTTGCTCACCGCTGCCTTGGAGCCTGCACAGTGTAATGGCTTCATACTTTGGCTGTTAATCAGTCCTGAATGTGTGTGTGTAACGCGAGCATGTATTTTAAGAGTGATCACTGATTGTAATGATTTGTAAATAGGGCATATCCTCATTTAACTTGCTCTTAATGAATAATGAAGAGGGACGTGCTGGCTCAGCTTTAACTGACTGGATATGGCTTCTGGAGATCGGCTTTTTAATCGCAACATGACAGTGCAAGGCAAGGCTAATGAAAATTTATTATGTGTGCGTACATGTGCGCATACTCGCAGTATTGTGTTTGTATTTCTGACACACATTAAGGATGGCGGTGGCAAAAAAAAAAACACAGGAGGCGCACTGATATTAGAGAAAAATGAAAATGGGGAGAGCTGTGGGAATATGGATCGTATCCGGTGCAACAATGATGGACTGCTCCCTATTGTTCTCTATTGTGTACTGGGGATTGATTCTGTAACTGCAAACACATGGGCGCGCACACACACACACACACACACACACACGCACACGCACACACACACACACACGCACACGCACACACACACACACACACTTGTTTGTCATCCATCTGTGTTTCTATTTTTAGAGGATATAAAATTGAGGCACACATTCTGCTTCACTTCTTCAAGCTTAATAATTGGAATATTTTATAGGTTTGAGCTTCCTCTTGCTGAGGGAATACAGACTACCACAATCCAATTAGGAGCACCCGGTGACTCACCCAAAAAGTAATAAAGTTGACAACATAATAAGCACAACAATCTAATCTCTCTTTGCTCCCTGAAATATACAGAGTGCAGCGTTAACTCTGGAGGGCAAACAGTCAAATTGAAACATAATTGCGTAACTTCACAGAAGGTTGTTGTGTGAACAAGTTTTACAGAGGAAACGCAGTATTAGATCAATTCAAAGCATATCAGTCAGATCACAGCGGCAGCACCAGTGAAAACGAATCCACGCAGCGCACCAACACACCTGTGACACAGGCGTCATGTTCCCACACAGCTGTGTGTGAAAACACACAGGAACCGGCCCGTCAGTGTGATGCTTCAGGATTTTTCTTATGTTTCTGGAGCACCTCTGAAAATACTTTCACAGTCTGGCTTTCAGTAGAGGTTTTTAATGTGTTTTGATGGTCTACATACAGTTTAAGAAGTTTATGTTTTTGGCACAAGAATAGTCAAATTTAAAAAGACCACGTGCAAATTGTATTGTGTATATATTCACAGCATCAGTTTAAAAAAAAAAAACAGTAAAGTCACCGATGTAAATAAAGAGTAAAGAATAAACACGGGAGGAGTTTCAGACACAGCCTAAGTGTCAATCAGTTGCATTAACCCTCATACCAGGAAGAAACTAACAAACTATCACCAGCAGTAATTATTCTTGTAAACACACACACACAAGGGTAAAAATAACAATGAAATAACATTTACTCCAACAGCAAGTTAACACTTACTTAGGATGTTGTATTCACCACACATTAGCCTCGGAGGACGAGGATAACGGCTGGTTTGGTTTCCACTAAACTGACTCAGGGGAAACTAAATTAACAAATTACAAATCAACAACACGGAGAGAAACATCTGACACTGCACCGTGGCACCGGGTGTCTGTGACGTGCCAGATGTGCATGTTTGCTCTCGTTATTCTCGTTTCACCTGCCTGTAACCAAAGACGGCGTCTGATGTCTGTCTTTAACTGCGGCGTCTGTTGTTGGTGGCGTTGCTGTCTGACAGTTGCCACAGACACACAAGGGTTTTCTGAAAGGACAATAAGCTAACAATCACACAACAGCTACAATGAAAAGAGACGACAAGGGAGGTAGATAAAGCAGCATTCACATCATATTGTCTGCACCATAATTGCAAGCAGCCGAGAGGGAAAAACCTTCAGGTCAGCCTCCAGTATCAGGAATTTCTGACACTGATAATATCTATCACTCTCTGAAAAGAAATGCAGACACGTCAGCACACTGCTGCTGGCAGAGTGGCTGCAAATGCACCAACGCTGACAATCACATCAAGATAAAACCCAATCATAACACTAATACAATCGATTCAGGCAATTTAACAGGAACTACACACTTTGTTTGTGTCTGTTTTTCCCTGCTTTCAACGTGCCACACAGTAAAAGTAATGGATTAACGGTGTTTATCTGGTGTGACCACGTGGTTAGCACTGGTGCTAACCACCTTGGAACAATGTGTGAACACTCCCCAGTCAGACAAAGTGAATGGAGCATATAAGATTTTCTGTGGTCACAGACCTGACAAAATGGCGGCTGTAACAGTGCAGCACAGCGTGAACCTGAACAAACGCTGATCAGTGTAATCACATGCATTTTAATGTTAGGATCATGTTAAGAGCCTCTAATGGAAACTAGTGCTAAATAATTGAATTGCACAGTCATGTCTCTACTGGTCAAATCGAAAAGTGTTGGATTCTGTGTCAAAACTGACAAACAATTGATAAATGAAAAACATGTTTTCACTAATGGGAGAATAAAAGCAGGACCTTTGTTTTTCTACCTGTTTAATCTTCACCTTTTGTCCTCTCTCCCTCTCTCCCTCTCTCTCTCCCTCTCTCTCCTGCTGCGTCCCTGGAGAAACTTCACTGACAGTTACCTTGATAACAGAGAATGCCAAACAAGCATGCATATGTATGGCCTGTGCAGGGATTCAGCAGGTGTGTGTGTGTGTGTGTGTGTAAATGTATTCAAAGGCACTGTGTCACTGTTGTCATCCCTCTGCTCCCCTGCCAGCTTATGGAGAAGGCTGTGGAGTAAATCCACATCTAGTCTCTCTCTCGTTTTGCATCCTCACTGTTAGCAAAGTGCAGAAGACCGTACCATTCATCCATTATTCACAGCTTAGAAGTGTCGCCTGCAGTGATTTAACATACAACTCAAGTGCGGCAAACCTCGAGTTCCTTGTGTTTTTTAAAATTAATTTTTTTTGTGTAAAACTTTTAGGTTCGATGTTACTGTAAAACCTTTTTTTCAGCTATTTAGAGTTGAGAGTTTTACGTTTGTTAATTTCTCCTACATTTTGCTGCTTAGTTGTAATTGTTAGTGTTTTTACATCAACTTTCCATCCAACGATTGCTCAGATCTGTCCACAGCTCAGATCTTCATTTCCATCGACCTAGACCAAAAAAAATGAACGTTGTCGGTTGTTATTTATGGTTGGGACAGATGGAGAGCAGGTGCATTTTAAGCTTACTTAATACAGAATTAAGACGTTTTATTTGTCCTCAATATGTTACAGCCAAATGGCACAAATATTTATTACTGTAACGTCGTCTGTGCTGGTTTGAGCCCATACGGATGGTAGGAAACGACAAGACACAGGAGAGAAATAGAAGCCAAATATTTTGCCAGACCAAACATCCTCCAGACCACTGAGACTAATGCTCCGGGGCCGAGCTCAGACTGTGAAACCAGCTAGCCACTGAGGAATAAATAAATTACTTTAACGCTGCTTTTAGCTGGAACAGTCTAACTCTGTGAACCTCATTAATCTGACTCTGAAGCAGAGAATGATTTGACTTGACTGGGACAAGAGACCATAAAGATGACTGAGTAGAAAGTTTTGCCAGTGTCTGTAGTTGAGTTCTGCTGGTGTGTTTATCTGGACCCGGACCGCCGCAGATGTCTGAATCACTTAAAGCTCATTTTTAAAATAAATGAATCTGGTTAATTAACACAATCTGTCAGAAACGACTGCGATGAAGAACGACAGCTTTTCAGTTTTCAGAAAGCAAACGTCACCAAACCAACTGGAAGAAAAGTACCTGCAGAAAAAGCACAGCGATGCTAACAACACTCACAGACTGAGGAGTCACAGGAACACATGCCGAGAGGATTCAGGAAGCAGCACCTGTGAATGTATTCTGAGCAGCAGTGTCCTGTGCCTAATGGAAAGGGAACTAATGGCTGTTGCTGGAGCTGCAGCAGCCCAAATGTGGAGCAACTGCAGGAGGAGTTTCTGGAGTTTGAGATGTTAGTGCAGACAGGGACAGAGGTGACTCAGACCAAACAGCGTGAGATCCTGTGTGGTGAGGAGGAGAAAAACAGCCAGTAAACGACTCCTGAGTCTCTGAGGCTCATTAGGGCTCAAAGAAATTCAAATTCAGGTTCTCAGGCCACAAATGACAGGTCCGTGCAAATTTGCTGAAAGCAGCACTGAGGAGTGAAGCTGATATTTCCTAACATTTTTGTTTCTCCAGAGCGGTTCCTTACATTTTCCTTCAAGACATAAGAACTGACACTTTGTCAAAGGCAAACAAAAACAACAAAGACTGACCGTGCAGCAGGAACAAGCCATGTTCTATTCTCTGTGCTTTGGTGTCTTCTATTGAATTTAAAGATCAAACGCTGCCTCTGTGCTATTCCTGGGTGTTATAACACACTGTTGTGCTGTAGCAGTGTTAGAAAAGTTTGGAAGTCACTCAGTTTCTAGTACAGAGACAGCTGGCTGCTCTGTGCTTATCACCACAAAGCATTGTTGGTGTTTTGACAAAGGCCTGTTTCCACATCCAATCAGACAATCAACAGAAGAAACAACAAGAAAACAAGCATTCAGTTCAATTCACAGGGTTGGAAACTGGGATTTAACAAACAAGATGTGGATCTGTCACAGTTTGTAAGAGGCAACAGGAAGGAGGACTCACACAGATCAGGTAGGAACGGTTCAGTGATTCTAATGGATGAGGTGGTGATAGTTAAGGCTCACGGGCAGACACAGGAACAAATAACTGGGGAGAGATGGGTGGTATATACACTGTGAGCAGTGATCAGGGAACGGGAAACAGGTGAGCAGGTGGGCGTGGGGAGTCAGGTGACTGAGACAGGGAGGAAAGTCACGGGACACCTGGTGGGCTGAGGGAGAGTGACAGGAGACGAGGACCGAACGGCAAAACCAAACAGGGCTGAGACGGGAACCGTGTTATTCAGATACTTAAGTAGATTTAAGTAGAAGATTTTATCACCTTTAAACAGAGTCTGGCTCACGAGAGTGTGAGAGAGTGAGAATCAACCTCCTCATCTGACTCTCAGCAAGATGATCAGAACTCCACGTCCTTTTTCCAGCTTTTTTTTTCTGAAGCTTTCAGCTGAGTCTCGTCAGCAGATGTTTTCTAACACGAGGAAGAAGCTTGTAATTGGACCGTGAGCTAAGACTGTTTTGTCAAACTGCTGTTCCCGGGGTCAAGAATATCTACTCATGCACAGTCTGTGATTCAGTCAGAGTTAAATGCAAAGACAAATTTCTCAATAAAAGCTTCATCTTTTTTTTCTCCTTCCTCTGAGTGTCTGCAGCCTTTGGCAGATGGATTTTCATTCAGTGGCACTATAATCAAGTGACTGTGGACGTGGGCTGGTGATGTAAGTGGTGGACTATTATTGTCTATGACATGCTGCTTGACTTCCTACATCAAAGGAAGGTGATCTGAATATTCATAGGAAATCACACTGCAGTAATAACGTTTTTCACTCAGAAAACTTTTATGACATTAATGAGAAACTTTTTGATTCATACATACACCCACGACTGGTACAGTAGTTTTGAACTTTACACACATACATACAAGTATGTTTATTAAAATATTCCTGTGTTTAAATTTTGAAGAAAAAATAATCTCTACTTTCAGGTATGATTAAAATTCAAAGATTCTAGATACTTAAAAAATGTTTGGCTCATATATTTATATACTGGTATTTGTGTTGTATAAATGAAACACAGTACATACATTTTAATTTACTGCTGCACTTACTTTAATGTATATGTACATAATCATCATCAGGCTTTATAATCCACGTCTCATTCAGAGTCCTGCTCTACAGCAGAGAGAATAATAACATGTTATGTAATGAATAAACTCTGAAATGGATCATAATCTGATAAAACCACAGAGGCCACATGGTGTTTAGAAAACACACATTACACACACACACACGTTTGACTTATATACCATAAATATTTTATTTATTTATTTTTTATTCAGGCTGTGTTTACTGTGTTTTGAAGGTTTGTCCCTTTTAATTTGACTCGTCTGCTGCTTAGTGTCTGACTTCTCTCTTTCTTTCTTTGTTCTGTATTTTTTTGTCTTTCTTCCTTCTTTTTTGTCTTTCTGTCTTCCTTTACTTTTCCTTCTTTCTGTTGTTCCTCCTCTTTCTTTTTTCTGTTCTTTGTCCTTCAATATCCTGCAAAAGATGCTTAGAGAGATGGTTTTAAAAAGGCCTCAGGAATTAAATTTTTCTTTCAGCTGAGTTTGATTGAGGCTCTGAGAGCTGAACGGATGAAAGAATGGAAGATAAAAACTCAGAGAAAATAGAAACCAGGATTGGATTCAGAGCAAGTAATAAAGCTGAAGAGCGAGAACAGTGCAGCTAAATTGAAATAATAGCAGTTTCTATGATAATATATCACAGAAAATATAATCACAGTCCCACACTTTATCCATTTTACATCTGTGAAAGGATTAAATTCAGACACAGTTGCAGCATGCATACTGACCATGAACTGCATGATAAAAATGAAAGAAAAAAAAGTCCATCTAATTGTTTACAAGAAAGTTGAACAACTTTTTCAGTGAGAGTATTAAAGGAGGAAGTAAAACGCCTAAAACGAAGAAGTAAAACGCCCGAATACGAGAGAAACCCTGAAGTCTATCTTGTCTCCGTTGTTCAATAAAAGATGAGCACAAGAGAGAAAAACAGTTCCTCCTTCAGGGTTATTGTGGCTCAGCAGATTTACACACACACACACACACACACACTTGAATCAGGGAGTTTTCAGGAATGCAGATGCAGGGGTTGTGTCCTCTCTTGTTCTGTAATCTGCTGCTGCTGAATGAAAGTTGTTTACTATTTAAAGCTTCGCTCTATTCTTCTTGTTTAAACTGAGGCTAATCTGGGTCCTCTGTTGTTCTGCAGGAAGGTGAAGGGAGGGGAGGAAAAAGAAGAAACATGGAGGAGGAGGAGGAGGTGGAGGATGAAGAGGAGGAGGAGGAGGAGGAGGAGGGAAGGATGGAAGGAGTGGGAGAAAATGGAAATAAGTGAAGTGTGGAAGCAAGAGAGGAAGGGAGATGTGGAGGGATGGTGGTGTGATATTAGAGGAAAAATTTAACAGTCAGGAAACAGTCTCTCAGAAAGTCACATGATGTGCTGTCTGAGAGCTAAACTCCAAGATGGATCGAAAAGCCGTCACAGAGCAACCGCAGAAATGATATGTGATATATATGTAGATATGTAGATACTGAACGTGCTTGTTTTCTGCCAAAACATCTGATTTTAGTACAATAATCCCTCCAGCTCCAAGCACGGACGTTCTTTAACTCATAAGCAGTGATGCTGGAGGAAGAAGTGATGGTGCTGCGTTTATTTGTTTTCCACAAACAAAAAAAAAAAAACAGATTCAATTTCACTAATGGCAGCAGTAAAGCAGAGTTATGGATTATTAAACTGAAAGAGCATTTAACCATCAGATCGGTTTCAGCCAAAGCCGAAGCAAAGCTGAAACAACGTGATGGAACCAGCACAGGACGTGGACTGTAAACTCACACTGATTCACACTGAATTCACATCGATCGGCACTGTTCACATCAGTCAGGCAGACAGTCAGTGAGCCCCTCCCCCTCTCCCTCCCCCATGCTCCCCTTCTGCTGAGCTGACTCACACTTCTGTCACATTAGCAGCTATTGACACTGACGTTTGGATTAATGACATGTTTCCCCCCAAACATTACGGCATCTGTTCAACAAGTCAGAGACAATTAATCCTCTTTGCCATTTTGAGACAAGAGCACAAACAAGATTTATCCAAGACGTCGGTTACACACAAAACCACTGATAAGAGTAAATAATAAACAGGCTGGGTTTGTTCTGGCCTGTACGCTGTAACTACAGACTCTGTTTATTATGATCTGACTAATGTGACCATAGATTTCTGTGGTTGGACACAGCTGGACACAAGACGTCTCCTTGTGAAAAGTCCACTCTCATGTTCCCTGGAGGTTTAAGGTGTAAGTCGAGTTCTGGAGCTGAAATCACCTGGATCAGGACCTGACACCCAAATTTAAGATGAGCACAGAGGAACGTCCCCTCTTCAGATGGATGTGAAAACAGTCTTATTGTGTCAGACTCTGACTCTACCACAATAATAACCACCAACACGTGTCCTGTTCCTGTGTCAGCCTTCAGAATCCAACCTGTTCCTTTCTCCCCGCCCGACTCATATCCCGGTGCCACGGGGGTTACTTCTTTTACTCTGTGAAGACAAATCATCTTTGTGCTGCGTGTAACGGGACGCTAAGCTGCCCAGACCTCAACAGGCTGAAATGCTTATGTTGCCAGAGGGTGGGCTTCGTGCCTGCAAGAAGAAGAGAATAACCTTTCAGAGTGTGGGAGGAGGCTGACGGCAGCTGTTTGTGAGCTTTAACAGAACAGGGAAAAAAAAACCCCAATACTGAATACTACAATACTAAAAACTGAATGTGTAATAAGTATTAAGATTTTAGGTGAAATCAAATGTGATGGTGGTCAGAGTCAGACTGCTGAGCAGAGAAAACCTGGTCCTCTGCTGCTCTCTGGTGGTGCTCGGCAGAACAGTCCACTGAGCACAGATGGCCCTGGATCATGATAAATGATTTGGGTTTACTGATTGTATTTAATGTTAAATTAACCAGAACATCCTTGTTTTGTTTATTTTTTTTGCTTTGAACTCAGTTAAATTCAATGAGAAACATATTTATTTGTATGAATTTTACCTACAGAACAAAGACTGTTGGGACTTGTCGGCTGATTTATCTGTAAACAGTGGCTGCTCTTTGTTTTCTGCTGTTGTACAGGTAATTGTTCAAATAAAGGAACTACTGCAGTGAATGAAGATGACTCAGGACATTAAAAAGTCAGCTGAAGTTATTTTCTTCTTCATGTGGACATGTGTTACGTCTTCAGCTGGCCTTGATTTGTAACACCTCAACTCTGGACTATTTTTTTTTTTTGGAGAAACTTACTTTCAAACATCATGTTTTGTTTGTTCTTTCTTAAAATTGTGCGACGGTTGTTGGCAGCAGCTCTAATCTGGCTCAATCTGTCTCTGACTCACAGATTCATAATATTTCTGTGAGGAGTCAAGGGACAAAAACAGGAAACACAACAAAACCTTTCGTTTTCAGCCACGACCTTGGAACAGCCGGTTTTAAAATCAGTTCAGGAGGTGACACGGAGCCGATACAGAGAATCTGAATAACGCTCCATGTTTGATGTTTTGCATCAGACTTTGCATCAGTTCCAGTTGAGATAAAGATCCATAAGATCTGAGCCAGGTAAACAAGGTGCTGCAAATTCCAATGCTGACGTAAGGGCCTGGTTTTTGCACAGTCACTGCTGCTTGAAATGAAATGAAATGAAAATGACACACCGGTGTCATCCAGTTCATTCCAGCTCAGTTCTTTCATATTTCAGTGCCGGGATCTGTAACACGGTGCAAACAAACTTCGAAACAAACAGATGTGCTGCAAAGTTTCTAAAGTTTTCTGCATTAGTTTTTTTCATCTATCTGTCCTTACTCACTAAATATGTTTCTATTTAAATACGTCTTTTTTTTTTTAAGTTGAAATAAATGCATCTGAGTTCTGAGTTGTGCTGAGTTGTGAGTCTGTGCAGTGTTAATCTTGTGCATTCAATCCTATGAACACACAGTCACCTGTTTGCAGCACTTCTTGTTGTATGAAAGACACTGTGTGTGAAATTCCACACAAAAATAAAGTCTCTTATCAGGAAAATGTTTGCTCTGATTGGTCCCAGTCCTCTGAGGACAATAAGGGATGATCTCAGCAGATGGACACTGTGGTCTTTGTGAGAGAGAGAGCAGATGTGATAAAGATGAACAATTGTCCCAGATAATCTTTTCTCATTTCTGCCGTCCCACTCGTGTCCCACAGCGACGGCCCGGGCAGATAAGAAAAGTGCTCTTAATCTTTCAGTGCGGAGATAAGACGCGCAGAATTAGTTTAAGAAAGAAATTAGTGGTGTCAGGAAACAGAGAGGCCTCAGCGTCTTCATCATCGTTCCTGTTCAGGCAGAAGAGATTTTTTACATTTTTGACATGAATCACAGCTGTTTTCAGTAAAAAAGAAAAAACTTTTAATTGATTTAGAAAATCTAGATAAACTTTTGGAGTCTGCATCTGTATGGATAAATAAAGCTCTCCGCTTTGACAGGACAAAAAAAAAAAACAATCCAACAATCCAAAACCAACACTTATTAAAAGATTTTTTTATTCACAATAGAAGTGTAACAAATATAGTTTATTAAAAAGTCTGCTGCTCATTAATATCATTTTAATCCATAAGCTCAGAAGATTTTTATATAAATGTAGAACGGCTCATTTGCCAGAATGGAATATTTACATTTTTTCAATAATAATAATAATATTAACACAATAAAACAAATTTCCCCACAAAATTAAAATATTGCATATAAACGCAAAGTAAACTATGTGCAATGGAATGATTATCAGCAATATTTTGTACAGACACATTTCTGAGGTTGGTTTCACACATTTAAACCTTTTAAAGGGAAATGCCAAACATTTTAAGAATTAAGTCGCAGGACTGGTCAGTCTCATTTAGTGACGGTGCACCAATCAGAAAGAAGAAGGGATGTCAGTGTGATATTATATATTAGAAGTGTCTTTAGGGAAGAGTGGTGCATTTTCCACAAAGGCCAACTGAACTGTGAAAGTCCTAAAATGGGCGGCATTTCCCTTTAATATTCACTAATAGAAAGGCATTGGAACGCAACAGACCATCAACACAATATTCAGAAAATCACCAGAGACAATTCAACCTTTTCAGAAAACAACAAAAAAAAAAAACCCAAAACACAACAAAAAAAAAAACAAAAAAAAAAAACAAACAAAACAAAAAAAAGCAGATGCCTGATGTCACACTACATGAAGCTAAAGCAAACTTTACTCTGACGGCTCACGTGAACAACCCAGTACGTCCTGTGTTTCCTCCCTGTTCAGGCAGTGAAACGACCAGATCTGTGTCACATGAGTGAGGAAAAAGAAAAAAAAATAATAAATTGTATACCTCAAAAATCCAGGAGGGCACCTACAGAGGTGAATCCAACCACATGTAGAGCCTGAAAATTCTGACTTCCTACTCGCAGAAAACGCAGTGGATCAGCCCTTTAAGTGTCTAAGCCTCCACGCTTCCAAACACAGGGTCACAGGTCTGCACACAGTCACGTTAACGTACCTACAATCACCACATGTGCTGAACACGGGGAGGGAGACGGTGAAACTACACCCTCTACCAGGAAACAACATTCATTCAAATGTCCATTAACAAATGTTGGAAAAATGATGATCACTTCATACGACTACACCTCCTGCAGCGAAAGACTACAACATATAACCCCCACCACTGCAAAGACCTCCTGTGTGATCTTTTCTTTATGTCTGACGTCCTCGAAGCAATAAATCAAAAATGTGTATCCACCATGCACTGATACAGCTCATGCGGCAGATTTGGTTCATTCTCTACGTTAACGGCATCGAAACGTAAACAAAAAACAAAACGAAACAAAAACAACAACAAAAAAAAACAGACCCATCGTTCCCTCTTTTCTTTGACTGCACACACGGCTTCAACTTTTTGTGCTTTACGAGATAAAAGAAAAAACAAAATAAAAACACAACAAAAGCACATAGAAGTGAATCAACAAAGACAAATGCATATAAAATATTCTTCACTTCACATTGGATTGTACATTCATACAGTTCCTAGCCTCCTGTAAGGTTGTTTCATTGACTCCCAGGTGGTCTCTTCACCCTCTTTCTGCCATAATTAACATCACTTAACAAAGTTTAGCATTTTAAAACATCTGTAAATTACTGCTGTAATTACCGTACTGCCGCTGTGCTGTGGCGGCAGCTTCACAGCTGATTGTTGTCTTAAATATGTGATGTTAAAAAACGCCAAACTATGTTATTTCTGGCAGAAAAACTTGCAGATAAGCTTTGTGTTCAGGGTCCAGCCTTCTACTCCGACCCACTAAACCCACAGCGCCACCTGGGGGTCAGGTCCCAACACCTCCGAGTCCTATGTTCACTACAAGAGAATAAATTAACACAGTCAGCAAAATCATCAACCATTACAACACATGATCACGTGGATAATATAATAAATGCCTCTGAACCAACTCTAATTAAACAAAAACACAGATTAAACACATCGACACTGTCGTCTGTACAGTGATAGAAAGAATATGGAGCGATTTCTCACAGCTCAGAAACTCAGCACTGATCAATCTGAATGGGGAAACCACCTGACTGAAGTCTGTCTGTGTGGGTCATCACTCGAGCACGGCTCATTACTTTTGGATAAATCTTTAGCGATGTTTGTATGTTTGTCACTTTATTTTTTATTTAATATTTATAAAAATTCCGATCAAATAAAACACGACGTTATCTGGGATTGAACTGGATTTAAAAATACCACGTTCAACACAAACACTGGGAAGTTGAACCATTTCTGGTTCTCCTGACCTCTTCACAGGGACTGTGAAGCATAATCAGTAGCTTGTTTGGCGTTTCTCTGCTTTTTTCTTTTTACTTGTAATAAATTTGAAGACTCTCAGAGCTAACTTTGTTGCAGGAGGACTTTGTGCTGTAATCAGCATCTTTCTGCAGCAGCAAACTACAACTTTTTGAACATGTAAACATAAAAACTCAGGTGAAAATTAGTCCGTCTCTTAACAGGTTCCAGGTATTTAAATACACTGAGGCTGAAACATGGGAAAGGACAGAATGTTACCAAAAAACTGTTGGACTTTTCCTTTACAGACTGATGTTAGTGGCGCTTAAACTAACAAACGCCTGGAAAAGTTACTGACTCACTCATTTAAATCACTGGAAGGTGAAATATGTCATTTTACAGATCAGGGTCTGGTGATTTGTCATTTTTATATTTTCCCTCATGAGCAGATCCTTCGTAATTTCAGGAATCTTTCACAGCACGACTAATTATCCACTGAGTTTAAGATGTGGTTGTTTTTCCCTGTTTCCAAAAAGCTTTCGACTTAAATGTTTCCCCCCAGGAATCAGTGACACATGGGTATGAAATAGTTCATTAGTTCAAACTCTGCACGCTGCAGTGGTTTAGCCCAGGTCTCACGCACTGTGATGGGAAACTCTCACCACTAGATGTCAGTGTAGACAAGCAAATATCTTACTTGTGACCGGGGCCTCTGCTGGTCTCAAACCATTGAATGATGGTTAATGCTTGGCCAAACTTGAACTTGGAAGAAAGAGCAGTATAAGCACATAAGACTGGCTGCTTAAATTCTTAAATCTCTTTCCATGAGATGCTCAGATCACATGGAAAAATCTCCCACTTATCACAAAAGAAGCCAAGTTTTCACCAACTCTCAGGGCGACTTTCACGCCAAAGTTAGACTGAATGTCACGTTAAAAAGTGAGATTTATCCTTTAATCCATGACTAGTTTTGGTATAATCCTCATCTGAGGCATGGGAGCTTCACTTAAAGCTACAAAGCGATTTAAAACTCTGCTCTTCTGTGTTTGTGTGAGCTGTCTCTCCCTCTGACTCCTTTTCAGCAGTGAAGGCACTAAACTGGATTTAATCTGGCTACAGTTCTGTGCGGCATCTGGCGAAACCTTGACCACAAAACCAAACTAAACAGTCAGGTGAGCGTGACTCTGATCCGTTGAACCCTCGTTGGACATTAACTGTACAACAAAAACAGCAACACAGTTGATGTCAGTACAGTCACACACCCCCTAAACGTGAAGGATGAAGGGAACAAAAGTCTCAACGACACAATGGTAAAGCTGTGGTGAATCAGTATGGCTTCTAGTGTGTGTGTGTGTGTGTGTGTGTGTGTTGTGTGTGTGTGTGTGTGAAGGTGAAATATTACAGCGATGTCGAGAGTCTGCGTCTCCTCATAGAGGAGAGAAGATCCTACAGCCTGGAGGACGGAGACAAGAGGAAGTGATTCAACAACAAAAACAGGAAGTCTGACCGATACACAGGTTTGCTGAGGCTGATACAGCGGTGGCCTGTGGGAGACACTGGAATCAGATTGTGTGCATTCATACGATCAGCTTTTAGTGTCTCTGGATCTAAAACGTTTGTTTGTACCCATGGAAACATTATTTAAAGATGCAGTGGACGTCTGCCGAATATCAAGACCCAGAAGAAGAAAACAAGATTTACAAGATGTGGGTGAAAGCTCTGGAAAAGTGGACCCTTACTAAGACCCTCATTAAGACTGAAGTTTGGGAAATTAACAGTTATCAGCTCTGAAATCCCTGTATCGGTCAAACCCCAGAAACACCGGAGCAAATGTGAGAAAGAGAAACAAATCCAGAATCCAAAAAGCCAGACAGAGACACAGACGAACGGAGGTCTAGATAAGCAGAAGAAGAGGAACAGCTTCGTGTAAACGTCCTGGGGACAAAGTGAAAGTACTGGCAGGTAGAGAGCTGGTGTGGCTGGTCGTCCTGTGTCACACCAACCTCAGAGGAAGAGAGGAAGGATGGAAGGAAGGAAGGAGAAGTCAGGGTGAAGGTCGACGGGGGGGGAAGCAGGAGGTTTATAAAAACAGGCTCGGGTTGTGCTGTGTCTTTTCTCCAGTCCCACTGAGCCGACCACATGTTTTTAGAAAAACAAATGTTTCTCTGAAGACGGTGTAGAAGTTGGGTGGTGGTGGTGGTGGTGGTGGTGGTGGTGGTGGCGGCGGCGGCACCGGTGCTGCCGCAAGAAAACCGGTTCGTGTTCAGATATCGAAGCGGTACAGCAGACGGAAAAGACGACGCACGTGAAGCGAACAGAGCATCTTTTAGCTCGCTGAACCAACCACGTGATCCTCGGACGAGAGCTGGATTTTTTGTTTCTGGGTTTGGTGCACAAAGGCCGGGATCCGAAACATCCACATCAGGGAGAAGACTGGTTCAGGTCTCTCAGCGTTCTCCTTCACGAAAAACAGACAGAGCTGCAGCTGCTAACAACCTCACTGGTGAATAATGTAATAACTGAGATCAGACTGTCCCTTTGAATGAGCTGAAAACGAGATAAACCCGGCGAGTGAAATCGTTTGTTCAGAAAGTACCACTTCTATAATCTGAGAATATTAAAACTTACAACAGCAGCCTGAAGACATCTCTGCGTTATCCAATGATTTATCACAGCATGATGTTAAACTCATGCAGAGGGACAATTCATTAAGTTATTACATTATCCCACAGTAAAAATGTTGGTTCACGTCGCTGCCTGGACTCAACCCGGGCTGAACATAAAAAAAAACAAAAAAACCACAACAACAAAAAAACAAAACTGGACTCTACAGTGAGAATTCAGCTCCAACGGGCTTGAATTCAGTTTTGATCCCATTAAAAATAAAAAGTGAAATCCGATCAGGAGGCATCTGTAACCATTGGGAACTCCAAATCCAAATGGCTAAACTGTCTCAGGCAGACAGCTGGAGGCTCAGGTATACAGGATCAGAGGTTCTCGCACTTGTTTTTGGATGCCAGCGCACGATGGTCCGCTACTCCACTTCGTTGGGTCTGTCCGTTTTGTCCTTCCTGATGACGGGCAGAGGATGAGCCTCGGTGTTAAAGACCCAGTGGTCGAACGGTAGGTGGTCGTCGTCAGAGAAGAGCAGGTAGAGATACCTGCAGGAGACAAATGGGGAGAAAAACTTGATTTATTTTCTGTAAACATATGGAGCAGTGCTCCCTGTGACCTTTGAACAGACTTTTGTGTAAAAACATTTGCATAAACTAGAAGATAACACTAACAGGCTTATTAATAATGAAGCTGCTACGGCTCCCCCACCAAAATAACGTTTCTGAGGCTGAATATACATCATAGCATACAAACATCATCCACCAGTGGAAAGCTCTGGAGAAGGCTTTTAAATGGACCTCCAGTTAAACGTTATTGTCAAGCTGCAGAAGAATTTGCAGTAAATTATCCAGAATAAAGTCCCAGTTATAAATCTGCTGCTCCGCCTGATTCTCTTCTATTTTCATGCAGCGCAGACAAATTCATCAGAACCGAGATAAAAACACTTTCAGTGAAATCTTCAGGGTAAACAATGTTTTGATTACATAAACACGCTTCCACTCCTGTCTTCATTTCTTTTATAAAGGTGACTCCTTTCGGGACTCCCGCTGTTTACTCTTCAGTGTTTTTGATATTATATTGAGTCGTGTTCGGCTTTTGCAATATTTATTGGTCGTCCTGCCAAAAACGTGATGAAACAGATGTGGAACTGAGCGAGAAGGATGGGTGCGGCTCGAGCTCAGACCAGTTTATGAAACTTGAAGTGATTAAATTCTGCGGCCCGATGTCATCAGACCTTATGAAACTCTCTCCAAATAACGTTATCTGTTAAAGGACTGGATTGAATGTAAATAAATACGAGTTTCAGAGACAGTTGCTGGTCCAGGGTGATCAGACCACATTTTACCATGAGGAGCAGGAAAAAGAGATCAACAGGAAAGCAAATGAGTTATGAGTTTCAGAAACAAGACGGCGCTCCGACTCATTGTGTCCTTTAATGTTTCGCCTGCACTGGAAGTGTTGATGTGTCGCACTGTGAGGATTAACATCTGCCGTCTGTGATCACCCGGCGCCTACAATTCAGCAAATATTTGACCAGTTTTATTATTCAGCATCATGCAGAGCGTGAGGGGCTGATGGAAGCTGGAAGAAACTGAAGAAAAGAGACAACTTAAAAAAAAAAAAAAGACCTAAAACTAGTGATTCAGCAGAGGTTGTCCACGAAGCCCTCATCCTCCACAACAAGAGCCCGTCCTCCTCTGCCTGCCAACAGACCACTAGAAAGCAGTGAGTGATTGAAGGCAGACAGCAGTGTGAAGTATGGCCGTGTCCTTGGCAGCAGTGGGAAGACGAATGCGGGAAGCGGCTCTGCGGGATGCCAAGATCCCAGAGTAACATTCGGAGGATTAGACTTATGGGTTTGCTGCTAAATGGGATTGATATTCTCTGTGTCCAGTGAGGTGCATCTCTGATATCACGGGATATGACGGATGAGGTAATTATTGTGTTACTGTCCAAGCTGGTGGTCAATTACTCTGACATTTTTCCTCAAGTTGTCTGTGGGAAGCCTTTATTACGAGATGATGCTAATGAGACATTTTCATTTTCTTCTTTTCGCGCTGCCTCCTCTGAAAGATTTAATCACACCTACAAAAAGATTCATATCTCACTTTCACGCTGGATGTCATGAGGACTTTTGGAAACTGGTCAGCAGAAAAAAAAAACCTCTACAAATTTATCTGTGAAAAGGAATCGAGACATTTGACTTTGAGTGTGTATGTGTCTGTGTGTGTGTGTTAATCAGGAATAGAGGTGACGCATGTTAAAATTTACAGCCTATCAAAAAGCTGGATTGGATGGAACCTCGCCCCCATCAGGCTCTGTTGGCCTAACCTTGACTTCCTGTCAGCAGCTGCCTGGTGTGGCGGGAAAAAAAAAATGACAGAAGAAGAAGAAGAGTGGAGGACATGAACGGGGCAGGGAGAGATAGAGGATGCAGGAGAGGCCATAAAAATTTCGATGGAAGTAAAGGAAACAGAGCGGACGATAAATTTGGAGGAAATGTGGGAGAAAGACGAGAACTGAGGTTTTGCTTCTGCGTCATAAATCCATCGACCAGGACGGATGGCGTCAGTGAGCCACTGCTGAACCTGTTAATGGATTAAATACAGTCTACAGTATATGAATCAGGTTCATTTAATAAGACGATTTATACTAACGTGCCATTTAATAGCAGTTCTCACATGCAGGTTATGCTGCATATCTGTCATTATAAAAGTGATCCTGCTTCTTTATTAGTTATTTTACCTGTTTTCTACACTAACTGAACAAAGAATCTTTTTTTGGCTGTAATGATAATATGATGGAAACCATGAGGATCATTAAATTCATTATTTAAAACGATTTCATTTCACATATTCATATTTGTTGTTTCCCCCGAAACAACAAATACAAATTATTGTAGCTTGAAAATTGCAAGTGATTTTTTAATGAATATTTGTGCAGAAATGTTCACTGTGTAAACTAATACATCCTGACAACAACAACAAGTTTTATGCTTTTTGTGATAAGATTATTGTGTGCTTAGGTGTGGTCCAGGTTTTGGACACATGGAAGAGACATTTTTGGTCTTTCAGTGGCATTAAGAGCAGGTTTGTCCTCATTGTATAATAAACTGTAATAAACTCACGTCCACACTTTCAGTGAGTGGCAGCATCATCTCATTTTTAAAAAACTACATGTGCTTGAAATGATGGCTTTTAATGTGAACTGAGTGCTTTTATCAAACAGGATTGGCTGCTCAAACACAATCAACATATGGACGATCAAATTTAGCACATTTTCTCCATTTTTTTCTCCTTTACATGTGCAGAAACACACACACACATACGAAGCACATGTAAATACATTTTCACACTTGTTAAACGTCGCTGGGATTTTTACTCATGGTTTAAACAGACTGTCTTCCTGAACACAGTTGGAGAGCCATCTGAGGCGGAAAGCCCTATTAGCCACCAGACATCACACTGTGTGGCTGACAACACATTTAAAGAGCCGTTTGTGGCTACACACTCACAGCTTCACACACGCACATTAACACATAAACTCAGATATGCACAAGAGGGCAGTTAAGTAAAAATATCAGGCAACAATTAAGAGAAAGTGAGAAGTAGTAGCTGCCTGTGTTTGGCTGGGACAGGTTCTGTGTTTCACAGTTTGGAGATCTTACTACACATGAGCACTGAGTGGAAAATTCTTCTAGAAATTTACTAAACAACAACCTGTGAGTATATTAATAGACTCAATGTACGGTTTGCAGAGACACGTGGGCGATAACTGGTCGTTCTGCATTCAGTGCGGTTCACCTCAACAAAATCTGTGTCTAATTATTTTTATAACATGTCTCACAGGATAAATCATCCAGGCTAAGTGTGGGTGGCTTTTACTCAAACATGTGAAAGAGAAATAAAATCTGATGGAGCTGTCTTAAAGCCACGAAATGTGTGATGTGACCTGAGCAGACAGGGTTTGAACAACTGTACTTTCAGAGAGCTGCTCTCTGAATCAGGGGTCAGAAGTCGGCAGAAAAGAAACGTCTCTAACGGTTTTTAAGGCATCTAACATTGCTGAAAGCTCGGCGTGGAAGCAGGCTACACCGTGGCATTTTCACCGTTAACAAACACACTTTTATTAACCCTGCATACTGGATGGGTGGGAGCCGTCTTCCACGCTTTTATCGATGTCTTTTAGCGTAGCATCGATTCAACTTATTGTCCTGTAGACTGGGCACAAACGTGTATCTAGTCATCCCTGAGTTCATGTCTAGCATGTGAGCGTGTGGCAGAACATGTGACTGCCTGCTGATATTAAAATGTTCCTCTGTGTAGCACAGAGTTAAAGCTTCAAACAGAGACACAGAGAGGATTCTGCTGCTCAGATACTGGCTGTCCATGCGACTAAAGGTCCAAACATTTGGATTCATTTAAAATTCTTTTTATTCTTCACTCTGTTATCACCCGTTGTGTCGTGTCTCATATTGCAACCATGCTGCATTAGCAGATCATTCTGCGACTGAAACGTTCTTCGCAGCTGCAAAACTCTCTGATTCACTCAGTGTGTGAGTGTGTGTGAGAGACGGTGTAGTGAAGTAACCCTGCCAGTGACCCGAGCGATTCTCCGGAGCTTAGTCTGAGTGAATGACAACATCGCATCTCTGCGTTTGTGCGTGTGCTCGTGTGACTTGACATCCGTGTCAGTATGTGGATGCAGGGTTCTCGTCCCTCCATAAAACGCAATGACAGCACAATCATAAAAGGACAAAAGTGAAGAGTGTGCGTATAAATATGTCAAGGTTCTGTGTCTTACTTGAGTGTCTCTGCCAAGTAGAAGCTCTGTTGTACATCGTCGTGATTTGGAGTTGAGGCGTAAACGTCTCTGACGCCGCTGTAGCCGCCTTCTACTTTACAATGCTGCTCCAAGGCCTGAAGGAGAGACAGTAATACAGACCGACAACAGGAAGAGAGAAAGACGGAGAAGGGCATCAGTGAGTGGCAACATCAATCAAGCTCTTTGTGTACTTAAAATATCAGTAAACCTTAGGGTGCATTATTTTCTAAATATAAAAATAAGTTAAATAAACTGACCTTCTGTTCTTCCTCCCTTAATGTTTGTTATTTTTATGAGTATTTAAAAAAATAAACATCAACTAATTCACTGTTAGTCCCTGACTTTACCTGCCTCAAATAAAATCTCTGCATCCGCTCAAACTCTCTGAGCAGTGAGAACACAGATGAGACCATTTTGCACAAACTGCCAAACAACTGTTAAAAGAAATATTAAGAAAAATAAATCTTTTTGATTTACAAATATTTTACCTGAACAGCCTCCCAACCCCACTCTCTGTATTTGGGGTCATGGGTGAACCTCCACATGTACATGTAGGTCTCGATGACCTCGGGACGGAGGATGAAATATTTCTCGTTCTGGCGGGTGGCGATGGCCTCGACCCCGCCATCGAAACGAAAAGCCTCTGGACCCAGCTTCAAGGCTGCGGAGGAGGAGAGAAGATGCTGCAGATGTAACGGAACATACAGACTCACACAGTGATAACGTCATGTGAAGATTGACTTAAAGTTTTTTTTCTTTTTGCTTGATTGTTTGCGTTATTTGCTCACATTAACATATGTGTGCAGCGCAGACTAATGTCAAAGAAACATCAGGTCAGTGTTCACTCAAAAAATAAAGCTATTCAGCTGTTAGTGGTAACGTTTTCCCAGACTGTGTTTAAAACATGGTGACTCACAACACGACTGTGGTATGGATTAAACTGAGGGACAAAAACAGATTCATCTGATTGAGAATTAAAAATAAAAACATGCAGCATTAATTAAAATAAATTAGGCTAAAACCACTTCTCTTTGAATGAACACTAATTGAACTTTTCCATTAATTTGACTTTGCTGTTAAAAAGGAGGACGGGAGCACGGACGTCATTCAAAAAAGCCCTGAAACATGGCAAAGGCCAACATTTAGAAACGTGTTCGGTTCCCAATACGTATTTTTGTAAAGTAACTGTTGTGTGTATTAAAATAAAACTGAAAAAACTAAAATAAAACTAATAAAAGAAAATATGACCAAACTTAGATCTGCATTCAAAAAATATCAAAGTAAATCCACTGAATCAAACTTATAACTAGTGATGAATTTTACTGGAAAACATTCATTTCTGAGTCTGTTGCATTCATCATAAACAGTGTGTGTGTGTGTGTGTACCAGTCCTGGTGTAGGACTCATGACAGGTCCGGGCGATCTCGGCGGCCTGCTCCATCTGGTGGCCCGTCTTGTCGTTGGGCGCCCCGTCGGCGCCGAGGGCGATCATGCCACCTGCGAAACAGGTCAGGTGACCCATCTTATGCTCCAGCAGCCCCCCCTTCCACTCCGCTATGTAGGTCAGCCCGCCACTCGACTTCCTCATCAGATTGGTCTCAATCGCCTAGAAAAAACACAAGGCAACGGAGGGGATTCAGGGTGGGTTCGGGTTGGTCGTCAATCTCATGTTGAACACTGGCAAGAAAACCAGTTTCTGAAAATCATAATATGATGTCAACAGTGTGAAAAACATCTACCTTCTGTTTATACCTACAAACAGGCCAGTGGTGGGTGGGTGATCTTCAAACATCAGTAGAAAATATATTGTACATCTCAGTGACACAGCTCATAACAACCTCTGCAGATCATCACAGGCCTCCGGCCCGTGGTTTCCAAAAATAAGTGATGACTCAAAGTAAGTGGAACCATAGGTTCTAATACACTGACCCTTTAACGTGGCCCAGATTCCAGAGAACCAGACCGTACATTAAGGACATCAGTGTTAACATTTCATTTCCCCACTGTGACTCAGAAATTCACCCTGTGCTGCTCCTGCTCCATTTCCTGTTTGTGACAAATACATCAAGAACCGCTATAATCCCTGAAGATCGGGAGGGATTATGGGTAAAGTATCCCTGCGTGTTAAATTCTGTATTTTAGTCGCCATGTAATATATTTGCTCCCCAGTGTGTTACAGAAAGACATCACTTGTCGCCACAGTTTAAGTTGACAGTGTGTTTTAAGGGACAAAAAGCTGCCTGCTCAAGTGTGTGTGTGTGTCTCCATATTTACTGTAGGTGTGTTGTTGCCTCTGCTCCCTGTCCTTGCCTTTATACAGATGTGTGTGTGCAACTTCCTCCTCCCATCTGCTCAAACTCACTATCAGGCTCCTAAGGTTTGGCATTGAAAGTGAAAGTTGGTGAGCTCTTAATCACAAAATTGGCACGTTACAGTCTGAGCCGCCCCAGAATGTGTATATTGTATTGTCGTGGTCAACATTTAAATTATTCCTTTTATTATCTCGTGAGTAACACGTGTAAGCTTCAAGGTTATTGGGGTGAACGGATTCCTAACGTCCTCCGCAGGGAGCAGTAAATACAGCAGCGAGACCACTTTTCAATATCTAAAGCTGACCTCACAGTTGTTGTCCACAGCCATTTATTATGACTCACAGGATGCAAAACCCTGCGGAGAAAATCCATGTAGCTCACCGTCTGTAAACAGCGTGTTCAAATCCTCATTTTGTCCATTCAATAACCACAACTTCAAATCAGAGGTTACTGGTCCTGTATTCTACATCCACACTTTCCCAGTTGTTAACGTTTTCACATGTTGATAGATTGATGTGCAAATTGTAACATCACTGTTGATTGTTCAGCGATGCAACACGCCGCGGTTCTCTGTGCTCAGAAGTGCAACAGATTGGAAATTACAACCCACAGAGATCAGTGATGTATAATTTCGTGGCTGAGACAGAAAGGGTTGCTTTCCAGCATTCACAGACGGTGCTTTCAGGGACCTGCAGACCGGTGAGAAATGATGATTTCTGTTTCAGCAGCACGGTTTTACAGCCATCAAAAGGAAAAGCCACAAATGAACTAAATGACAGCTTATTAAACCTGCACATACTGTATTTCACTATATTAAAAGGGATTGTTCTCATTGATTTATCTGTTTTGTCACGCAGCCTCCAAAAGCCTGACATCCCTAATGTAGAATACTGTCACTAATGTTCTGAAAGTATAAGAAAAATAACTAAAAAACAGTAATGTAACGTTTAAACTCACCAGTTCACCTGCTGCTGTCTTCACTGCACTGACACGTACAAATATTCAGTATATAAACTTAGTACGTAGGAAGCAGGAGCTTGACAAAGCCATTCATTTTGCTCATGCCACACACTGAATGCTATTCTGCTAACTGCAATAAGAAAAGTGAAACCTTGAAAATATCCTAAAGCCCATGGTGATGTCTTCAAATGTCTTGTTTTGTCCAGCGATCCAAAACCCAAAAAGGTTCACTTTGCCAGTTTAAAACAGAGAAAGGCTGCAAATCCTCACAAAGGAGAAGCTGGAGCCAGAGAACGTTTGACACCTCTGCTCGATAAATGACTCAAACGATGAACTGTTTATCAAACGAGCTGCAGATTATTCTTCTGTTCAGTTAATTGGTCAGTTGAGTATCTGTGTCTTCTGTTCCATTCTCAAAGAGTCAAAGTCACCTCAGTCCAAACTGAAGAGCTGTCTGAGGTGTGTCTGTGTTGTGGATGAAGTGTGTTCCAGTGTGTGTGTGTGTGTGTGTTACCTGCAGGGCATCGTAGTACATCTTCTTGCCTTCCTCATCAGTCTTGTCAGACATCAGCCAGGCCTTCAGCAGGTACTCATAGAAACTGTCACCCAGGCCACCTACGGACACGTGATCTGCCACACACAGATAGACAAAGGTTATAACACACACACACAGGCTCACTCACAGACACACTCACAGACACACTCACAGACCTCCCACACGTCCTCAGGTTTATATTACAACTGCCATCATTGCTGGAGCGTCCATAGCTCATCCTCAGATTACACAGAGCTGGATGTATGTGTGTGTGTGTGTGTGTGTAATATAAAGCAAACATACCTACAGCTAATAATCTACTGCAGTATCTGAGTGTGTGCATGTGTGTGTGAGTGTGTAGGTGGTTGTGGTCCAGCCAGCTGATCTGTAGTGCTGTATTTGCCCTGCTGACTGTCAGCGAAGGCTCATCCATATGCATGTGTCATTAACGGAGTCCAGCCCTGTTTGTGGAGTGCAGAGATTAAATGTCAGCTGCAATCATCTTGAAGTGAAGAGAAAGGAGGCCGGTGGTGAAGATGGTTCGGTCTGGAGCCGATAACAGCACCTGGCTGTCTACAAGCTCAGCACTGAACCAGGAACAAGAGCAGCAGACAGCTGAGAGGGATGATGGAAGCTTAAAATAGAGCATCAGTGATCTGCCAACAACACTTCAACAGTCTGATTATAATACAAGTCATGAAAAACCATCACACATTTATGCACAAACATGTTTCTGATAGATAACTGGAAGCACAGAGAGATGATGGAAACTATGACTCAGCATTTCTTATCCACACATGGAAACACAGCAGCTGTATGGTTATAACATAAAACTACCAAACATGACTAGGTCTCATAAGTGAAGTCTATGAAAGGGATAGGGTAAGCACGGCAGAGGGAGGCTGTGGTGGAGACATATTTTTCAGACATTAGGCTGAAAACATCCCGAGGTCATAATTTATTCAACAAATGCAGTCCCATCACTGTTGCATAATTACTTTCCAGATGAAAAACCCTCTCTGACTAAGACGAGCATAAAAGCGTTTTTTTTTTTTTTTTTTTTTTGTTGAAACTTGCTTGTTTCTATTCCGCGCTGCAAATTGAATATGTCATCATTTGCATAAAATACTCCGATGAAAACACAGGTACTGGCTCTGGTTAAGAGTGTCAGATAAATGCCAACAGATATAACTGTGGATGTGCTTTCAGTGGTTTTATTCAATATTTCAGTGCATCAGATAATAAAAAGTAGGCAGACCAGAGGTTCAGGTCTATGTTTAACCATCAGAGATACTAACAGCTCTCCATTTAATGACTGGATATTAAAAACAACCAGATATGACTCTAATATGTTCAGAAGGATACCACGGGTTATAAAAAAACTAGATTATAAAACTGGATCAAAGGATTTCTAATTTAATGTCACACTTGTGTAAATCAAGAGAATGATGTCCTGGTTTTATGTAGAGCAGTGACTGGCCTGAACAAACATGATACTTTTACAATGTAAAATTAGTTCTAGAATAATTAAGCATGAAAAACAATTAAGTTTCATTCATCTCAAATCTGAAAAGCTCACGAGCTAAAACAGCAGATATTTCAGTACAACTTCAGAGACACTACGTCAGCTGTTTCAGGTGATTTCAATCTCAGTTTCCCCCTCTGGATGTGTGCTTTCCTACTGATGCAGACATCACAGTCCCACAACAATAAATCACAAAGAACATGATGATTCTGTACTATTTTGTATGCATAACAGTGTTTCAAACAAAGTCGGTTTTTAAGCCATTACTGGTCTAATTTGCTAATCTTCCCAGTTCTTGGTGGGTGGCTGAAATGAAAACACAGCAGGCTGAAGAATCATTTTCCCGACGCTGAGTTCAGCTCCTGGTGCTCCGTAGTTCCCGGCATTATTTTATCAAAAGGGCAACTAAGGATTCAAGGAAGCGAACCTGTTCACTTTCTTGTCTGCAGTTAGATGGAAAATTGATACCTCTCTCACACCGGTCTGTTAAATGTGAAGCTGATGCCATGTGACAGTTTGTTCAGTGGAAACAGGTGGAAACAGCACCTGTAAAGCTCCCCCATTTTTATCTCACTGGTTGAATCTGTACAAAAAGCCAAAGTATAAAATCGTGATTTTTCAGCGGTTATGTTTCAGGCTATGCCTCGGCCGGGCACAGTTACTTCCTGGACTCTCTGTTGGTAATGACGAGGTAAATGTCTCCTGGTTGTAGCTACATATTTACTGTACAGACAGACAGACAGAAAGTGGCCTCAACCTTTTCATCTGACTCGCAGAAAGAAAGCAAATGAGCATATTTTCCCCAAAAAATGTCGAGCTATTTCTTGACTTGATGGTTTGATATAGTAGCTGTGTCACTGTGAAGTCCAGCTTCTGCTCTGCAGAGGTCAGAAATACCTAAAAGCTGCTTTAAAAATGGGTCCAAAAAAAAAAAAGGATTTTGATTTCAGCCCCTCTCCCGCGTCTTGTCAGTGTCATTTTCATTACATCTACTCAGCTGACACTTAGCACAGACTTTCCCTGGACTCTTCTCCTGAACTATATCTAATATCACTTTTCTGCTATACATCGCTCTTTCTGCAACACCAAATGTTATTCTCTGTCCAACCTCTCCTCTTCCTCCAAGTCTCACCTCTCTGTCATTATCATCATTACCTGTTCAGCTACAGGGTTTGAAGAGTTTGATAATGGATTCAAAATTACACCCTGTGACTGCAACCTGTCAGAAACGCGCCTGTGTGAACAGACACCTGTGCACACACTGATGTTAACAATAGGAGCTGGGGGTGGAGTGAGTATGAAAATACTTGACAGTGATATGGGTAAATAGTGGGTTGCAGTAATGCAAAGAGAGTCAACAAAGTTCAAATGGAAAGAGGGATGAAAAGAGGGACTGCACCACTGCTCCAACACTGCCTCTATTAACAGTACAATAAAAAAAAACCCTCTAAGTTACCATAAACCATAGTTAACCAGTAACACAGACCAGAGATTTTGGCCTCCAAAATAAGAGCATTTCATTTATATGTTATATATATGTATATAATATATTGTTATTATATAACTGCTAATTTGATCAAGTTTTTATCAACTCATCATTTCGTCCGTACTCACCATAGATGGATTACAGTATAGTTAAGGTAAGTCGGTGGATGTGAGAGCTCTTTGAGGAGCTCAAGAAATTGTAGTAAAGTTTAATTAATGTCCAATAATTGGGGGCAGGTTCATGGACAAATTAAAAAATAATGAACACTTAAAATTCTGAATCTGAGCCGGAGACATTGTGATGATTATAATAACAGAATGATACGTGTGCACTCTCCTGGTTTCCGTCAGAACAAATTACAGGTGTGGAACAGTTTTCTTTGAACGCTCAGCATAAGGTGCACGGCAGTAATCCAGACAGGTTGTAATTTGCACGTCATCTTGGGAAAGAAAAGGGCTAACCTTGGTGATAAATTCAGATTTTATTAATGTTTCTGATATCAGACTCAAAGTCCAGCTTACTATTAACCCAAAGGTTTTCAGCCTGTTATTTTCATCTTAATTACACCGTGTTTAGGTGTGAAACTACTTCATCTCCAGCCTGCAGCAGATAATTCTGAGCCAGTCTTGAATTTGTGTCTGAAATACTCTTTAAATTATGTGAATGGGGCAGGAAGAGTTTGACTGCAGCCCGGTGGCTGTTAGTGAGGACGGGGAGCTCCTGAATGTTCCAGCCTCTTCCTCCTCACCATCACCATCACCTGCGGTATTTGGCTGTCTGAAAAAGCTGTCTACATTTTTTTTTTTTTGGCTTTTATCTTTCCTCCTTGACATTATCCCTAAATCTCACAAAGGAAGAATCTGTGTTACCGTACTGTTGAATGTCACTCCACACACAATGAGGGTAAAGAACACCGATCACTGCTCTCAAGTTCTGCTATGATATTTACGCACTATACACACAGGAAGTGCAGGAGAAAAACAACTTACGTTGGCCCCACTGGCCGCTGTTGGGGTTCAGGTAGTTGGGGTACAGCCCCTGAGGTTTGTCCAGGCGGTTAAGGACCTTCCGGATGTTCATGACCTAATGATTAAAAGAAATGAAAACACAAATGAAACCGAGTGAAGCTCAATGCAAACACCACAGGTGCTGTGCCCTGACAATAGAGTATGTAAAGTGTTTATATGAAACAGTGTGAAAAGAGCCTGGAGACACTGCTGACTGGTTTCCCCAACATTCCACACACTTCAAAAGCCAAAGTGGAGAACAAGCAGCCAGGGTTTATATTTTAGATTTTCTCATCTCCTCTGTTTCTTTTACCTTCTGAGCAAACTCAGGATTTCCAGAGAGTTTGCTGAGGTGCATGAACTCCAGATGCAGGGTGCCGTACTCGGCCAGGATGCTGCTGCCGCCCGATGCCCACGGCCAGTTTCTACCGATACCACTGCACAAAGGGGAGAAGAGAAGGAGACAGAGGTTTCTGTTAATGAAACAGAATAACAAAAAGAAGTGCTGAACCACAGCTGGTGTGAAAAAGAGAGATACGATTTGAAAACTGCATGCTGTTTGACAATTCCTGCGCATTTCAGTAAATCAGAACCACCTCCTTCACATGCTTTAAGTTGTCTACACTTTGTATTCACTCTTAACGATTTTGTGGACAATATAACACAAGAACACAGAGTCATGTAAGAGAAGCCATTCATCAGGAAACCTGATTATCTTGATACTAAACTGATGAAAAGAGGCGATGCATCTTCAAAAACTCAGCTTCAGAGCGACTCAGCAGAAATACCTTAAACTACTGAAGCTGCTGTAATTGTTATTTTAGAAATTTGTTAAAGACTAAGGTACAGTCATGATACCTTAAACTAAAATTCCCACTCTCCATATTTATGAGCACGTTTTGTTTTTGCTGGACCCCGCCCTCTCTCCTGACGCTGCTTGTAGTGACAGTGAAGTTGCCTTGACTTTGAGGCCATATGTAAAACCCTGGCATGGTTGACAAGGACAGAAGACTTAGCAGCAGGGTGTGTGTGTGTGTGTGTGTGTGTGTGTGTGTGTGTGTGTGTGTGTGTGTGTGTGTGTGTGTGTGTACGTGTGTGTGTGTGTGAGCGCTGGATCATTACAGCCACTGACAGATCACTTCCTGGCCAAGAACTGATGACTCTGGTTGTGATGCCTCAAGTAACCACTCATGAATACATATTAACAATTGACTACACTGTGAAACACATAGCAGAATGTCTGCACTACAATAACTACATGGGGACACATGGACAAACACACACACACACACACAGAGGAGGCTGAAGCAGGGGAGACATCCGACAAATGAGGAAGAAGGGGGAGGAGAAGGTGTGTGAATTGGGAGAAGTGCCATGCACACACATCCCTTCAAAGAGGTGGATGAACATACTAATTATCCCCCCTTCAACTCATCATGCTGCACAAGCCATAATTTGTTTCCCATTACACCATGGATTTAATCAAGTCAACCAAACACAGGGAGGACCACCGCAGCATCAGGCGGCGGGCAGACAGACAGAGATCAGGGTCAGAGAACATGACTGGTGAGGAAAAATCCCATCACTGCACACCCTGATTAAACTGGGAGCTGAGTCTTTGTTAGGCTTTGGACTGATGTGGACACTAAAATAGGACATTAAAGTCCACTATTACCTGCACAAACGGTTAATGTGGGCACCGTCATGTGGTTGACATGATGTATTGTTAACTTAAACCCAAAATATACAGAGGTCCAGTTACTTCCAGAGGAGCACAACATTATTTCATTATCTCGCCTGCTGCCTCCACCTCCCCTCAGTCAACTGTAGACTTGATCTGTATATCCATCATTTTCAATCCCTTTATAAACCCAATGATGAACGATAAATCCCTTGTCTTGGCAGTGGGGAGGTGAGGAGGCAAACACACACCTTCCCAACTCACCCCTGTCCACCTCAATCCCTCCCAAAGCCCTGGTGTGAGAAACACTAAATCCCTGTTAAGGAGAGCAAAACAAAGCAGCAGGGAAAAGCTGCTGCGTAAACCAAACAGACACAAAACAATGAAGAGCAGGTATAAAGTGTAATACTGGTGACAGATAGACGAGGGCGCGTTTGGAATAACATTAATCTGCCCGGGGAGTCTGAAAGTTTCAGAGAGACAAATTCAGGACTATTTAAGATGCGTGATACTGTCTGGAACTAAATTCAAAATAAAGAAGCTTTATAAAAACACAGAGCTGTCAGAAGAGCAGTCTGTCTGTTGAAACACAACTGTTGAAGTTATTAAACGGTTATGTGGACAATTAAAATACAACTTTTGAAAGGAATTAATAACACAATCACCCTCTTACAAATTCACGTTGGATTTATAAGCAGATCAATACACTCAGAGATTTTGCTGCTACCAGTATCTGTGACCAGTAGCTTACGGCAGCTAAAGTTAGCAAACACAGATGTTTTCCTGAGACAACACCTCAGAACACCTGTTACTGAGACACACTGAGGACTGTAGGGAGAGACTGCTGAGGAAACCAAATGGACACAAGCCAATAACCATCACCGCTGTGAGAGAAACGAGGGTGAATTTGAAATAAAACTCATCTGTTAGTCCGACCTCTCGCCGTGGCTGCTTGCAACAACAGCTCACAGCGAACGAACTGTGATTGAAATGATGCATTAATGCTGCTAAAGCCAATAAAAACACGGGGTCAGAGAGCTGCCTCTGCTCCATTTTGGGCTAAATGAACCTGTTTCAATAGCTGCTGAGGGACATTCATGCCTGGTGGTCTGATGGAAACTCACTGTTGTTCCAGTCACTTCCTGTACTGGGAGTGGAAACTGGCATTCATCCACTGGCATACAGCACAATACAACTGTATTAGTCCATCTGATGGGAGTCCACTGTTGTGTTTGGCCACTGATGCAGATGTCCTGGTGGCCCAGTTTCCAGGACACTCTTAACAACCAGCATGCTCTACATCCCTTTTCTCACATGGGATGTAATGAGACTTATTACAAGCTCAAGCTATAAAAGACACAGTTCAGTTTATGACCTCTCCTTGCACCACAGACTACACTGCAATACTGTAAAAATATTGTGCAAGTGGCCAAGTTTTAACCACATATCCTTACTGAAGCTTCAGCTGGCTTTCATCCCTATTTTCAGAAATTATCTAGCAATGATATCCACAGTAAGTTGTAATGGATTTCTCCTCTTATCTGTTTCCTTGTGATATCAGATGGTGTAATTTTCACAACAGTATGGGGCTCGAAGATTCACATTTAAAATCTGGCTGAATAAAGAGTCTTGTCTGAATTCAGCTCACTAACAGAAGTCACAGTGGTGTTTCGAACTCCATCATCGCGCTGTCTTCTGACAAAGTGTTCTGCTGATGAGCGGTGAAGTGAAGTAATGTAATGCAGTGCACTGAAAAACATTCGGTAATTCTCTTTGCAAACTAGACTGGAAATGTTAATGAAATGTTACAGCGACCTCGAACTGGAGGACTTTTCAGAGATTATGTCAGGCTTACGCCAACGTATCAACGCTGATACTGAACTTTCATCATAAAGCAAGAGATCAGCCAGCATCATCCACCTCTGATAGAAGTGATATGATGCAGTTTGTTTGGCTAATAGAATCCAGGCCCATGGATTTTAATTAATTTGCTCAGCCCCACAGCCCCATCAGGCCAGTCTGCCACTGGCATCACTGCTCCTTTAAAAGGGACCTGTTATGCTCATTTTCAGCTATTACATTAAAAAAAAAAGTTTAAGTTAAATACTGCTTCCAAGAACAAGCTCAGCCTCTACAACTGTCCAGTATCTATACTTTAACTAGTTAGTAAAAGCTACTAAACTCTGGCTAAAAGCTTAATAGATCGAACTACAGATGCAAGCAACATTCTCTGAGAAGTGAACTTTTCTTATTTATCTCTGTCACTGCTCATGCACATCGCGCTGCCCTGCTTTTAAACCAACAAACAAAAGAAACTACAGGCTCAAGGGTCCAACCAACAAATACGGAACCAAAGCCTCAACCTAGAAAAACTGGGTCATTACAGATTGATGCCAGTGTGAATTATGATAGATCCCACCGGAGGACAGGCTCCTGTCCTTTTGGTGTTTGTCCTTTTGGGGCTGTCCAGTCTTTTAATTATTCACCCTCTCACACCTATTTCCTGGCCAGCTGTGAAATGACAAATTGTAGCTTGCTGGCGTTACACCCTCCAGTCCATTCTGCAGAGCCAAAAACAGTGATTTTAATTCTGTGGTACCAAGCAGTAACCTGGAAAAATAGAAAAGGCTTTCCATCTCCATAAATTAGCATGTCACACCAGGATGTGCCCTCTCATGCTCCTCTAGTATTATGTTGGGAAGCACGCCTCCGTTTCATTTGTACTCTGTGGTTGGATGAAGCCTATATTTTGGCTCATTCTCTCTCTTTTTTTGTTCCTAACCCTTTCACTGTCCTCCTCCTCCTCATCCATGCCATGACCTCGCTTTGCCTCCTGATTTTCTCTCCTCAATATCTCTTCCTCTCTGTCTGAAAATCTATTGCACTTCTATTCCTCTAGGCACAGAGAAAATGTGAACTGCAACAGATCCACAGTTAGCAACTTAATTAGAGGCCTTAAATCATGGCTGCTTTCCACAGCCTTAGGTTACCGCACGCACTCACCGGGGGAATGAGTGTGTGCATTTCTGTGTGCGCTTAAAAAAAAAAAAAAAAAAAATCTTTTGATTCCCTGAATGCCAGACTTTTTCTTTGTTGTTCAAAAGTGCCTCAGGGCAATGAGACTGTGTTACTACCAATACCAATACTGCGTATCTGCTGTATGTACACGTGTGTACTCAGAACCGTGGCCATGGAAAGAACACAGACTGTATAAGGGTCTCTACCTTTTTCCTTCCAGCCAGTCTTAGGCCTCAAAATGGAAATGAAGGCCGCAAACCCTAACAACATAAACCCATGAGATCCTCAATATATAACCTGATATACATTTGCTATCTGTCTGAGTTAAAACCAAACAAATATTAGCAGATACTACTATTTTCAAACTTTTTAAATTCTAAAATATTGATACTGGTAGCGGCTCAAAAGTCCAGTATTCAGTGGGCTCTACAACCCATCAGAAACAGTTTTTTAACAGCTTGTTCTAAATTCAGTCCCTTTTGCCTGACATGACCTAATTTGAACCCATCAACCAGACGAAACAGAATTAGACCAATGCAGCTAAAACAGCTCTCAGAGTCACTGCAAAAACACCCACATAAAGTGTGTTCACACGGTTCACTGTACCTTCAGATCATTTTTACATGTGTACATGTAAGCATCCCACACCACTGTCTGAGAACAGGGAATTCTGTTTTTTCAGAACCTGGAACCATCAAATATTTAGGATTTCTTCACACAACAATCAATTATTTCAGCTGCAGATGCATTATCTGTCAAATGACTCACTCCTAAAGCACATTTACATCAGGACAGAAATCTGTCGTCACAGGCTGAGCACCCTTCTCTTCTCAATAAAACTGCACTGATTCACAGTGTACCATTCCTCCTACCTGTGGGTACATATTTATTAGAATGAGTGGAAAACATGACATCCTTTAACATATACTCCACCTATTCTTTCTACAATAGATCTACTGATCTTAACTTTATCGTACTATAGTGAAGGCGAAAGTCGGGCACTACAGACCTTATTCAACTGTTTCACTCTAAAGTAGCTCGAAATGGAAATACAAGCCAGTTCCCTTAGATGTTATTATACTGTCATCAGTCTCTAAGCAGAGAATTTCCACACATCTACTGGATTAACAAGTTCATGTTCCTATCACATCTATGAGAAAAGGCTGCATGACAGAGTGGCACTTTGCAGGGTCACCCAGTGTGACAATCTCACCAGGCTGTGCTAATAGAGCCATTCTCCATCTAGGCCTATTAATCAAACTCCGAGACCCCAAGAGCTCAGAATTGATTGCTTTAGCCTCAGAGAGTCTGTAGCTGAAGGAGCAAATCTGCCCAAAGCTGAAATTTTTTTCTTTTTTTACATTTTCTTCTGTGAGATAAGAAAAGAGAGCAGGGGCAAAGAGTTGGCTTCGACTCTGCAGCATCATTAGGATGATGACGCTGCTTTTAGCAGCAGTTTGGCTGGAGAGAGGCTATTTTCTTTGAGTATGTGCATTCTGAAATGGTGGCTGTTGGTGGGTCAGCTGTATCTAATGCAGATTCTTAGACAAAGCAAAGTCTACAAGACTATAAGAGAGTGAAAGCCCATTCTGAAGCCCAGCAGGATGAAATATTCCCAGAAACTCAGAAAACAGTGATCGCTCACATCTGATTAATGATTTATTCATCGTTTTAGGCAAATGTCTTCTCTTAGCATACTGTCCTGAACTTTTTATTGGCAGTTACACGGAAAAAAAATCAGATGTGTGTGTGTGTGTGTGAGAGTGTGTGTGTGCCTGTGTGGGACACAATCATCACCATGATGCATGAAGAGAGGAATGAACTACTAATTCCAGGGTGGAGCACAGATCCAGACACCTCAACACAGCCCAACACACACACACACACACACACACCCGCACAACACATTCCCACAATGTCTCATCCTATTAAGACCAGTCAGTATGCAGTGCAGTGGGAGTGATTTGCAAGAGCTTTATCAGTCTGAATGGTAATAGAAGAGCTATGGGACATACTGGCCGAAGAAGATAACGACTGGGTAACTAGTGTGTGTGTGTGCGTGTGTGTGTGTGTGTGTGTGTGTGTGTGCGTGTGTGTGTGCATCTGTGTGATAAAGTGAGAGAGAAATAAAGTGTCAGAGGACACGGGGGAAAGCGGTTGGTTGGTAGAGCTGCTATGGCTTCCCTCGTTGAAGCACAGCGTCTTAATGTTGTAGGAAGCCACACATGTACTGTACATACAGTATCGGGACATTGTATGCTGGATTTCCACTGTTGCTCTGTTTTACAACAGGGTGGTGTTTCCATTATTCTCTACGTCCATTTGGAGCAACTACTGGCCAAAAAATGCTTTTTACACTTCAGTCAATTTTTAATGTCTAAACTGATGATTTTCACCGTAAGATGAAACAAATCCAGTGCTAAGAATGTGTGAAAATATTCTGCCGTCCTTTATAAAGTAGCATATTTGTTTAGTTCTCCAGTTATTGCTCGACTTTCCTTGTCTCGATTACAGTATCATGATTCATCTTTATTCATTTTCTAATGTGCGACTGACATTACTGATAAGCAGCAGAGAACAGTCATAATACTTTCCCCCAGTAAAAACAAATCAATGCAGCCTTTAATTTGCTAATACCAGCTGTTTATTCTCTGTTAATGCCTTCTTTTCTATTTAGTGGCACTACAGCACATTTGAAACTGATTAATAATGTTTTAATCCTTTCATTTGAAACCACAATGTCGTTTGACTGAATGTACGATTAAATATTTCCTCACCGTCTGTTGGATGCTTCCTACTTTCCACAAGTATGAAAAAAACTTTATTTTCTAAGTTAAAAAAGAAGCTGTCATTAAGGAAGAAAGGGAGAGATGAGACAACTGTCTAATAGTGTTCATTTTATAGAACATTTCACTGGAAGCGACTTCGCCACTGACATGCAATTCTTCGCCTTTGTTATTCTTTTACTCAGACAATCAAAACTAAATTCAGGGACAACTGTTCTTCTATCCGTCTGACAGCTGTGCCACCAGACTTGCTCTGGCGGGGCCGGAGTCTGTGGCAGATCAATTGGGCAAATCGGATCTTAGCAGCATTTTCCGCTCATTTAGTGGCAATCGATGGGTTTATATACAAAGAAAGGGAAACGGAGAGAAAGAGAAGGGAGGAAAATGAGGCAGAGGGATCTCTGAGTCCAGGACCCGCCTCTGATTTATCGGACCTCACAAGTGGCCAAGTTGAGGCTGTTTCAAGTGTCGTCTGAATATGAATCAACTGGACGTTAAGACAGATCACTCTGACAAAGAATTCCAAGTTTTCTTTTGGATTTCTGTCATAACTAATTCCCAGTGTCTCCATAACCAGACATGTTCCTTCTGTTTTTAGTTTGTTTCATGGAGATCAGTTGGGCTTGTTAGTGCACAAGTTTCATTAAAGCTCCTCATGTAAAACAGATTCATAGACTTTTTTGGCATAACATCACACCATTTTATGATTCCAGGATAATCCAGGAATTCCAAGACCAGTGTGAAATCTCATTAAAAATAAAGACTCCGCTGGCATTTATCTTGCTCTCTAAAATTAAAAGCGAGCCAGTGAGCTAACAAGGTTTACGTGGAGTAGAAGCAGTGACATGTTTTAAACTGTGCCCTTATTTCTCGTGGCCCCTCTTGGGCTCTGTAGATAGCTACAGGGTAGAGAGATGAAAAACTGTAGAGAGGGAATAAAGAGAACAAGGCCATGGAGTGGAGTGGACCTACGGTATGATGTCCTGAAACTGAAGGAGATACTGGGTCACTCAAGGTAAGATGGATGGAGTGAGGAAGGACGGAGAGGAAACACAGGAGAATGGGTTAAGAAAAAAAGGGGAGAAAGATGAAGAAGAATAAAAAAACTGAGAATAAAAGAGAGAGGGGAAGGGAAAGACGATAATTGGGCCTCGTTTGCGAGTGTGTCTGTGTGTTTTACAGATTTATTCTGCTTCAATCTGGGTCAAGGTTGTGTAGGCTCTCTCACTGCTTCAAAAGTGCTTCACTGATGATTCGTCTCAACTACCGATTAATGAAAACTCTCCCTGTGTCTCTGTCGAACCTTCAAGCAGCTAATTCACAATGGGAAACTATATGTGTAAACATGTTAAGATGACTTAAAAACAACTGTTTTCATGTTAATACAGCAACAAACAGGCTATTCAGGCCCTTCAGTTCTATTCAGCACAGCTTCAGTTATCCCTGTAAGGTCAAGTGTGTGCAGCAGCTCATCATCCAGAGCTCCACTCTGCAGCAAGACAATGATCCGAGCACACAGCCAGAATCATAAAGAACTATGTCCGGAGACAAGATGAACGAGGAGTCCTGCTACAGATGGTCTGTCCCCCACAGAGCCCTGATCCCATCATCATGGAGTCAGTCAGGGATCACACGAAGAGACAGGAGACGCTGAGACAGACTCAGCCCACAGAAGAACTGAGGCAGGTTCTCCGGGACGCTCAGAACAACCGACCTGACAAGTACTTTGAAAAACTGTGTGCAGCTGCACTGAGGAGAACTGGAGCGGTTTTAAACAGAGAGGATGGTCACACCAAGTCCTGCAATGATTCTATATCCCAGTGAGAGCAACCACGGGCATTAAAAAAAACTGCAGACTCATATAATGCACAGTCATAACTGACTTCTTATTTGCATTTTGCTGCATCACTGGACTCTCGTGTGAAGCTTCCAAGTAATTTGTCTCTTCCACCACATTGTAAACACCACACATGTGCACCGATGCATGTGTGACAGCTAATTTAAACAGAATGACACACAGAGGTCACAAACTCTCAGCCTGAATATGAGTTTCCCTGCACAGAGGCACATTAGCTACTGTGGTGCTGTGTGTGTCACTATAATGTGTGCATAGGAGTGTGTGTGTTTGTGTGTGTGTGTGTACTTTAAAGCTATCATAGCTCAGTCATGCAGGTAAAGTCATCATCACCACCAATCTGCTCAGGCCTCTGGAGGACCACGCATGCACACCCACATAGATGTGCGTACACACACACGTGCACACACACATGCACACGCACACACGCGGCGTCTCTCCCCGGGGTGTTTCTCACCGCAGAGAGGAGGACAACGGAGGGGCCGAGTCCATTCACCCATACAGGAGGAGGGAAAATTAATTTGTTACGGCGCGTTTATCGTCATGACAACCTGCTTTTTAATTAACGGCTGACAAACAGAAGAATGTACTGTCTCTCTGGGAAAAGAGAGATATAAAGAAAATGGAGGAAATGAACGAGCGCTCCCATCATCATGAGTGATTGACAGGAGGAGAGGAGGATTACGGGAGGGCATATGATGACATATGTTTATAATTGTAATTGTATAATTTATATATAATTGTTTTCATTTGATTTTGCTCTGGACTGTAAATGTACTGACTGTAGCCACTTTAAAGAGAGATCTCCATTATGAAGATCTCCTGCTCAAGATTTAGGTTCATTGTTTTGGTCATTTTTATTTATTTTCTGACAATTTATAAATATAATGATAAATATATGTATATAAATATAATTTAATAGATAAAGAAACACACAGTTTGCAGCTCTTCTTGGTTGTATGACTCTGATAATTTATGACTTGTTTCCTCTTTGGTTTATCAATGTTTATCTGTTGATAAGAAACCTAATGAAGGTTAATAAGATATTTGATTAACAACTTAATTTGAAAATGCGAGGGTGGACCATGGCAGTGTTTGTTTTTCCTGTTGGCAGTGCACCCTTCCCAAAACCAGGTTTTCAGAAAATTTACAGGTGTAGCTTTACATGTTAATGCCAGCCTTCTGTAAATTAAAGGCTCAGTCCGTTAGCATGTACAGGCACTGAGAAGGAAAGTCTGTATGTGAAATATAGTGGAAAAACAAACCAGGACAAATATATTATATTATATATATTATATTTCCGTGTGTGTGTGTAGTATCAAACCCACGGGGCAGCCCCCTTGACAGTGTGTCACAGTGTATTAATAAATGCTGACTGTGTTCTATAAGCTAGTCAGAGAATTCAGAAACTTTGCAGTTTGTCTTTGGAGTGAAGTTTAGTTTCAGGGCGAGCCACTGGCACAAAGTCCTGGATGAAAAACCAAACAACTTAAGTCTGACAAGTCTGCTCTCTCATGTAAAAACCAAAACACCTCAGCTCCGTGTGTGAGGGTGAAACAGAGAGAGCCTGTGTTCGCCCACCTCACATCCAGCGTTAGACCACAAAGCTCTTTAAAGCATCACACCATCAAAACAGACCTGCTGCCTCAAATACCACCAGCTTGGACTGCTGGGTGAGAACCAGTGTGTGTGTGTGTGTGTGTGCGTGTGTGTGCGTGTGTGTGTGTGTGTTCTACCTCTTGAGGTTAAGCAGAGCCCAGGGGATGCCGGTGGGCGTTTTGAAGGCTGGCAGCAGCTTTTCACCCAGCTCCACCGCCTTTCTACGAAAGACCTGAGAAAGAAAGAAAGAAAGAAAGAAAGAACATCTCATTACAAGAGGTTTCTCTTTGCTGTAAGAGGATTTTACTTTTTTTTTTTTCGATCATCCAAGACCCATAACTCAACAACTTAAACACTGAAACAACACTTAAAAACTGAAATCTGTTCAGTGTCAAAGATAAGATCAGGTAGAAATACTACTCAGCATTTTGAAATCTGCGTTTTCCTGTCAGTATAAAGTTTATAGCTTAAACTTGTAGCTCAGTCCTTCCCTCCTTCCTTCCGCTCTTTTTATCCCTTTATTCCAGGCTTTCCCTCTTTCCTGTCTCCTTCCTTTTGTCCATGTAATCTTCTGCCAATACCGTTCCTCTGCCTGCCTTGTTGCTGCTTGCAGCTACGACACAGTGATGTTTTCCATCTGTAATTTGAGGAAAATTACAGAGATTCTTTGCCCCATTTAGTCACTTACATAGTGTAAAAATGAAATTATAAGATACTCTTCAGTAAAAATATTCCAACTGGAAAAAGACTTTGAACTCAAAATAATGACGTAGCGAGACGCTAAGTCTGGAACCGAAGAAGAAGGACATAATCAGAATACTGAAAGGCATCATGTGAACATTTTACAATCAGTTTATTACTATAGCAAAGTGGATTTAGGGCTATTTTAACAATGAAAATAAATAAAGAAGTCTGGAAGAATCTGTCTACATCTGATTGAGCACTAACTGAAGATGTGGAAACTAAACGGGCAGCAACATCCAGCAGTTCCCTCTTTATACAGTTAGAGTTTTCCTGCAGCTCTTCCCAAACTGACAGGCCTGGGAAAGTTATTCAGACTAAGACATACAACTCTACAACTCTGTCTCTATCTCTGCTGCTAAAAAATAAACATCCCCTAAAAAACTGAATGAAATTTTGATGCTTTAATGGTCCTCTGCTCATTAGAGGCAACAAAGCTTAAGCTTTAACTTGACAGTAAAACACAAACTCCTCCTAAACAGCAGCGAGTCAGCAAACGTGAACATGTGATGTAAACTTCAGTGCAGTGAAATCAAGTCACACAGCTTTAATACTGAAGTTACACTTTTATCTGAAGCAACCTTCAGCTCGCTTTTTAGAGGAACCTACAGAGGCCTGCTGCTGCTTTAAATAACTTCATGAATATTCAACCTGAAAACGAGCAACTACACCTGGATCTGTTTAAAACCAGGTGATGTCCTGTAAAAGTGGATTTCTGTGTAACATGACCTTTGACCGATCTCCATGAGGTTTACTTGAATTCGGTTGTTTTCCTCTGGTCAATAAAAACTGAGGACTGAACACTCAAAGTTATAAAATAGGTGCTAAACATACCATTTGATTTTAATGTGAATGAATATCTTTTCATTTCTGAAAATATAATGGAATTTAGTACTTTTCTTCTTGCTGTTTGTGGCACTCTCTGTAACAGAATTAAAGCTCGGCTTTGGACTCAATCGTAATCATTATATTATTGGTTTCAGTAATAATTAATTCTATCAAGTGAATTTGATTTCTGTGTCTAAGCTTTTCTGTTAGCATATCTGACTGGACAGCTTTGTGGCAGCTTTAGCCGAGGGCTTGTGGTGTCTCTTAGGTGTCTGATTTTGTTGGCCGTAAAAGTGAAGTACTTCCATATTTGGCTCCTGGCACGAGTTTAGTCAAGCAGTTAAGATGGAATGGGATTTGGCCCGAGACGTGGTGGACTGCTTGACACTGCTGCCAGGGCTTCAGCAGCTTGACTCAAACTTCTGCTGCTGGCCACTGACGAGAGCGAGAATGACGCCGTGTCTGTTTCGGTTTTTCTGTTAGTTACTGAAATCCACATGTATGCAGCCTTTTTTCCCCCACTCACTGCTGATGTAGTGACAGAAGATGCTCAGAAATGGCAAAATAAAATACTAAATGGTTAGAATATGAAATTAAAAATGTCAGACTGAAACAGTTTGTCTCAAGAAAAAAAAAAAAACCTTCATGAATGAGTTAACAAACTCACTTGTTAAAGGAAAGACATCGTTTAGAGCCAGAGGCCAGTGAAACAAAAAATCTGAGGAGGCATCAAAACTTCAGCCTCGCTTGATTTGCTGCATTTTCAAATCCAACCCAGCTCTCATCTGACACAGCTGACCGACCACACGTTTGATCAGGTTTGCCCATTACACGTCTGTCTACACCTGTAAATGAATTACCTCACAAAGATGAAATATGTGGTTTAATTACACAGGAGCATGTTCACTCCTCTGGATAGCAAGCATCATAATCTATTCTAAAGCTCACAGTGTGAACAGTACTGATAATGTTTTACCATTTAACACCAACTCAAGGTGTTGGACGGTAAAAGACTCTTCTCCTTTATACTGAATTTACAGGCATGCAGTCCTTTTTCTTGTCATCCATCCATTACACTTTTCTTTAGTGCAGTAATGCCTTTCATACACACACTTGCACTCAGAGATGGTACAGTAGCACACACTATGTCAGCAAACTGGCAGCTCTGCTCCCAGGCGATCTAGCACTCAGCCGGGTGAGAGAGACGGAGGCAGGGGGGAGAAAAAGATTTGTGAAGAAGAAAAGCTCAAGAGGCTACTTGTCAAAACAATGTGGCAACTCTATAGCTTTTCCTTCAAAAGTAAAAGGCAGGAAAAGGTTACTCCGAGTTTAACTAGGAAGAGAGGCATCACAAAGGCGGTATTCATTTGGTATGAGAATAACTGTCAGAATGACATTTGGGGAATAACCATCAGAACGATGAGGGCGATCTGCTGATCTCACAGAACCGCAGGGCCAATCAGGAAATATGTGGCTGCAGGACCTCCACTGCAAAAATGTCATTTACTTAGACCTTTGGTCCCCATGAAGCTACTTCACCTCTCACAAGCCTCTTCAGTCCCTCTCCGTCTGACTCAGACAACAGAAGTCCTTCACTTCAGTGGACGGTCAATGACAGACAGTAATAAACTAATTACCCTTTGCAAAAGTCAGATCTTTGTCCGAAGAACGGTGACTATGTTGGATTTTCAAAACTTTGTGAAGGAACAGGATTCTTCTTACAACAAAATGAAAACGATCAGACGGTAACTTCTCAAATACGACGACCAGGGCAGGAAACGTACAATCACACATTCTCAACGACAAGCGTTCCAAACCTTCCAGCACACTGGTCTCACGCTTTGCTAAAGGGCACAGAACCAAGGACGAACGCCTTTGGTACTGGAGACGCTGTAAAACAGGCAGATCTAAATGTCCTACAAGATACAGTACTATCAAGCCAAGATACTTGGTGGCATTGTTGACACCAAATTACCCCTCTGTGTGTGTGTGTTTGTGTGTGTTTCAGGACGCTGCACTGTGGGAGCAGGATTTCGTCGTAACAAGGCGTCAGATCCCCGTGATAAATGCCTTTAATAATGTGAAGAGCACACTGAGGGGAAGAATAAAAACACTCCCAGGGACACACAGAAGAATAAATTAAACACACCCTGTGTCCAAGGCCATCAAGCAAGCTGCCAACAAGCTTTAATAAGCAACTGAATTATACAGAAAAGACCGCGCACGCACGCACGAAGTTTGTGGCTGATGTCATTAGTAAAAACTGATAATCACATTTCACACTGGGGCACTTCTGACAAAATATCTATCAGGAAAATGAACTACCTGACAACCACTGTGCGTTTGTTTGTGGATAAATCAGTTATCAGTATCTCACAGATTTATGAAGTCTCTGTTTTCAGAGTCACCGGATCGTTCTTTGGATTCGCAGAGAGAGGAAACGTGCATGATAATTATTTCAATAAGTAACGTCTCAGATTACTCGTTATAATATCTGCCATGTTGAGATGTCCTTGCAGTGACTGTGCTGGGATAACAGAGGGAGATGTATAATGTGTGAACTGATAAAGACAAAAGTGACAGCAGGAGGAACTCGGTGCTGTCATCTTACGTGCTGAGCTGGATTTTAAGGAGTGAGAGATGATGCTATTAAAGAAAAAAATCCCTTCCTCCAATGACTTTTCAATAACATATTTCCTGTTTTATCTAAGGAAGGTGATATTTGATTGTTCACGGTCTCCGTAAAACTTCCAGCTATAAGGGAATGATGAGTGGGACGAAAATGAGTAAGGTGAGTGATGCCACTGCATATCATATTCAACCCCTTCCCCAGGTCGGTAGGATCCAAGTCTACTGAATGACTCTGTCTTGTAATAATCACATGGTCTCATGTCAATATAACAATGTTAACATTTTAATACATAAATGTATTTATTTTATAGTTGTCAAAAATATTTTGAGTGGACAAAATCATAAATATGGTTCCTGTATCAACTTCTAAATGCAAGTACTGGTTAGGCTCTAGCCAACTATGATGCACTTTAACTGATTAAGAATTGATTATTTGATTGAACACAAAAATGGCCATCAGTCATAGAGCTCACTGATCGAAGTGAGACAAACTGCTCAGATTCTCTACAGGCGTGCCTGAACTGAACGTTTTATTCTTATTAGAGGAAGCAGGATTACAAACCTTGGGCTTCACTGAAGAGTCTATCAATAATTTAAGTATCTATCTCACCTTTAGAATAATATAATTCCAGGAGAATCATGAAAAATTGTTTGTTTCCATAAGAAAAGGGTTTTGTTTAAACATACCGTATAACAAAACATCAACCTTCGGTGTCAGCCTCCAGAAACAAACACATGCCTTAAGTCTAAATGTCAATACTGTTGAACATAAAAAATAATAAGAGTAATTTTAAAAAGTCAGTGTTGTCCTCCAGGTGTGTGACAGAGGGCAGACACAGTACAGGAACAGTTCACCCTACAAAAAAACCAACAAACCCAAACTAATGGCGACGATTCAGGTCAGAGGATTCACACAAAGAGAGACACAACAGACTGGTTAAAGCTCCTGAGATGAGTAATGAAAAGAGGAACGAGGCAGAAGGAGGGCAAGAACATTTGCTCTACTTTCCTTCGTCTGGAAGTTTTGGCTGCTGTGTTTGCCCTCCACAAAGTCATTTAATCCACAGAAGAGAGAATAAAGTGTGTGTTTTAGAGGAATAGAGAGAGAATGATGAAGGGAGAGGGGAAAAAGACAAACAAGACCGCAGGATGAGCCCGTTTAAGATGCAGTTACATACATGCAACTTGTACCACCACGGAGTTTGCCTTGTAAAACTCTGTTTTTCGTATATAATTGTATAGTATTGTATATAATTAGTGCATTTGTACAAAGTCAAGACATTTTAGCCAGTTCCATCGTCTTTGTGTGGCATTTTCAGGCTAGAATTTTAAGGTTAACCCTCCATATAAATAAGAGACAGAGGAAACAATTTCAACCACTTAACACAATCAACAGAAAACATCAGATTTTAGTGGGTCGGGGTCAAACGTGGGTCTAAACTACCCACTTATAAAGAGAATCCAGTTTCCTCAACACCAGTAGCCTCCAATCTTGTTCTCTTGCCATTATTAATGTTATTTTTATCTCACAGTACATGTAAAACCACCAGCTGGAGACCTGACAAGTTCTCTGGAGCCTCTGTCAGTTTATTGTTTATTGTAGGAAATCACTAAATGAGGTAAGTGAGGCAGTTGGAGGGAAAGTGAGGACATCAGGTAAGTCATTACACCTTCTACACAAACATGAGTGGTGTACTTCCACAGGGTATGGATTAGTTCTCACCGCGGTCAACAATGTGATGAGGCCAACTGTCAATGGGGCGTAAAACACAATACAGGCGTCGTCAGCAGCAACATCCTTTGTCTTTTTGTCACAATAAAGATTCAAATTTCAGACACAGCGGAAACTCAGACGGAAAGATGACGTCAGTGACAACCTCTGTGCTGAAACCCAAAGTATTAACACTGCAAATGGTGTCAATGGATCTATTTCCTATAGAAGTACATCAGCGAGGTTTGTGAAAACCTGTAATAAGAGAGGGATCCAGACAAAGGCTCCTTTACAGAAAGGTTGTTGGAAGCTGCGTCCTGGGTAATATCTGCCATCGCTCTATTCAGCCACAGTGAAAATATAGTTCTCACCGATGTAATGAATTACAGCTGTTGAGCTCAGTGTTTACAGCTTCTGTTGCTGCCCCACTGAACTCCATCCAAAACGTTACTACAGCTGAGATGGAAGATGGTCAGACATGAAGAAACAAGGCCACGGCTGTGAATGTGACCTGTTTATGGTCAGGTTGTCTGGAAGAGGTGATGGTGTATCCTCAACTTCAGCATTTTCAGATAACTGCTGTAACGGCTGTATACAGGTACATGACTGTATAGGCTCCTTGAAAGATAAATGAATTAAGGCTTGGATTAGGATTAAAGTCACGTACAGAATGAGGCTTAGATCGTATTTAGAGTCAGAAGCCGGCAGTGGAAGGTCCCCACAAGGATTTTAACAATTTAAGTATGTGAGTGTATGTTGGTGTGTGTATGTGTATGTATGTGTGTGTGTGTGTTTTCACCTAATCAAGTTTCCAGCTCCACTCTAACCAGAAACACTGGCAGAGCGTGTGTGTGTTGTGTGTGTATGATTATGTGTTGCAGTCTGTAGAGAGTCCCCTGGACAGCTTCCTAACTATGATGAATCACCCAGCCAGGCCGCTGGGTGACCAGCAGGCCTTGTGGGACATGTGGCCCAGATTACAGCAGTGTCTGTGGGGATGGAGCGAGCCACGCGTGCCGACATCACCGCCCGCCTTCTCCTCCCTCCTGGATCCTGACACACTGCCCTATTCTCCCTCCTCCTCCTCCCACCTGCCCTTCATCAACTTCTCCCTCCGCTTTCCTCCTCATTTCACTGACAACTACCCTCACTTCTGCAGACGTCCTTAAACACTGATTTATTCCCTTTCCTCCAATTCTCTCCTCTATTTTTCCATCCATCCATCACTATTTCTTCATTTCTTTTTTGTCTCTAATTTATCCATCCTTGATTGGCACACACACAAAATTCGAAAATCTATTCAAAAGATGTTCAAGCTGTTGTTTTTAACGTACATATGGGAGTTCAACCAGCCTCAGCAGATATTTTTTTGGCCACCTGGGGCAAACAGTGCCGTCCAGCAGCTACAGGTGAACGTTATCATTCATCACCTGATGAATGTTAGTCCAATATTCACTTTTCTTTCAGCTCGTTTTAGTTCTCCACCAAACCCTGAGGGAAATATCTCCACTATGTTCACCAGTGGGTCGCTCAATTTGTCTGTCTGCTGTTTGGTGCTGGGCAGGTAACGGACAGTGCTTTTTATTTATTTATTTATTTATTTATTTTATAGCCTCTTTGCTGGAAACAGCTGCCTGCTGCTGCTGGATAAGGTTGATAGAGGAGCGACTGAACCACAACAGTAAAGCTGTGATTGAAACTGCCCTGTAGCTCTGACGGAAACTGCAGAGTTGGGTAATAATTCTGTGAGTTCATCGCTTTCAGTAACAGATTTCACTTTTCACAATCATCTTATCTACTGGTAAATAAACATGTTTATTACAGCAGCTTTTAAGTTCTCAATTCTGTTGAGAGGTTTTAAATGTTCTTTTTCTGGTGAGATGTATGTTGACCTAAAGACATATTCAGTCAGGACTGTCATAATTTATCATGTTTATTTCAACTGACCATGCATTTCATTCTATTCTAATTGAAGCAGCATTCAAAGGGGCCCTGAGGAGTGATATTACACTTCATGAATTAATGGATTCATGCAGCCAAATCTGAGTGATGAGTGCAGACTAAATGTGGAAAGGGTGAGTATACAACCGTCTCAATGTCAGCTGAATGAAGCCTGTTTGGAGGCTGCTGCCCTGACAGCTGTATTGGAGAGGCTTAGGCTACACACACACACACACACACACACACACACACACACACACGCCAAACTGAGGAGGTGACAGCTTTCAGCGGTTAAGAAGCCTGCTGTTGTGTGAATGGTTGCTCTTGTCCGCCTCTCCACTCTCTGTCAGAGTCTCTCTCTCAATCTCTCTCTGGGTTTAATAACTTGCTCCAGGGAGGGAAAACACAGGATGAAGGGCGGCAGAAAAATAAACATCAGGCTTGAGGAGACGAATTAGTAATAATTAAAGCAAAGCGTGTGGCTGGAGAGGAGAGGAAGAGGGGAGGAAACAAGGAAGGAAAAAGGGAAAAGAGAGGGAAGCGAGGGAAAGAAAAAGGGGAAATGAGCAGAGAGTCGTTTGGAGGAAACACAAAAGGGGAGAGGAGAAATTCGGAAAGGAAAGGCAAGGAAAAGGAAGAGGGGACAGGAAAGGAAAGGAGATTAGAGAACAAAAGAGGAAAGGAAAGGAGACACAAGAAAGACAAAGGGGATAAGAGAGGAGAGGATGAGGATGTCCAACACACTAAAGGCCTATATATACCTCTTAATAACTGAGGTGTTGTCTAATATGGAAATGACAGGAAAAAGCACAGAATGCAGAACAAAGTGCTCGATGTAATTTACTACAGTGTCGTCTTCACATAATTTGTCCCGCAGTGCAGACTCTGAACTCATAACCCCGACCTGCAGGAGGAGAAAGCATTACTGCCATTTCTGAAGGTGTGAAACGCAAATGTCTCTAAGGCATAAAGACATTTCCCGGCAGGATGCCTCAGGAAACACTGCCGCAATTTCACCTCAGCTCTACGTCCACAGTTTAGTGGGGTGTGCTGAAGTTTTCTGCGACGGGTGAATGCATTCGCTCCAACTGCACATTTTTCCTGGGTCACTGTGGTGTTAAAAGATGGGGGGAGGGGGGGGGGGGGGGGTGTCTTTCCAGAATATGCCTCCCAAGAATACCTTTCACTGTCCAAAATAATTAAACTCTGACTCACCCTCGACTACCAGAGAGCGCTGCAGGTGAAGCTGTTTGAATGTTAATGAGACTGGATGGAAAAGCAGAGAGAGAGAGGGAGAGATCAGCTGCTGAGCGATTCGGCTGTTCGGGCAGGGGCCACTTGTCAGCTGTGATAAAACACAGAAGGACACACAGACGCTCACCCCTCGTTTGTAGGGTTCGCTGTTTGTGTAGGATGTGATGGAGAAAGGGAGACGGTTGACAGAAAGACAGCGTGTGTCCACCTCATCTACCTGATGATCTCCAGACAGACAGAGAACATTTCAGTGGCAAAGCTGAACTGATTAGTAGGTCAAGAGAAAAATATCTGGCCGCTGGTTTAGGGTTAACACCGAACCTGGAGGTTCTGGATTACAGAGCGAGAGCTGACTGGTGTTTTCTGGATAATCAGACACATTCACTGGTTTCTGCCTGCTTCCATCTCAGCTCCTACAGTTACTGCAATCATTACAAGAGTTAAACTTACGATATCCTTCTTGAATTCGTTTTGACAGAACAGAATGAATTGGAAGAAGAAAAATCCATTTGTTCTTACTGTTGTTTTTCTTGTTTATCTCTCAGGTTTTCTGGTTAATAAGTGCCGTACAACCAGAAGCTGCAGCCTGAAAAAGTTTCATCACTGTTTCCGCTCCCTGTTTTTGTCAAGTCACACTCCGTTCATGCTTCCTCATCTGAGCCACAGAACGTACTTATTATTTTACTACATTAAACAAATCTTAGAAATCAGAGCTCACTGTCAAGCCTCAGTTTGCGTGTTGTGACAGAGATGCCACAGAAAATATTTTTTGGGGGTGTAGCATTTGTTTGTAAAAAGATGAAATGGGATGTTTTTGATTGAATTCAATCTTGTTTTTTTTTCCTAGTGAATTTCTGGTGCTGTAATTTCACACACTATGCATCCACTGTGCTGCCTAATACATCCCACTCTTATTCATCCAGTGTTATTCACATGAGGACTTTCTCATTACACAGCTGGAGCATCTAATCTGTTCTATCTTAAATGAATATATAGAACTACGTAACAAATGCAATAAAATAATTAATATCGAAAATTAAAGCCAACGCACTTCAGCTCTGCCTTGATGTCTCACAAGGCAGAAAAAAAAAATGTAGCCCCGTCGAGATAATGTCAATCAAACAGAGACGACAGAGATGTCAGAACTTTCCCATCTCCTCTGAGTTCACTGCTGGAAGCCTTTCCTGGGTTTGACAGACACTTGACAAGAGAGGCAGAAACACCTTCTACGATCCTTCATCTCAATATTAGCAATCCTTGCCTCGCTGTTGCATTGGCATATCAATACACACACACACACACACACACACACACACACACACACACACACACACACACAATCCCAATAATATTTCCTCTCCTCTCTTGCGGCACGGTCAGTGCTGACTTGGCATTCCTTCGACAGTCAGCTCTTTTGACAGTGCTGCTATGGAAATGAAGACGACTGAGGAAAGTGAATTTACATAGAAAATTGTCGTCTCTGGGTTAGAGGGGAGGAGTGTGTGTTCGGGTGGGGAGGGGGGGTAAAAACTGCAAGGTGAGCAACAACCTGCTTTGCTACAATACGTGTCAGTTTTGTCAGTGTACACATTATTACGTCTATTAATACAAATGTATTGCATTAAATACAAAATCACCTACAGTCGGCAAAAAGGAGTCGGGCGATTTGGGAACATTATGATTTTCAGCATTTAGACCGATGTCTAAAAATAAGCAACATGTTATTTTGAAACCTGACACAAAAGCACAGGACCTCACGTGTTCTGTAACAGCAACCCAGCTGTGTAACGCTGCGTGCACTGGAGCATCTGGTCTGGTGGGAGGACGGGAATCTGCTCAGACTGAGTAGCTCATATACAGATTGTGTGATTGTGTTTGATTCCAGCTGAGACAGATTGCAGTTCACACCTGACATTTAAATGCATCTCCAGTGGCCACTTGTGATTGAATTTTTGCTTCCCTGCCCACATCTGATTTTGTCTGCGAGGGGAAAAAAATGAAACTGCTGACGAACAGAAAACTACGTCTGCTCTGCCCAAGCAGCTGGAGCACGGAGGGTTTACTGAACGGGCCTACCAAGCACAGGGGCCCAAAGAGCCCAAGGGGTCAGGGGGCCCTTGAAGTGACTGTTAACATGTATAGTTGGAAAGTTAGCTAATGAGGATGAGGAAACGTGAGCATCCAACGAGAGCAAGATGGAAGTTGACAAGTTTGTCATCAAAGAAAACTGGAATAATGAAAGGTTTTCCTGCTCAGCGCACCTCACTTGACCTACTTAACGCTACTGATTTATCAGTAGAACAGTAAGTGACAATACATGCATAATCACCATATTAATCACACAAATTCTGTTGACCGCCACATTACTCTGACTCACTACAATACACTTCAGCTTGCTGGAAACAGCTGGCTAAGACAATGAAAAGGCTATTTGCTGGAAGCTGACAGATTTTCCATTTATGTCCGCTGATTCACTTCAGCAGCCACTGAGGGAATTATCAGGAAGAGCGGTGAGACAAATATAGTGTCCACGGTAAATGAACTGATGCTAACAATGATGAATATTTCAGAAGAACGTTCTTCCCGAAGCAATAGACTACAAGTAAAAATGGAAAAAAAAAAAAAGACAAAGAATCAGAGTGAATAAGTGCACGGAGGAGAGAAAGTGAAGTGCCACTGAAGAGTTCCAGTGGAGAGTCACTGTTGTTAAACAACAAGCCTGAGCTGGAACCTTGGAAGGCTTTCATCTGAAGGAAAACGTCAAAGACACACTCAAACAGTTCAACAAGGCCAAAGATGGTAAAGAGCCTGATCTCATTCCCACTGGCGAAGCTAACACAGACCAAACTGGTGTCACAGCTCGACCAGTCACAGCCCTGCTTCCACATCATCCTGTACCATATTAGGAGCGTTCAAACTCACTGCAGCGGCTCGTGTTGGATGCCAGGAATTATCCGGTGACCGGGGCCGACACAGGTTTAATCACCTTTGTGACAAGTCAGTAACAGAGCTAATTTTCAAAAGACAAGGACTAAATGGACTCAGATGCGGCGAGTTTGGGTCTAAATGTTACAGAGTCACAGGCAAATGTCAGTCACTGCCAAGGCCTGTGGCTGAGACCTTCCTGTTAAAGGTCTGTGATAAAAAATTTGCCTTTTAAGCCTGAGGGCTGCCCTCTTCCACAGTTTGATAAAAAGCTGGATGTGTCTGGATCATCTGTGCAATGGCTTTTCCAAACAATTTCAGAAAAAGATACCGTACATGTTGCGTGTTTGTTAAGGCTGTTAATTCCCCATGTGAGTCTACAAAATAATCAAAGGGATTTGGTGTTTGCTAGAAGGAAGATGTCACCGGGTGAGTTCTGCCTTTTTAGCGAGGAATCCAAATATCTTCAAAAAAAAAAAAATGAGCCAACATAAAAATCTATCAGGCCTATAGAGGAGTATCTTAGAAGTGACAGATTGAGAGTCTACAGAGAACAGTTTTTGTCTAGACGTCTGGTGAAGTTAGACAAAAAAGCAACAAAATCAACATGGCTTAAAGAATTTAATGTCTCTGCCTTCTGGCTGTTTTGAAAACACAATAGCTCTGAGGAATTTACTTTAACAACACAGCTATGTCTCACCAAAAGGATACTGTATCTGTGATAACTGAAAGATTTTATTACAGTTAAAAAACAGTATTGTGACTTCAACTCACTAAATACACAAGATCAATGTAGTGACATTGAGAGGGATGAGACTGAACCAAAGCCGTACAGCTGTGGGCCACAAAACAAAAACAATGAGCTGAAAGACACTAAAATGCTCGGCAGAGCCGAGAGGGATTAAAAAATCATGTCAGGGACGCGCTGTTAATATAAACATATGGATTAGTGCAGCTTCAACCTGTTAGCATCCACAGTAATCGGTAATGCAGAGTGGTTTTTTTTTTTTGTTTGGTTTTTTTTTTTAAATAAATCCAATAATAAACTGGCAAGAGGGCTAGCATTGTTGTGAAAAACAAGAAAACAGAGGAGCTGTTATGAAGAAAGGCAGTCAGACAGACAAGCTGAGTAGAGAACAAAGACCTTTAAGGCGGTGTGTAGCACAAGTGTTAAACAAAGCTACCTGTCAAACTGCTGTCTGCAAGGAAGAAAAAAAAAAAAAAAACCTCAGATCTCCGCAGCTAGACGGCACACACATACTGAAACACACACACTAACTTTTCATTCTTTTTCAAAGCCAGGATAGACATGATAGGGAGACAGGCCTGCTGTATTAGCCCTTAAAAGCACCAGTCTAACATCAAAAAGACATCAGAGGGGACTTCAGCTGCTACACATACACAGATGTACAGATATACACACAGACTCACAGAGGCCTGGTAACAAAGCCTGGGAGATAGCTGATGTAATTGGACTGTAAGTCCCACAGAGCAGCGAGTTGCCTGGTGAAGAGTTAGGAGGCAAGCAGCCGGCGCTGGGCATTAATATTGAGCAGAGAGCCGCAGGGCACGGCGCACTTTCACCCAATGAAATTTGGAATCCTTTTGTCTCCCAGCTCAGATAACACAACGTGGACACAGTCGGGTTGGAGTCAGAGCTGACCTGAAGAGCTCCGTGTCTGGAGCAACAGCTGAGGTCAGGGAGAGATACGCACTGTTGACTTCAGAGAAAAAATATTTTTACTGCTGCATAAAGTGGTACAAGTAACTTTCTACATATGCATTAAACATGGTTTTAGGAGTTAATTCATTTAACGAAAAAGAAACACCAACTTTTTTAAATGCTCTTTACACACAGAGTAGATGTAATTAGAAATGAAACAGGAGACTTTACCGGCTGTATTTTTATTATTGTTAAATTCTTTGAAAATACCAAAACTCTCTCAGTGCTTTCCGATCTTCCCTGCCCCAAGCTCATTAGTTCCTACTGAAGAAGTGAATCTTTAAAAACCAAAAAGTCCTATAAATTAAACATCAAAATACTGTATGTCATTTATCCGTACCCAGCGTATTTCAGTTTTCTGATCTGATGCATCCATTGACTGAAGGGCATCATTTGTGAATGCCGTCCAAAACAACTCAAATTGGGAAAATAAATCTGTTTTATCATCTCACAACACTGTGGTTAAGGTTTGATTAGGTTAAAGTGCAAAAACAACTTGGTCAGGATCAGGCAAAGACCATGGTAAGGGTTGTAATTAATACTTTGCCATCGTGGTTGAAAGAAACCAACGCTGACTTCCAGCAGGAAATGGACAATAAACAGCGGTTTCCTGTAGTCTGAGGTTTTATTGGCCCAACTATCCACCCAACAACTTCACTTAATCATCAGTGCAACTGATTCATCATTGATTTTGGTCTTTTCATCTGATTTGATTTGACAAAAACAAAACCACATAATGTCACCAGACTTATCCCTTAATGCTGTTATGCTAGGCTAACTGTTAGCACTCAGAGATGCAGCCTAATGGGTGAGCCTGCAGCCCTGCAGCCTCGCCCAAGGACTCTCTTGGTCTTTTCACGCCGCTGAGCAGAGCAAAGGCCGGCAGAGCAAAGGCCGGCTGCATTCATTCATTTACAGCATGCTTGCTGGAGCTGTAATTAAAAAAAAAACAACATTAAGAGTAAACTATACTATAGAGAGATGGCTGGTATTTCACATTCTGTGCCGGGGAACAGTGAAACTGTTTGGGTCAATAGCTTTTTAATCAGAGCATTTGCTGGAACTGTGTCGAAATGAGTGCGAAAGCCTTGAGGCCAGACCTAAAATATTTGGCTCCAACGAGCTGGTCTGTACTCTGGCACTGCAAGTTGGTTAATTACACCGGTTTCAAATGGTCGTGTAGCTAGAGAGAGGTGTCCATTCAGCAGGATCGTCGACTGGAGCCACCTTCTTTTCTGCAAACCTGCTAAACCACAATTATATTTCTACAAGTTCAGGGTTTTCCTTAGGCCACTGATGCAGTAAAGATCAATTTTAGAAAAAAAAAATGCTACATGTAAGTGTCAGACTTCAACTTATGCATTACGTCAGCGGTGGACAAAACTGACTGTACTGGAACAAACTGTCAGGACAAAATTAAACTAAACTCTAAATTTAACACGAACGCCAACGTTTCCCCACGTATTCACCACAGACACAAAGGAAAGACTGAAGAAGGAGAAAACACAAAAACAGCAGGAAATAAGACAAAAAATGACATGAGAATGAATGACAGGCAAACAAGTTGGAGATACGAGCGGAAAGAGAACGCTGAACAATGGGAATGTCAGAGTCAACTGCTAATCTGTGATTAGATAGCGCCTCGGTTTGATAATGCTCAAATGTGAGAGCAAAGGGAGAGACTCTTGTTCTGCTTCCTCTGTCACTCAAAGATGCGTGTGTGTGTGTGTGTGTGAGAGAGAGAGAGAGAGAAAGAGAGAGAGAAAGAGAGAGCGAGTATATTAACAAGGCAAATAGCTTCTTTGCCTTATCTTCCTCGCAGGGTAAGAGATACGGTCCAATGAATGCGGGTCTAGGAAGCAGCCCAGCTCCCTTTAGGCGAGCTGACAGGAATAAGAAACAAAGCAACACACATGAACTCCAGGGACTTTTCAGGGCTTCTAACAATAACCTGCTGCAGAACCGTCGGTATGTGAGACCCCGGACAATTCAGCATTGTTGTTGGACATATATACAGTGTAGGTTTAATAATGTTACACACAGGGTGAGGGTAAGCATGTTTATGAAGGAGGCTTTGATTTAAATGTATTTAGTCCAGGCAGTGTTACCTCTGATATGATGGATACGGAGAATTTGTGATTATAAACTCAATCGATAATGTTCTGACTGTCTGTGGGAAGATCTTAACCTGATTAAAATTAGAATTTTAGAATGCAACACTGATCAGAGACAGACATTAACGATCCAGAGATTTAATACTAGAAATACATTTTGGATTTTCCATCAAGGTTAGGTTTTATTTCTCCCAAAATACAGTAAATGAGAATTTTTCACATGACGTGATTATCTGTAAACTATTTGTCTGTACTGAGGAAATTAAAAAACAGTCAAAGGAAAATTCAGGTATTTTTCAACCTGGGTCTGAGCCTCATAGTTTCAGCCTTCCTGACTTTGCTCTCGCCACCTCTCACCCAAAGACTCGAGAAATGCAGCTCTGGCAAAACCATGTATATCAAAGCAAACAGTGCAAGAATTTTAAAGCTTATCAAATAAAAAATTACTTTAGACACTGGTTACTGAGTCAGTAAATATAAACTCAGCCCTCTAAGTAATTTCCCTTTAAAATTGCTTATGGTAGGAGAAAGATCGTGGTCATGGATAAATAATAAACATTTTAACACCGACTTCTAGTATGAGACAGGAAGCCACACTGTTTACTCCATTAGCACTGAAAGTTGCATCAGCTTGATTAAAATACTGTATTTACATCTTATCTCACACTGTAAGCAAGTTGTTTTTTTTAGCTGCAGCATTAATGCCGTGTTGAGTATTCCTGTGAAAAACCAAGATGTGTTTTCAAGTGTTTTCTTCGAAATAGATACAAGATAAGATGATGACAAAAACTAACATGGAAGCTTTTCTGATGCAGCCTGAAGTTACTTTTTCTTTGGCTTCTGAAAGTCTTTAATCCTTTACACACATTTTGTAATTGAAAAATATCTTATTCCACATCCAGGAAGGCTCCGGCTCTCTGATAATACCTCAGTTATTAACACACAACTACCACAGTGGCTGTCTCGCTTTTAGTAACAACAAATAAATCATCCACCAGACCTGCTGAATTTCTTGATATTATATATTAGAGTGTTTACGTCATTGTTGTGTTGTTTTTAATCTTGCTGACCTGACCCTGTGTGTTGATTGGTGTTATTATGCTGCACCACACAATGCAGCAGTGTCTCTTCTACTGCCCTCTGGATGTTTAAAGAGGCTAACTCAAGCTGCATCTGTGGTTGCTTAAAAGATGAATAAAAGCTGAAGATTAGATAGGAAGGAATTTGCAAATCAGTGTCTTAATCTATGTACAAAATAAATACAGATACAAAGATACTCAGAAGCGTAATGTGTTATGATAGCAGGCGTCCGTACAGCCTGTCAGTTTGTTCTCTGTTCCAGCCCAGCAGGACATGGCTGAAGAGAAGTTTTGTGTTGGACTTGTAAGCAAATCTTCTCATTTGGCTGTGATTTGTATAAAAAAAACAAATCATAAAAAAAAACAATGACAGTGACGGGTAATAGCAATGATGCCACAGAGTTCACAACCCAACTTGGCTGTAGAGACACTGAATTACAGTCAGAACAATCTAAAAATCTGGAAATACTTTGGATTTTGGTCAGTAAACAGCAAAAGTGTGTTACCGAAAGATAAGCTGTATGCAAGTTATGTAAGCTTCAGTTAGCCTACCATTAACTACCCAAGTAGTTACATCTCCAGTTGTATTGGTTTGCCCTCTTATGGACATAATGCACAAAAAAAACATTTTTTTTGTTTTAAGAAACAACTGAACATTATTTTTAGCCAATTTTGACTGTGCTAGACCAATATGGCCTTTTGCTGTGTGTGTCTATGTGAGTGTGTGCGTGTGTGCGTGTGTGTGTGTGTGTGTGTGTAAAGACACAGCAGTGGGGAGTGAGGGGAAAATAAAGCAAAGTGTGCTGTAGCAATTACACAGCCTGTCAAAGCACGGTGGGAGGAAAGGCTTGGTTCCTATTCTGACCCAGTGAGTGTGTGTGCAGTTGTTAGGAGGCTGCAAAGTCCGGCCTCACAACTAGCTGAATTACATGTGTGCTTGCAGGCAAAGACACACACACACACACACACACACACACACACACAGCTGATGGTAAGCCACTGAAAAAAGGGAAGACTCAGCCCATGTGTGACCCTGTTGACCAAACCAATTTCCCCCTTGTCAAGCAGTCTACTGCTGTGAGTGGGTGTGTGTTTCTGGCTGTGTGTGTGTGTGTTTTTGAGACAAAAAGGAGTAAAGAGTGTGTACTAATAATGTAGTGAAGAAACGATGCCACTAACTGGTGTGTGTTTGTGTGTGTGTTTGTGTGCGTGTGTTTGTACATATAACACAACATGGGTTATCACAGCCCCAGTTTGCTAATGGGATAAAGTAATTGTAGGCTAATCCCATTACATCAGACGGTTAAGATGAACAGCCACTGTAGCCTACGGACGCTGACATGGCCAATGAGATTAGGTGCAACTTGAGGTTCATGGCTGTTACATATACATCAGAATTTAACTGCATTACTGTTTGTATGCTGTATAAAGGATACACAGGTGGATGAATCCTATATATAAGATCTTGTATGTGAGGAGAAAAGTCGTATAACTATCCTAATCTGGCACGTCCAAGTACAAACGTTCTGACAAACTGGGCTGAATTTATGAAACAAAACCAGATATAATATCTGATACATAAGACAAATTACAGATAAAAGATGTGTACAGAAGAACAGACAAATCTACAGACAAAATTAAGGAAACAAAGGTGTCAAAACCAGCTCGTTCCTGAGAGAACACACGGTAACTAATGTAAGCTCCCCGACTACAGAGAGACCGAGGAAGAATATCAACATCAGACATGAATTGTTAATGGACTGTGTGAAAGCAGATTCATCTGAGGCTCTTTAACAAAAGAAACATACTCTAGACCCTCAGATGGTGGACGGACACTGCCATCACTCTTCACTCATTATTTGTCGCAAAGACACACATCTGTCAGTTAATATCATGTCATTCATTGTCACGTGTTTTCCTATATTGACTTTCTTTACCACTTTACTTATCTTTGCATTATTTTAACTCGGCCTTATCACCAGATATGAAAAACCCGCAGTGTCAGAGTGACATGTTTAAAACATACACATGTTCACACACAGTGAACGGCCCTCGCTCCATTTAACCGATGACCCCTTTTACAGCCTTGTGTGATCAATGATACAATCAATTTTCTTTTCAAATCTCTGCATGACCTTTAAAATATCAAATACATCTACCCTGTGTGTGTGTGGTGTGTGTGTCTGTCTGTGTGTGTCTTCCCCTCCATCTACTGATTCACTGAACCGAGTTTCTTCAAAGCAGTTTTGCTCAGTCAGCCTCGGAAGGAAATAACAACCTTGTGGCCGTGTTACAAGTTGCACACCTGCATGTCCTACCTTTAATGTATGTGAGTGTGTTCTTTAACAAGCTCTCAAGCTCTAACCATTTTTAATTGTTTAACGGTTTTAATTTGCTCACTTCTTCGTTATGAAGAATGATTATACTGTACATTAACAATACACTGCAAAGCTCACATTGCTAAATACACATCAATAGCTTCAACATAAATGTATATGTTTAATTTTTATCCGGACTCCCAGTTAAGTTCTTAAGTTCTCTAATGGAAAGTGCAGCTCTCTACTAAAACCCCAGCTGTCTCTGGTTTTGACTGACTTTTTTTTATCACTCATAAATTATTGAACGTCAGTTGTGTTATAACAGCAACACAGAATAAAAAAAACAGTGAGTTCTTCATTCGGGGCTCTGCAGACAGACTCGTCCCTGGCTCCAGGAATAGCTGAAGAGCTGCGATGTGAGTGTTGCACTGTTAGAGCCATTACAAGGACCAGCTTTGGTTTATAGCCATTACAAGAGGGACACAGGCTATCTGACCCTTCTTTAGTCAAATCTGGTGACACTCATTGCGTCGTGGTATTCAAAGGGCTCACGTTTCTGGCATGGAAAACACAATGTAAACCCAACCAACTGAGCCACGATGAAAACTGAACTCTGACAATACTTTGTTACAGACCTGTTTTATAAAGAGAGAACTGACCGCTTGTAGGCTTGACTTTGGTCTGACTCTCTGGTGACAGTCATGGGAAAACAGTGGTGTGGGGTCTTATTTAGCACGGGTGATTGGAACAGATAATTGGATGGCTAGTGCGATTGGTCAATTTCTAAATTGGTGGATCAACAGAAAATGAATCTACGACAAGTCCGACAGCAAAATTATCAATTTTTCATGAACTGAGAGGTGAAACGGGCCTGAGCAGAAGTGTGCATCATATTGGTCAAACCCCACACTTTGCTCTTCTCTGCCCTCAAACCTCCTCCCTCCATCTGTAGCCCTGTTCCCTCTCCTCAGAACAGATTAGACCAGTCTAAAAAGAGATTAAGATAGATATCCAGAAAATTCATTCTCTACGGTTAGCAAATAACCTTTACTTGGCCGTGTGTGTGTCACTGTGTGTGGATTTGTAAGGCGCTTTGCTCGGGCACAGCAGGAGGATAGCAGAGATGGAGAAGGGGGAAAGGGATGGGGGCGGTTGTTTTTCTCTTCCCATCCCTCCAGTAAAACCAATTTTCTCACTGAGTGAATGGGATTTCCTGAGGACAGAAGATAGAAGCTGTCTGTCGGCTCCACCCAACACGCTGCATTACCCCGCGTGTGTGTGTGTGTGTGTTTGTGTTTGAATGCCTGAGCTGTCAGTGGTCAGCAGTGCAGGTTGTTGTGCTGACCTGCACAGGCAGAGGTCACAGATAGGATTACACTGCGGGTAGATTTGTGTCAATGAGTGTGCCCTTGCCTGTGAGAGTGTGTGTCTGTATCAGAGCCGGGCGTTGATAGAAAATCTCAACTTTAAATAGATCAATATGAAGAGATGGGCAGGGAAAAGATAAGAGGTCAAAAATTATTCATGGTTGGAAGCGTGCTGCCCGACGTGCTGCCCGACCACAGTGGAACGGCCACACTGGAAGATGGAGTGAGGGACAGGCAGTGACAGACGGGGAAGACGTGATATATTTGAATATGGAGATTAAAGTGCACACATTTTCAGACAGTTTCTGCTGGATGACATCTGTGTTGTACTCCGTTGTATAAACGAAAAGTGACAGTTGTGACAGACAGTTGTGTACCGAACGCAAAAAAAGAGACAGGTAGCCAATCATCGCATGAAGTGGGTGTGAATGTCAGGTTGTGATTTCTGTAGCATTACAGAAATGGTCAAACACAGACCTCTGACTAATCTGATGCTGGAAAGATGCGGGAGGAGGGGGTTTCGAAAAGCTGTTTAACAATCTGACAAGCACTTATGGGATTGCTGAGTGGCGCCTTAAGAAGACGTGGAACAACAAGAGACTAGGATTAGACCCGAGGCTGCAATTAACAACTGTTTTCTCTATTAATTGCTAAAAAAAAGTGAGAAATCCCTGCTGCAGTTTCCTCAAGCCTGATTTCCTGAAGCCTGTTTCCCAACAAATAACCCAAAACACAATGAAAACCATTTAGCTATCACAAAGAAGAGCAGCAAATCCTCATGTCTGAGAGGGTGTAGGCAGAGAATGTTTTGCATTTAGCCTGAAAAAAATTACTTAAAGGATCAATTGATTTTGTTCAGTCACTTCACTGTAAACCTGTCATGTCAGAAACTCCGTGGGCCTCCTGGGTTTTAACAATATTGTTCTGACAAAGATAGAAACTGAGGCCAAGGAGGAAACTCCCATTGCTTCTTATTAGGAACATGGGAGGATCCACAACCTATTTTTCCAAGACCTTAAGCAAAAAGTAGAGACACACTCCTGACAGGTCACCAGTGCATGAAGATAAATGGATTCAAAGTCTTACGTGGAGTGTGGAGCCTTCATCTCAGTTGCATGTCTCATGACCGTGGGAGGAAACCAAGACTTTCAAAGGGAATCCACAAGAACTCGGGGAGGAACATGTGAAACGCCTGCATTTTTAATAAACTGAACTGGAGGTGCTCAGTGTGAGTTTCTGAGTCTTTGGTGAACATTTACATAAGAGCACAGACACACAAATATAGAGAAGTAAGTAGTAGGGGCATATCTATATAAGAGCCCTATGCTTTCATTTACATATTTCTGAATAAGAAATTTGAATATTTGCACGACAGTTACACAAGATTTGACCATTTGGTGGAAGCTTTAAAGTCTAAGTGAATTAACCAACAGTGCCATGTACTTTTAACATGACAGGTCCCAGTGGAAATCAAACCCTAACCCTGTCTCTAAGCACCTTGTTCCTGCCAAATAAAAACAAAACACTGAAGAATTAATGAAAAGTTCAGTGAAATGTCAAAATATTCATCCAGCTTTCTGTCCCTCTCTTCTCTCGATCCAGTGGCTGCACAATGAAATAGGATGGAGTGAATAGAGAGCTGTGGTTGTGTGTGGCTGTGTGTGTGTGTATCATGCTCCACGGGTGTCTGATTGGACGTCACAGTCTCAGGAGGCGGTCTGTCAAAGTGGGTTGCTCATGCATGTGGTTGTGCTTGTGTCATGTGTGTGTTTATGTGATCCTGCCTGTAGGTATCCACTCTATATTCAGTTCAAGCCAGAGATTAAGAGGCGTCTGTCTCTTCGCTGTCTGTGTTCGATCACAGAATTTGGCTGCTTCTCTGTCTGAATCCTAACACAGTGAATTTATGTATGTATGTACGGCCATCCCAGAAAATATTTTTGTACATTCAACAGTGAGAACTGAACAGAACAAGAAAATGTTTGAGAAGTAGAGACATGTCTCACACACAAAGCAAGCCCCCCTGTCCCTGCTCAGTGTCTAACCATTTTCTCATGCCAACCAGCCATCCACTATCACACACTGTCCTCTTCCTCCTTCTCTTTCTGCTGCATTTTCCATGACCTGAGCCAGACCTTCTTCCCCATTCTTTGTGTCTCTTATACAGTCCCTTCACTCATCTCATTTGCTGTTCCTCAGCACAGAACTTCTATTCTGTTGTAACCGTGCTTCTGTCCACCTCCAGACGTGGTTTGTGTGTGTGTGTGTGTGTGTGTGTGGGTCCTTGGTGTGTTCTGGGTACATGTACATCTGGATATGGTCTGTCTAATTACACTGTGATGTATGCTAATTGAGGGCAAGTGAGGGAACAGACTGAACACATTATGGCATGACAGACACCATGTTCCCTTCTATAATTTAAAAACAAAATCCTACAAAATCCTTTTGAGACATTTTACCATGCACCAATTTTAGTTTTTGTTTAGTCATGCTCGCTCATCAACAACATAATTATGTAGAACCAGAGGGGCTACTGGTTATCGGTATGTTTAACACCTCCGTGTAGAGCCGG